>NW_006440644.1:335884-371761 GCF_000325575.1 Pteropus alecto | reverse complement strand
CAGCAGGTTCAGGACAACCCCTCAGCATCTTAAGCCTTAGCCTCTATCGAAGACCACGGGGGACACTCCCTGCTTCAAGCCTGGCCCTCCTCCTGGCACTGTAGTCAGGGCAAGTGCAGCCTCCATGTACACCTGCAGACCACTTGTCCTGGAGCTTCCTGTTGAATCTGGCCAGTGAGAGGACCTTGTGTGAGCTTAAAGACAAAAGAAAGTAGGTCAGACCCAGGCCAGTGTTCTCCAGCTTGCTCCCTACCAGACCATACAGGGCAGGGCTATGTTCTCTACCTGCAGCCACGACCTCTGTGAGAAGCTCCTTCCTACAGCCAGAGCTTTCTCTAGGTTTTGGTTGCCAGGGACAGCTTCTGTGGTCCATATACAGAAGAAGCAACACTGAGACAAGTGTGAATGTGCACAAGGAGAGGTGAGAACAGGCTGGACAAGCAGCCACTTGGCTGAACAGGACGAGTATTCAGCGATGACACTATGTGGCAGGGCCAGCAATCACACAGTGTACTTGGGAACAGGGCAAAGTCATCAAGCTGAGTAAGCCCCAGGACAGCCAAGAGGAATGGAGTCTCCTCCTGATAACATGTAAGAAGGTTCTAGGCCATAACTGAAAAAGTAGAAATATAACGTATTTGCATATATGTGCTAGAGATATGGGCATTGTTGTCGCTCTCTTCATACCCTTCACAGAGGTGCCCGGTTCCCTTGCTCACTCCTGCTTCTTCACTGTGGAAACTCGATCTCAAGAATCATCCTGGTAGCTCCTACAGCAGGGTGCCAAGACAGGTGTTGGATGAAAGGTTATTTCCTCCAGGAAATGGATTGTCAAACATACAGAGACCAAAAGATGGAAGCTCTGAGACTTTCTGAGACTGTCCAGACTCAGAAAACAGAAGAGAATGTTAAGAGCCCAAGGGCCTTTCCTGCCACCCATGGAATCAGGACAGACTCCCACCCAGTCACAGAGTAGCAAGTAGTACATCCAGAGTGCACTTAGCTGTCTCAGTCCCACTGGCTCCCAGAGGTTTCTGCAGGTACCTGATTCAGCCCCTCCAGCAGGGCTGTTGGTCCTCTCAAGAGCCAGGGTTGCCTCAGCATCCATTTCCACATCACCATCTTTATCACCTCTTTCCCCAGGCTAGGAATTTAACTCCCCTAAATTGTAGTTTATCCATCAGTAAAATGGATAGAATAATATCAATCTCACCAGGGTGTTATTTAGACATTTATTAATGCTGGCAATATACTCAGAACACTTAAGATTAAAGCAATAGATCACCAAGAAATAGTATCACATCCAGTTGCCATAGAGATGGTTCCATTCTCTCAGCTGCTCCTTAGAGCCCTGCGGCACCATTAGGCTCCAAGTGTCTGGGGAGCAGAACTGCACCAACCAGGACATTAACACTAACATCGGCGTTAATTAAATTACACAGAGAGGAAGCCCATGAAATATGTATGAGAGAGAAATGGATTTGATTCATTGAGGCAAACGGGTATGTTTTCCCATTAGAAACAGCTCCCCAGAGCCTGTGGCTGGCTCTGTGTGGCACTCATTTCTTCAAACAGGGCAAGAATCTGGGGAGTTTGGAAGAGGCCTAAGTTGGGGGCTGGGCAGAACAGAGATCTAAATACAATCTTCCTGACAGAAACAGTTGCCACTGGGCCCAGAACTGGGACGGGTGTCCCTTAGTGCAGAACTGGGACGGTGTCTCTTAGTGCAGAAAGACTCCAGCGGCCCTCATCCACCACTCACTAGAAACTTACCTAACTTTCTAGTTGCTGCTTCTGTAAAATGGGAATGGCACTGGAGGAGACCCAGGATCGTTGTACTTACTCAAAGAGACAGGGACATGGCACTGGCTTCCCTCAAGAGTGACCCCTGAGGGAATGGATTCACCCAGCCCTTTGCACTGAGGGGCCTCCCAGTTTCAGAACTGAGTCAGGAAAGTTTTCTACATGTTGGCTATTCAATTTGCTGTCCAACAGGAGCAAGAAGTAGCCACATGAACTGGGCGCACAGCACAGAAACATCAAAGCTAGTTGTATCTCTCAACTCTCCTTTATCCATCCCAGGCTGACCCAGCCCAGGTCACCCCTTCAAAGCAGCCATGTCTACTCCAAGTGGTCCTGCTCAGCACAAGCCCTGGGATACCTTCATCCTGTGGACAGGAGCCAGGTGTCTCTCCTCCTCCATGCTCCCTTTCTATCCAGAATGGCAGTGAACCTGCACTACAACTCTCTGATCCCAGAAACAGTTGGAATTGCCTTGTTCAGAGCTGCTGGCCTCCCCGAAGGAAGGACGTTTGGTGCCAGAGGCCTGAAGGAAGGGGCTAGAAACCCTGGCTTTGAGCTGGACACTAGGTGGGAGCCCCACATTCCCCACCTCCAAAATTGCCCTTTATCTGCGTCTCCCCAAGCCAGTTCAGATCAGACACCAAAGGCCATGCACAGCCAAACTGCAAGTGCACTGGTCACCTCCCAGGGGCTTCTCCCCCACATCAGGAAGACCATGGGCACCTGCTGCTCCTGGGTGAGGTCTGCTGGGGAGGTGTCTAGATGTGCCCCAGGCCACAGCCTCCTTTCTTGTCTGTGGTCTCCTCTCAAGGTGTCTGCCCCCACAAAAGGGCCTCAGGAATAGCGCCAGTACTATCATTGACACTGTGGTATGAATTTGAATCCCCCTAGTAGTAACAGGAATAAGCAGCATTTAGTGAGGATCTGATATGTGCCCAGCATGTGCTCATGACCCCCACAAGAGCCCCTTGAAGCAGGTGCTATTACTGTGCCCATTTTACAGATGAAAAAACTGAGGTCAGTGGGCTTAGTCACAGACCATGCTAGCAGAGGTAGGATGCAGACCCAAATCAGTCCCCTCCCAAGAAGATTTGTGTTCTTAGTCATGCTGCTCATCATCTAGGGAAGGGCTCTGTGTGCTAGGGTGAGGTTGTGGGACAGGGTCCTGATTTTGTCTTTTGCTGCAGCTCGCCTTTCTCACAAGTTTCTCAGAGCCCTCTTCCACTTGATGGGCCCTGTGACATCCAGGGGACAGCAGCCCTCAGCACTACAGGGGCCCAGGTCTCCCTGATACACTCAGAGAATGCCAGGAACCAACTAGGCTGCCACAAAGCTCCATTCTGAGGTCGCCACAGGGCCTCCCTTCCCTGGAAATCAGTGCCAAGGCCTAGCTCTGGTGCCATCCTGGATGGCCTCAGTTTAGGCCTGTGTCCCTCTCAGACCAGGAGCTCTTAGAAGGTCAGGACAGAGCCTCATTCATTTGGGGCCTGAGCCCCCACCACGCGCGTGCGCACACACACACACACACACACACACACACACACACACACCACGAAGAGGTCAAACCAGCTCTATTTGATTCAAAGCCCAGTGCTCTCTCTTCCCACCTCAGTGAGACCAGAAGGATTAACACAGCCCCTTCACTAAGACCCTTGTTTCTATGACTATGGGGTTCTTAAGCAGAGCACTTATGCCCTTGCTCTGCAGGGTTCATCTCAGCATCATCCTCGTACCCCATCCCATGTTTCAGGCACTGTCTTAGACATGGAGGAGACACATAGAATGAAACAAATCAAAGCCCCACCCCTCATAAAGTTCCCAAATATATGTCAGATGAGGGAGGTGACCAGGGACGCCTCACTGAGAAGGTGACAGCTAAACAATCATGTGAGGGAAGTTTAGGAGCTGGCCACAGGGTGTCAGGAAGTAAAAGTGCTCCAGGCAAGGGCACAGCAGCTGCCAAGAACCTGAGGCACAGCCTTCCTACTGTGTCCAGATAAATGGAGGACATCCCATTAAGCTACTGGTGCCCAAGGGATGGCAGAGGGAGGCTGGCACTTGCCAGTACTTTACATTTATCATGTCCCTTGACCCCCACAACCATCTAACAAGGGTTAGCTCTGTTTTGCTATTGAGGAATCTGAGGCTCAGAGATCTCAGATGGTTGTCTAAAGGTCACATGCTTGTGTGTGTGACTTGATCACAGGTCTGCCTGGCTCCCAAGCCTGTCCATCCATGCGCCCTGCTTAATGCTATGAGTCTAGCTCCATGCACTCACCCAACAGGCCTTGGTATTGATGTTCTTCCTGAGAAATGAATGAGTGAATGAATGAATGAATGAATGAACCAACACTAAGACATACCCTGCCATCTCATGACCCACTGGCAGGGGAAGTGGTCTGGCTGGCCAGATAAGGAACAGCCCTAGGGCAATCTCCAGAGTGGGCTGTGCCATTCACAGGAGATACAGATGGCTGAGCCTAGTGTCCACTGAAGCCACCCTGCTGCCAGGCAGCCTCCAGCCAGGCCTAAAGAAAGCAAATCAGTGAGCCAAATCAACCCCCCTTTGCCTATGTCCAGGCCCAGAGTGGGCATCTTAGGTCAACCTGCAGGGGCTGCACACACACTGCACTCTGATCCATAACTAGACTGCAGCCTCTGAGAAGTGACAGCAAGAAATGGCATCAGGACCCCTAAGGACCATCCCTGCCCACCTGTTCAGCTGTCCCACCTCCCACCCACACCCCCTGGGTCCCAGCCACACCAGGCTCCTGCTGGTTCCCTGCAAGAAGCCATTTTTCCAGGCACTGGGCACGGTGTCCTCTGATCAGAATGTTCTGCGTAGCTTCTCCCACTTCTGAGACTCAGTTCAAATGCTGCCTCCCACAGGCAGCCTTCTGACCTGCCCCGCCCCCGCCAGCCTCCATCAACACCCCCTTGGAGGGTTGACCACTTGGTATGATCACAATATTCAATGCAGACTTTGTCCAGGGAGCAGGCCCTGCCAGTGCATCTTGTTGCCCTCTGCCCTCAGAACGCCACCAGCAAGTTCTCCATGAAGCATTTAGGAACAGAACCCAGACCTCTTTGCACATCTCAGGTAGTGTGCCTTCTTTACCTGAGAATGCTGCAAATCTATTTCCCTGACAGTGATAAAGATGGGCATTGTCAGTGGTGGGGAGAGCATGTTATGAATGACTCCACTTGTGTCCATTTTTAAAAGGAGGAAATCAATACACTCTTCCCAGCACACACTCCCCTCGCCTGACCTCTCTGCTCAGGCCCCAGCTGCTCTGCTCCTTCCTTCCCAGACAAGATGTCCCTTTCTCAGAACCACCCACAAAGCCTCAGGGAAAAGGGGAAAGTGTTAGGTGCTGGCATACACAGGAGTCACCAGGGTAGAAGAACTTGATCTCCAAGGACAGTCTGTGCTTGAGAAACCTCCCGGGACCCCAGTAAATCCACCACCACAACCTGAGGCCTCTGAAATCACAGTCAAGTTCTGGCCTGCCATCTGCAAAGAACTGCCCAGCTTTCATACACACTGTTCACAAAACTCTGGGAACACCAGGACCCCAGTTCCAGGGCCTGCCCTAGGACCTCCACCTGACAGGAAGGCTAGAAAACTGAGGTTCAAAGAGGCAAAGCAGGCCCCAAGGACACACAACATAAATGTGGCAAAACCTGGATGCTAAGCCAGGTTTTCTGCCACAGCCCCACCCGGCTCTGGGAACGCATGGGTCCCAGGCCATGTCGCCCAGGGTCAAACCCCAGGTTGTCACCCACAAATTGTGTGAGCCTATACAAGTCACTCAACATTTGCAAGCATCCTCTAAAATAAGGCTGATATAGCCTCCTTGATGTGGTATGTGAGGCTGTCCAGAGCGGGCTAGAGACTAGGCAGCATGTACAACAAACGGGGCAGTTTATCATGGGTCCCTTTAATATTTCCTACACCTGCTCTCTGCTTTTTCCTGTCCTCATGGACCTCAGTCATGTCTGTGTTCTTCAGAGAGGGCAACACCTTAACCCAAAGGTGTCCAGAACCTCACCAGCTGCTCCTCCTGCCAGGAAGCCCGTAGCCTGTGAAAGAGTAGCTGCACATGCCCTCTTGGCCTCTGGCTAACTTGGATAATGAGTGTTCAGTGAGAATTCTTTCTACTTTATTAATTATCCCTCACCTTAAAGTCAGGCCATTTCTTTTCCTCTTCTGCTTCAGAAGCATTTCCACATATCCACTCTCTGGAGACATGATTCAGCAAAAAAAGAGGCTAACACAACTCATAGAGACAAGGTTTCAGTGGTGCCACCAACTAGCTATGTGATCTGAGACGGTTCCTTCCATTCCAGCCTCAGCTTCTCATCTGTAAAATGAAAGTGTTGAACTGAATGAATCACCAGGCTCCTGCAGTGGAAGCAGCTCCTTCCTTCCAGGCAAGATGCAGTTTCTGCTGGGCCTGCTTTAGTTAGGGTATTGCCTGCCCACGATGGCTGACAATTTACATTTAGTAACTTTTAATTCAAAGACTTTCTGGAACTTTGTTGGTCACTGAGAGAAGAAGAAAACTCTGACGGACCTAATGTCAGAGAGTAAATGTCCAGCCTGGAGGTCACACCCATCGTTTCCCCCCATAGACAAGCCAGGACCTGTCACTGAGCCCTACCCTACCACATGCCTAAGCAGATAAGAGCTAAGCATAGCAGGAAGCGGTCACTAGCCACCGCCCACACCACGTTTCCTAAAGCTTGGGTTGGGGGCTGCCTGGTGATGAGACATGGGGAGTATACTGGCACTGCCTGGCCCTCAGATAAGCTCTGAGCCCTGGGTAGAGAACAGGGAGAGCCTGAGCCAGATGTGTTCTTGTTGGGGAGGGTGAGGAGTACTCCAGGACTGGCAGCTTGGAGCTTTTCTGGTGCCCTGCATCTGAGCATCCTCTCAAGTGCTCTGTGCACAGGACAGCTTCACAGGGGAGAGAGCAAGAAAGGGAGGACCACATTAGCAAGCACCTGGAAGCCCTGAGAATCCCAGAAATGCAGTGGTATGGGAGACAGAGAGGTGGGTAGGGGGCAAAAATTAAACCATGGGAGTTACTGCTGGTCACGTGCTTCATTCCCACATGCAGTAACTCATTCCTCCCAGGAGCAATCTGGAAGGCCCTTCCTGACAGCTGCAATAACGTACAGGTACAGGGGAGATGGCCCAATGCAGTTATGACAACCATCCCATCCTAAGGCCACACTTAAGCATCTTTCAGCAATGCTAGGCTGAGGCAAAAACAAATGTCTTCCCAAGACTCAGACACTGTTTATTCATTCACCCTTCACTCATTCAGCAACTAGGTGTTGAGCATGAGCAGTAACCAGCTCCTGCCCTCAGACACCAGACACAAGGTCAGGACTGAGCTCTGACCCCAGGCTTGCCCTGATCCTGGGGTCCCTCCCCGACTTTATCTATCCTGTGTTTCTGAGGACTCTCCTGGCACCAGGCCTTGGGACAAGACTCAGATGGAGCCCACACTGAGTTACTGCCCACCGGTCTGGCATGACAGAGCATCTCCCCCTGGAAATATCTCTCAAGGGCATCAAGCTAAGGGCTTCAGCGCCAGATGGGTTATTACAGGTGATATAATAGAGGCCCACAAAAGTTGTGACTTGATCCTTACTGGCAAATTGCTGAGCGAGGACACGACTCAGCCAGCTTGCCTCAGGAGACAAGGGCACAGCAGCCCACAGCTCATTGCACTTCCTTCAAGAAATCAGGAAAGCAGTGTATATGGAGTGCTAATTAAGGAAGCTAATTATACCCTCCTCCCAACTCGACTGCTTTGGTCTCCCCCAAGTCAGGTCCTTCTGAAGACCCTTCTTCTGAGAAACTCTCTCTGCACCCCCGCCCCACCCCTGCTCCCCTTCACCACAGCGGGAAGGCCTGGTCTTCAAAAGGTTGCCCCCAATTTACAGTGGTTTCTTGAGGGCCAGGAACCAATGGCATCCCCTTTGACCTTTGAGCCTCACATAGGCTGATCTTGGTGTTTGTAGGATGGGATGAATGAATTCACTGATGCCCACCTCATACCAACATGATAATAGCATTCTCTATTTTTTAAATAGCTTTGTCTTAATAGAAAGTATGTAAAATTTTTTTAAAAAGGAAAAAAACTTATAAACTCACTATTGATATATTCATACATTTCCTTCTAGCTTTTTCTCTATGTTTAGCTTCTATTTATTTACAAAGCAAAACTGCAAGGATGGGGTATGCTTCATAGCCTATTTTTGTACTTAAGGGTCACATTGCAAGCATTTTATGGTGTTAATTCATATTTTACGTAAATCTTTTAGTGACTTCATCCTATTCATTCTAATCACCCCATAATTTAGATAACCATTCCCTAATGTGGACATTAAGTAGTTACCAATTTGTGGCCACCCAAATAAAACCACAAGACCTCTCTCAGGGCCTGAACAATGGTCTGCACACCCACATGTACCCATGGCAGATTCTCACTTGCCCTCCCTGTCCAAAGCCCTGCCTTTGTTAAGGCTTTTGACCCAGATGCCAATTGTTTTCCAGCACCGTAGCTGGCATCATCTCAAGAGGAGATCCAGGAATCACCCCTCTACAGGACCCCACAGCCCACAGTAGCTCCTGGCCCTGCTCTCACCTCCAGCCTATAGGAGGAAGGCACTGTGCTAAATAGCTCAGCCTCCTCCCAGACTAAGCTCTCTCCCAGGCCCCCAGCCCCCTCACCCTTCCAGCCCTCCTCACACCCTCTGCACAGGGCTGGCCCAGGCTGGGGTCCATGAAATGTACCTGATGATGATTGGTTACTGATCTGGAGAAAACCAAAGATGAGGAACGTATCTTGGTTTTATGGGCAGAGTAGCCTCTGAATAGAATTAATCTCCCACCACCATTGCAGGCCAGAGGCATGCTGCCTACTTCTAACAAGAGGTTTGGGATGTCCTTCCTGAAAGTAGCCAAGGCAGAAGCCAGGCTGCTTCCAGTTATGTCACTGTGCGGCTTCAGGCGAGGCTGTTATCTAGGCCCTGGGAAGTGTCCTACTCCCCACTTAGTCAGCTGCTCCCTACTGGGTCTCTCTCCCTTTAGGCACCTCTGCTTAATCTCCCTTCTCCCTGCCCCATGTCCCCTGTCACCATCACAAAGCTCCCCCTACTCTTTCTCATCATGGCCTTATGTTGGCTTCTTCAGCTCACAGTCTCACTTTTAGAAACTGACTGGCCCAGAATAGGTACTTGGGGACTTTCCTTGATGCCTAGGTTGCTGCTCTTCCACAAACAGGTTTCCCAGGTCAAATACCCTGTCATTTAGCTCAGGAGTGGGGAAAAGGGGCAGTGGATGCCCTCATGAAGGGGTAATCACCACAGGTGTCACAAGTGAAGACTAAGGCCTCGAGGACCAGCACTTAGGGCTGGGAGCACCACAGTTGCCTGCCCACTGAGGTGTGGCCTGAGCAAGGAGCAGCCCCTATGCACAGTGGTGCCCAGATGGAAGGGACATGTTGTAGGGAGCAGGGCAGGGTCAGAGAGAACACAAGTTCCAGCCAAACCCACAACACCAGAGAACTGGCCCCACATAGCTAAACCAGAGGACTTAGCCTCAGGCATTCTTGGAAAGGGCCAGGGCCTAAGGAGAAGAAGAAAAGGCAAAGGGAGAAGACACTAGATAAGAGCTAGGATACCTAGGAGCCAGCATCTGCCAGATGTCCCCTGAGGATCCCTGCATACTAAGGTATGGAAGATGGGGGCAAAATGCAGAGGGGGACTGCAGGAGCAGGCAAAGGCAGGAAATCCGGAATTGTCACTTGGCTACTTGGAATACTGGCAGCCACTGCGGGCCCCAGCTGCAGAAAGCAACCTGGCCAGAGGTCATATCCTCCTGGGCAGCCCATTTCCAGCACCTGGTTGAGGTGGGAACATAAGGGTACGGCCATCTCGGTCCACAGTGGGATGTCTCTGTAGGCCACCCCAGCTGAGCACTCTTTGGGTAGTGCCTACATCAGCAGCCTCCAAATTTTTTGGCACTAGGGACCAGTACTCCTATGAGAATCTAATGCCAGATGATCTGAGGTAGAGCTGAGGTGATGCTGGGGAGTGGCTGCAAGTACAGATGAAGCTTCGCTTGCTCACCCAAAGCTCACCTTCTGCTGTGCAGCCCAGTTCCTAACAGGCCACAGACCAGAACTGGTCTGCAGCCCCAGGGTTAGGGATACCTGGCCTACATGGAAACCCCCTTCTCTTTGCACACTGTTGTCTCACCGCAAGATCTCTCCTGAAGGGACCTGAAATTCTGCCATGCTGAAGTTGTCTTTAGGATATTGATTTTAAGCTGTTAAGAAACAAAAGACTCAGAAATAAACTTTGACCCTCCTCTTGTTTCTTCCCAAAAGGTTCAGACAAAAGAAAAAAACTGCTTTAGGAAGGAAATCTTAGGATATTCACCTTAGTTTAATTTGAATTAAATATGGTAAATAGGAGGGGTTCAGGTAGGGGCCTGTTAGTTAGATACCTGCTCTGTCCCATTGTTTCTGAATTGCCAGTCAAGAATTATTCTGCCCTATGTGTTCCAGCTCTTCCTCAACTACTTCTAAATTGCCTATTTTAGCTTCTAAAATCTAATACCCCATTACCCCACTTCCTCCTCTATCCAAAAATGTCATATATACCCAGTGTTGTCCCATTGTCTTTAGAATTTTTGTGTTTATGTGAATTCCTGTTTATTTGTCTCTGTTAATTCAATTGTTGTCAACCAGAAGAACTTAAGAAGAAAAAGGAAAAGTATTAATTTTTTTAGCTCCCACATTCCCCAGAAATCATCCTGCCCATAAGTTCTCTCTGAGTCTACTTCCAGGAAGACAGTGTTGGACATTATCCATAAGTCCCAGGAGCTGCAGAGGTGCTGGGGAGGAAGCTGGGTCTGGCAGACTGGCAGTGGGCCCCCCTTCCTATGTCTTTAGCCTGCCTTCTCCTCTCTTGGCTCACCATCTGCTCCCTGTGACTCAATATCCATATGCACTGTCAAAGCTTTACTTTCCTTGATCCTAATTCTCACTGGTGCCTTCCTCTCCACACTTTCCTTTCTGTAGCCTCTGCCTTTCACCAACTGCTCCTGCTGCTGCTGTCTCTCGAAGCTAAGAGCTGTACCAGGATTCACGCTTAGACACCTCCAAGTCCGCCCCTCCTGGGGCCCCATCCTGCCTCGGCCTTAGCTTCCTCCTTCACAGGGTAAGACAACTGTGCCATGGGGAGCCTGGCCAGAGCAAATGAAGAATGGGTCTGAATGTGCACAGAGGAACTTGGGAGTGGGCCACTAACAGTTTCTAGTGGAGCTGTGGTTTAGAATGTTATAAGTTGTCCCTCCCTGGTGGTTTCTCATCCATGAGACACAGAGTGGAGGGACCAAGGACCCAGCTGGAGTGTTGCTCTTGGTTGTCGAAGCTGTGGGACTCCTACTCACATTAATAAAGCCACACAGTGATGTAAAAGGTCATTGGAACAAATGAAGTGTAGTCCTGTGAGTGTCATCTCAGGAAGGAGTAGGATCAAATTTGTGAGGGGCTTGAGTGTCTTACTCACTGAGACCATGAGGAAGCCATGGTGGTAAGTAGATGGGCCTTCAAACAGTGCTCAGGAGTGTGGAGCAGCACAAATTTGAGGCCGCCCCTACAGGTGTGGCTGTAACACACCAAGTAGATTAGTCTACACAGGCAGTCTTAACAAAGTGCCACAGACCAAGAGGTTTAAACAATAGACATTTATTATCACACAGATCTGGAAGCCAGAAGTCCAAAATCAAGATGTCGGTAGGGCTGGTTCCATAAGGGCTGTGAGGGAAGGATCTGTCCCAGGCTTTATCTTTAGCTTGTAGATACCCATCTTCTCCTTGTATCTTCACATCATCTTCTCTCTGTGCGTCCTAATCTCTTCCTATAAGGACTCTAGTCACATTGGATTAGGGCCCACCCCAATAATGGCCTTTTAACTTGATTACCTCTTAAAGACCCTATATCCAAACAAGGTCACATGCTGACATGCTGGGAATGGGGAGTTCAACACATGAATGGGGGACACAAGTCCCCCCATACTGATAGTCTTGCATTGCCTCAGCTCCATCAAGGAAGGCATGGCCTCAGCATGGCGGAAAATGGAAGCTCTTTGTGCATCTGCATAGGCTGCAGGCCACTGTGGCAATTGGCCTCCTGCTCCTCCCTATTCTCACCCAGGAAGCAGCAACGGGAAGGAGAGGGGAACCTGGAACCAGCCAGAGCCTTAGCAGTCCTGTCTTCAACCACCATGCGGCTCACTGCTTGCTTTGGGCTGTAAAATAACACATTGATTTTTGAGCCAAAGCCAACTTTAGTTACCAGAGATGCTGCTAACAAGGGAAAATAAATCATCGTCATCAGAACTGAATCCAAAGGAATGAACTAGTATAAGTCTCACTGGGATTAGGACTTCTTCTCTTTTTTTTATTTGTCATAGTTTGCTAACACAGTTTTTCCTAAACTGAAGTAGCATGAAAGAAATATTTTACCAAACATCACACTTTACCTTTGGGAAATATTAAAGGAATTAATTATTCTGCTTATCTGTTGCTGTTTTACAAACCATCCCAAGATTTCGTGGCTTAACACAACGTCATTTTATATCTTACTATTTTGTGGGTCAAGTATTAGAGCAGGACTCAGCTGGATGATTCTTCTGCTCTGCATGATATTGATTGGAATTGCTTCCTAGTGTCCAGATGGCAGCACAGCTGTTCCATGAAGTACCCATTCACATGCTTGGGCCCTGTGGTCTCAGGGCCTCCCCACACGGCCTTTGCATCAGGGCCATTATGCCTCTATGTGGAGGCTCAGGGCTCCAGTGGCAAGTAGTCTAGGCTGAAATGCTGGGACCCAGGCTCAGCTTGGAAGCAGAGATGGGGAAAATGCTTATTCCCCTTTCAAGAGGGGAGACATGTTGGAGAGGAGCCCATGGAATCAACAGCCTGGAATAATGACTTTCTTGTCAGCAAACAAGGGAGACCTGGAGAAGAGGTACTCACTTGAAAAGCAACCCTAACTCTGAGAGGAGATTTGGCATAAATGTCACCCAAACTCATACCTGCTCATATCTGCATCTTTCCATATACACACTCACTCACACTCATACCTCCTCATACCTACATGCTGTATAGTGAACACACTCACCCACACTTACACCTGCTTATACTCAAATGCTCTCTCATGTATATACACAGCAATTCATACTTGCTTGCACCCACATACTTTCTCAATACACTTTCACCCACACCCACACCTAGAGATACCCTCTTGTATGCACACTCACCCACACTCACACCTGCTCATACCCACATGCTCTTTCTCATAATATACACAATCACACATGCTTATTCACATCATCACACTCACATGTACACACTCTCACATAGACACATAATCACATTCACACATACATAGACACACCAATCACATCCACTCACACATACTCACACACATCACGTATTCACATACGCATAATCACACTCACTGACTCACATACACACACACAATCACACTGAAACACAAAACTATGGACCCCTGGAAAACAGTCATGGAAAACTTATGAAGAGGAGTCACCTCAAGAATTATTATCTGAAAACCTACAATGTGCCAGGCTTGTACCAGGTGATGAGAAGTAGCAGAGAAGAAAGAGTGAATAGGTGGAGGTTGCAGTGCTGATCCAGACTTGGTACCTCCTTTTCTCCTTTTAAAGATTTGGCTTCATAATTCCTGTACTTGAAGCTACCACCCCTGAGGAGTAAAATGGCATCCACAGGACATATACCTAGCAAGGGGCTTTTTCTAGCCCTACATTTTTTTATTATTATTATTTTCAATTAGTTATCAATTTTTAAAACTCAGGAGATACATTAAATCTAGATTTCTGGTTTCTCTTGAAAAACTGGAAGACCTTAGAACTCACATGACACGTACCTGAGTGCTGGGTCTGTCCTGGTCCCACCAGTGGGCCTCAGGTCTCAGGGTACTTTTTCAGCCCCCAGCACTAAGAGCTTATGACCATCATGCCATAAAATGGATGCTTTTAATAATCACTAACCTAGAACTTCTCATTTCTGGCTGAAGAATTGAAGGCTGGAGACCAGGAGGCCCTGCCCCAGGACACACATAGAGCAGTGCAGGGCCCTTGGCTCAGACCTTCTCTGGTGGGGCCAGGGTTGCACACACCAACCACCTTTCCCTGTCCTCTACATACCTCTCCTCAGGGCCTTGCACAGCTTTAGATCCCTAGTGGATACTCTATGTAGTCCCAGGAACTTGACCATGGGAGAAAATGCAGTCCAAGTTCCCCAAATTTTAATTTTAAATCAGCCTCATGGCTCCAAAGCTGGATAGCCTGAGATAGAGATTTTGTCCCCCGAAGAGTGACTGTCCCCAGGGCCCAGAAGTCCCCAGAATGCAGGTCTGCTTGGGGTCCAGGCTGATGCCAAGCTCCCGGCCACCTCTGTGTCCCAGGGGCCCTTATCCCACCTTGAAAGCCAGGGCTCCCACTGCTGGGGCACCAACTTCCTCTCCTTGCCTTTCCACAGGCCTCCCTGATAGCACCCACCTTTCACACAGATCTAAGCTATGGCTGGAGTTCAGAGCAACTGAGACAACCCAGGCCCCACCGCCTATGTGAACAAAGCAACTTCCAAACCCCCACCCAGAACAGGTGACATTGGGTAATGATACCTGCCCCCAGCATTGCAGTGAGGATGAAATGGGACACCCACAGGCCACTCTCTGACAACTACTAGATACTTAGAAAATGACAGCTATTGGCATTGTTATCATCAAGGAAAACTTTGCATCCTCTTTATACTAAATCTATCAAACAATGCACAGTGGAGGAGATTCCATAATTCTACCATGCATCTTAGTTGGACACATAGTCTAAATCACTGTCAAAAGAAAAAGAGAAAATGGCAAGTCAAAAAATAAGTTTCTCTTAACTTCCTACAAACTTGGACAAATGTCTTTCCACTGACTCCAGGATTCTCCTAATGGCTCCATCACCCATCAGCCTAGAAATATTCCTCAACCTCAGGCAGCACCAGCAGGGACCAGTGAATGCCTCTGCAGCACAAGATAAACCAGATAGACCAAAGTAATAGCACAAAAGCTATGAAGTTACATTGAAACCACAACTGATAATAATAGGCAGCAAACTAAACCCAAACAGAGTGACTCCCTGCTAAAATAAAAGATGATATAGAACTCTACAGTCTCTTAACACAGCAGGCAAAATTTCCAGAATACAATAAAAAAAAATCATCCATCACACCAAGGACCAAGAAAATCACAACTTGAATGAGAAAACACAATCAACTAACCCCAACACTGATAGGAGTCAGATGTTGGAATTATCCAACAAGAACTTTAAAGCAGATATTATAAAAATACTTTTACAAATTTTCTTGTAACAAATTAAAAAATAGAAAATCTGAGCCCCCAAAATAGAAATTATTTTAAAAAACAAATGGAAATTATAGAAATTAAAATGCGATAAATAGAAATCTTGCTGGATGGGTTCAGTAGTAGCAGAAAATTTATAGAGAATAGAATCAGGTAGTTTGATGTAGAATAATAGCATTCACTCAATCTGAACAATGGAGAGAAAAGAGACTTAAATCTAAAAAATGAACAGAATTTCAGATACCTGGGGAACAAGAGCAAAGATCCAACATATATAGCATTGAAGTCTCAGAGAACTTCCCAAATTTGACAAAAGATACAAACCTACAAATCCAAGAAGCTAAATGAAATTCAAATAGTATAAACCCAAAGACTTCCCCACCAAAACACATCTTAATTAAATTTTGAAAAAATCTTGAAAATAGCAAAAAGAAATTACATATTACCTATAGGAGAATGCCAATTTGAACAACAGCAGATTTTTTTATCTGAAATGATAGAAGGCACAAAGAAGTAGCACAATAATTTTCAAGTGCTAAAAGAAAACAACTGTCAACTGTAAATTCTATATCCAGTGAAACTATCCTTCAGGAATGAAGAGAAAATAAAAGCAGTCTTAGTTGAAAAAAAAAACTAAAGGAACTTATTGTTAGTAGACCTAGCATTAAATACTGGTTAAAGGAAGTCCTTCAAACAGAAAAGAATCGATAAAAGAAAACTTTGTAACGCAAAGAAGAAATAGAAAGAGCAGAGATATGGGTTCTTATAATAAACTGTCCTTTTCTTCATGAGTTGTATAAATTATATTTGATAACTGAAATAAAAATTATAACACCATCTTATACCAAAATCAATGATATTTATAATAGGAAAGATAAAGTGGCCTAAATTGGAAGTGAGGTTTCTACACTTCATTCAAAGTAATCAAATGTTGATACTTGTAGATTGTTGTTATAAGTCACATATATATACATATATATGTGTGTGTGTGAATATAACAATATCAAAAGAAGCATTAATAAACTCGGTAAAGAAGTAAATTTTAAAAACATTATAAATAAATCAAGATTGAATTCTAAAAAGTGTTCAAGTAAGCTGATCAAACACAAGAAATGAGAAACAAAAAGAGAAATGGGAAACAGATAAGCTAGAAAATGAGGACACAAATAGAAAAAAAATCATTAAATGATAAACAAGAGCTAATATAACAATATTACCTTCAATGTAAATAGTACACTCCAATAAAATGACAGAAATTGGGAGAATAGATTTTTTTTAATGACAAATTATATGCTGCTTACAAGAAACTCTCTTCAAATTAAATGACATATGTAGATTAAGAGTAAACACATGAAAAAATACGTACCATACACACATTTTTAAAGTAGGAGTGGCAATATTAATATTAGGTAAAGTAGACTTCTTAGAAAAAGAATTTCTAGAGACAATGAAAGGTACTGCATAATGATAACAGGATCAAACCACCAAGAAGACATGACAAATCTAAATGTGTATGTACCAAACAACAGAGCCTCAAAATACATTAAGCAAAAATTATTAGAGCTAAAAAGAGTAGATAAAGTTAAAATAGTAGTTGGGATTTCAACATCTTTCTTTCAGCATCTTGTAGAACTACTAAACAGAAAATCAACAAGGATATAGCAGGATTATGAACAACACAATCAACCAACAAAATCTAATTAACATATGTAAAACATTCCACCCCAAAAATTTAGAATACACATTTTATAAGCAGCCATAGAACCAAGACAGACCATATCTTGGTCCACAAAACTAATCTCAACAAAATTAAAAGAACCGAAGTCACATAGAATGAGATTTAGAGAATAATGGAATCAACCTACAAATCAATAATGAAAACACAAGAAACTCTTTAGACACATGGAAATTAAACAACACACTTTAAATAATTCAGAGTAAAAGAGGAAGCCTTACACTAAATTTAAAAATAAATAGAACACAATGAAAATGAAAACAACTTTTGTGTAATACAGCTAAAGTAAGGCCGAGGGTAAAATTTATAGCACAATTTATATGTTTTTATTATTTGTAACTTATGTTAGAAATCAATAACCTAATCAATAGTCTCAAATCAATAACCTGAGTTCCTGCCTCAATAAACTAGCAAATAGAGACTTCTGGTCAAGATTCCAAAGTAGGTAAATGCTGTGCTCACCTTCTCCTATGATCATATCAAATTTACAACTAATTATAAAACAACCACCCTTGGCCACCACCTGAAGACTAGTTGAACAGAACTCCTATAACTAAGGATATTAAAAAAAAAAAAAAAACATGCCCAGACTGGTAGGAGGGGCAGAGACACAAAACAGGCTGGTCCTACACTCAAGTATAACCATTACAAATCAGAAAGGATATCATGGCTGCCAAGGTCTCCCCTGAGGAGTGAGGGGTCCCAGCCCCACACTGGGCTCCCCAGCCCAGAGCAAAAGTACCAGGAAGTGGAGTCCCCACATCTATATCTACCTTTTAAGATAGAGGGCTGCTATAGACCCAGGCATCTTCTTATAGGACCTGAGCACAGACTTACTTATGCACAAACACTCACCCTAAGTTCCAGCAAAGGGACAGCAGCTCAAAAAGCACCAGGAATATACAGGGGAAAACTGAATTATTTGGCTTCAGAGGAAAGATTGGAGGATCAGCTCTCCCCCAAAAAGAAGTGCTGGCAGGCACCATTGTTCTTTTGTTGAGCCCTCCCCCATGCAGCTGGAAGGAACAGACAGGCACCAAATCTGAGTCTCCATCAAACGGCCTAACACCGCTCACCCAAACCTGGTGATTCTCTGAGATCCTGCGCCACCCAACTCATGCAGCAGCGAGGCCTTTTTCAGCAGCTGCTTGTAAGTAACTTGGTATGCACTGATGACTTTTCTAAAATCTCTCAAAGATCCACAGTCCCAAACAAGCAGCAGCTGGCTTCAGTATACTCTGTACCTCTTGCTGAGAGGCTCTAAGTCTAGCACTAGTGAAAGCCAGTCTCAGTTCACAGCATAGCCTCCCCCAGGTGCCTCCAAGCCAAGCACAGACAGCTACCAACTACAGATCACTTTGTAGTTTCTACCACGTGGCCCCGGACTGGGAACAGTCAGCAGCTGACCTTGGCCTGCACAGGAGCCCTTCCCAAGAAGCCCCAAAACCAACACACCCCATGGCTGTATCAGACCACAACAGAGACCACCCAATTATCTCCACAAATGACGTAATCAAAGGGTGGACTTGGCAGGCACCAGAACCCTGCTAAAGTGAATCTCACTCCATTGAGTCATCCCTGGCACAACTGCTTATCCAGTAGTCACAGCCCATCCTTACAATAAGTCAGCCTAAGGCTCAATCTACTGATGGGCAAATAGCAATCAAGGCTCAACTACAACAGGAAGGCACATACACCCACACAAGGACATGCCTGGAGGACTCCACTGATGTGACCAAGCAGTCTGTGCCACTGGGTCCCACAGGACACTTGCTATATGAGCCACCCTGCCAAGTCTGAAAGACATAGCAGATCTACCTAATACATAGGGAAAAAAAAAACAAAAGGAGGCAGTCAAAATGCAGACACAAAGAAATATGTCTCAAATGAAAGAAAAGGAGAAAACTACAGAAAATAAAAATGGAGGCAAGCAATCTACAAGAAACAGAGTTCAAAACGCTGGTTATAAGTATGCTCAATGAACTTAGCAGAAGAATAGATGAACTCAGTGAGAATTTACACAAAGATATAGAAACCATAAAAAAGTCAGAAATGAAGAATACAGTAACTAAAATGAAGAAAACATTAGATGGAATTAACAGCAGATTAGATGAAGCAGAGGATCAAATCAATGATTTGAAAGAAAAGGCAGCAGAAAACACTCAAAGAGAGCAGCAAAAAGAAAAAAGAATTTTAAAAAATCAGGATAATTTAAAGGTCTTCTGGGACAACATCAAGAGTACCAACATTAACATTATAGGGATGCCAGAAAGAGAAGAGAGAGTGCAAGAAATTGAAAACCTATTTAAAGAAATAATGATGGAAACTCCCCTAACCTAACAAAGAAAATATAAGCCCAGGAAGCGCAGAAAGTCCAAACAAGATGAACCCAAAGAGGCCCACACCAAGACACGGCAAAATTAAAATGCCAAATTTAAAAACAGAGAATCTTAAAGGCAGCAAGATAAAAGCAGTTAGTTACCTACTAAAGAGCTCTCATTAAACTGTCAGCTGACTTCTTAACAGACACTATGCAGACCAGAAAAAGCTAAAGAACTTCATTGCATAGAAAAAAAAAAAAACATAGAAAAAAAAAGTTATTTGCAAACAACACCTTCGCTAAGGGCCTAATACCAAAATATACAAAAATCTCATATAACTCAACAATTTTTTAAAAATCCAATTAAAAATGGACAGAGGACCTGAACAGATACTTCTCTGTAGAAAAATATGAATGGCCAATAGACATATGAAAAAGTGCTCAACTTTTCTAGCTATTAGGGAAATGCAAATCAAAACCACAATGAGATACCATCTCACACCTGTTAGAATGTCTATCATCAACAGGACAAAGTAATAACAAGTGTTGGAAAGGTTGTGGGCAAAAAGGAACCCTCACACACTGCTAGTGGGAATATAAATTGGTACAGCCACTATGGGAAACACTATCAAGTTTTCTCAAAGATTAAGAATAGAATTATCATATGACTCAGCAATCCTTCTTCTGGGTATTTACCCAAAAAAACTTAAAAATATTTATCTGCAAAGAAAATGCACTCCGATATTCAAAGCAGCATTATTCACGGTGGCCAAGACATGGAACAACCGAAGTGTCCTTCAATAGATGATTGGATAAAGATGTGGTACATACATACAATGGAACATTACTCAGCCTAAGAAAAGATGAAATACTGCCATTTGGGACAACATGGATGGATCTTGAGATTATCATGCTAAGCAAAATAAGTCAGACAGAAAAAGTTGAGAACCATATGACTTCACTTATATGTGGGGAAAAAAAAACTGAAAGCAGCAAATGAAGAAGACAAACAAACAGAGATTCATGGGCAAAGGTAAAAGTTTAGTGGTTACCAGAAGGAAGAGGGAGGGAGTGGAGAAAAATAGGGGTAAAAGGTGTTGAATGTATGGTGAAGGAAGGAAATTTAACTTTGGGTGGTGAACACACAATGCAATATACATATAATATATTATTGAATTGTACACTTGACACCTATATGATTTTACTAACCAGTGCTACCCTAGTAATTTCAATACAAAAAGTAAATATAAATATAAATGGGAAAAAAAAGAAATTCATGACCATCAAACCAGTATTGCAAAAAACATTAAAGGAACTTCTTTAGGAAGATCAAAGGAAAAAGATTAAAAATATGGATAATAAAATAGCAATAACTACATAGTTATCAATAATTACTTAAGAGTAAATAAATTAAATGCTTCAATCAAAAGAAATAGTGTGGCTTAATATATAAGAAAACAAGATATATATGTATATATATGTCTATGTGTGTGTGTATATATGTGTGTGTGTGCGTGTGTATACTGCCTATGAGAGACACACTTCAGATTGAAAGACACACACAGACTGAAAATAAAGGGACAGAAAAAGATATTTCATAAAAATGGAAAGGAAAAAAAAACTAGGGGAGCAATACTTATATCGAAGTAGACTTTAAAACAAAGGCTATAACAAAAGGCAAAAGACATCTCATAATAATAAAGAGACCAATCCAACAGAAGAATACAACCTTCAGAAACATTTACACACCTGATGTAGGAGCATTTAAATATATAAAGCAAATATTGGCAGCATTATATACAATAGTCAAGATATGGTAACAACCTAAGTGTCCATCGATACACAAAAGGATAAAGATGTGGTGGAATATTACTAGTTCATAAAAAAATGAAATTTTACCATTTGCAACAACATGGATGGATCTAGAGGTTATCGTGCTGAGTAGAATAAATCAGAGAAAGACAAATGCCATATAATTTGTGTAGAATCTAAAGAACAAAATAAACAAACAAAATGGAAATAAACTCATAAACACAAAGAAGAGATTGATGATTGTCAGATGGGAGAGGATTTGGGGAGCTGGGTGAAAAAAATGAAAAAATTAGAAAGTAAAAATTGGCAGTTACAAAAGAGTCACAGGGATTTAAAGTACAGCATAGAGAATATAGTCAATATTGTAATAACTATGTGTGGTACCAGGCGGGTACTAGACTTATTGGGGGAATCACTTCTTAAGTTATATAAATGTCTAATTACTATGTTCTTCACCTGAAACTCATGTAACATTGAATGTCAACTGTAATTGAAGAAATTTTTAAATAATTTTTAAAACTAACAGAGCAAAATAAATGCAAAGCAAGCACAAAGAAGGAAATAATATAGATAAAAGAGAAATCAATGAAATTGAAAATAGAAAAATAATATAGAAAAATCAATGAAACAAAAAATTGGTTCTTTACCAAAAGATCAATGAAATTTATACATCTCTATCAAGACTAACAAAAATTGAGAAGACCCAAATTATCAATATCACTAGAGATTCTACAGTCATTAAAAATATAATAAAGGAATACAATAAACAGCTTTACATTAATAAATGTGACAACTTAGAAGAAAGGGACTCATTCATTGAAAACTATAAAGTACCAAATTCAATCAAGATGAAATAGACATCTGAATAGCTCTATAACCATCAAATAAATTGAGTTAATAATTTTAAAACTTCCAAAAAAGAAACATCCAAGACTTAATGTTCTATCAAATATTTACTGGAAAAATTAACATTAATTTTACATAATCTCTTTCATAAAGCAGAAGAGGAAGGGATAACCTCATATCAAAACCAAAAAGAAAACTATAGTCCAATTTCTCTCATGGACTTAGATGCAAAAATATGCAATGAAATTTAAAAGAAATCCAACAATGTATAACAAGAATTATGCACCATTATCAAGTGGGATTTATTGCAAGGATGCAAGACTGATTCAGCATTTGAAAATCTATCCATGTAATCCACCATATCAACAAGCTAGAGAAGAAAAATTATGTATCAATTGATGCAGAAAAAGTATTTAACAAAATCTAACACCCATTTATAATTTTTTAAAAAACCTCTTAAAATTTTTGGAATAGAAAGGAATTACCTCATCTTGTTAAAGAACATCTACCAAAAAAACTGTAACTAATATTTATACCTAATCATAAAAAACTATTTTTCTCTAAAAAGTTCTAACTACTATAATAAAGCAAGAAAAATAAATAAAAAGTATACAGATCAGAAAGGAAAAAGTAAAAACTATATCTGAAGATGACATGATTACCAACATAGAAATTTTCAAGGAATTTACAAAAAATAATAATAATAATAACCATCCCAAAATTAATAAGTGAGTTCTGCAAGGTCACAGGATATAAGATCAATATACAAAAACCAATCACATTTTTGTATACTAACAATGAAATATAGAAAGCTAAATTTAAAACATAATACCAATATATACTTAACAAAACATGTATAGAATCTGTGTGTTGAAAATTACAAAATGCTGAAAAAGGCAATAAAAAAAACTTAAATAAATGGAAAGATATTCCACTTATTGAATATTCCATGGATTGGAAGACTCAAAATAGTAAAGATGTCAGTTGTCCCTCAAATTAGTTGATAGATTTAATGCAATTCCTATCAAAATTCCAGCAAGGTTTTTTTGTAGACATACAAACATATTCTAAACTTTTTATGGAAAGGTACAGGAACTAGAATGGTAAACAATCTTGAGATAAGAAAAATTAAGTGGGAGGAAACTCTCTACTTGATGTTAAGATTACAATAATCAACATGGCATTTGTAGAGGGATAAATACATAGACCAGTAAAATAGAATAGAAGACACAGAAATAGAACCACACAAATATGCCCAAGTGACTTTTGAAAAAAATGCAAAACCAATTCAATGAAAGAATTGCTTTTTCAAAACAAAACAAAAAAATTAACTTTGACCTAAACCTCACATCTTGTACAAAAAATGGATCATAGACTTAAATGCACAACGTAAAACTATAAAACTTTTAGAAAAAAAAATAAGAGAAAATCTTCAAGATCTAAGACTAAACAAGAAGTTCTTAGACTTGACACCAAAAGCATCATCTATAAAAGAAAAATTTGGTAAATTGGACCTTATTAAAATGTAAAACTTTGGTTCTGTGAATTCCCACATAAAAAAAGATGAAAAGACTAGCTACAGACTAGGAAAATATATTTGCAAATCACATCTCTGTAAAAGAACTAGTATCTAGAATATATAAACAACTATGAAAAGTCAAAATTAAAAAACTAAATCCATTAAATATGTGGTAACATTAAAGAATTAAAAATAAAATAAAAATAAAAATAAATCCAGTCTAAAGATGAGCAAAAGACATGAAAAGACATTTCATTGAATAGCATATACAGATGGAAAATAAGAACATGAAAAGGCAGTCAACGCCATCAGCCACTAAGGAAATGCAAATTAAAACCATCATGAAATATCGCTATATTGGAATAGTTAAAATAAAAAGTAGTGACAACAAATACTAGAGCAGCATGCACAGAAACCAGATCCCTCATGCTCTTGGGTATGTCAAACGGTACAGTCTATCAGAGAAGCAGTTTGGCAGTTTTAAAAAAAAAAAAAAAAAACTAAACATGCAATTACCACATGACTCTGGACACTATCTTAGAGAAATGAATGCTTATGTTCAAAAACATATATAGGTACATAGCAGCTTTATTTGTAATAGCCTAAGCTGGAATCAGCCCAGAGGTCTTTCAACAGGTGAATGGTTAAACAAAAGGTGATTCCCCCATACCATGGAACACTACCCAGCATTAGGAACAAACTCAACACACAGAACCTCGATGAATCACCTGGGAATCATGCCGAGCAGGAAAAAAAAAAGAGAGATTATATGATTCTATTCATGTAATATTTTTGAAATGACAATACTTTAGAAATAGCAGACAAATTAGTGGTGGCCAGGTTAGGGACTGGGGGGTAGAGAAAGTGGTGACTAGTAGTAGGTTATAAAATACCAACAGAAGAGAACTTTAAGGTGTTAACAGTGTTGGGTATCTTGACAGTTGTGATAGATACTTAACCTACACAGGTGATAAAATTGTGTAAATAAAATATACAGTGCATACATGTGCTTTTGTACATGTGTGTGCATGCATACTTACACATACACACACCCTCTTCTATAAATGAACCAGTGATGGCCTGTGTGTCTTGGCCCAGGCGTTGTTTATTTCTTCAAAGCAGGCTGAGACACAAAAAGCCCACAGGCACCAAATTCCAATTATCACACATCCAATTATTCAAAAAATAGCCCAAATAAGCAAAGTTTTAGCCATTTGGAGACTGCCTGCTTTGCATACCCCACAGCAACTCTCCCAATAGCTGTTACTTATTGATATGATAAGGATCAAAGCTGCTATTGCCCTTCTAGGCTCCCTGACCCAGAGACATCCAATGTGCTACTGAGTGACATCACCTAGTCTCATGAGCCCATCTCTGGGCCCCTTTTCTGCAAGGAGCTTCCATGCTCTCCTTTCCTTCTGAGTAGTGACCCGCTTCCCAATCTTAGAATCTAGACAGACCTCTCTGGGAAGGGCTTCCCCGACATGCAACCCTGTCTCAGCACTGCCCAATGAAGCTAGTTGTGTGTTACTGCCCCTCATGGTCATATCTGCCCCTTGATCAGCCCCAAACCCCCACCTCCCCCACACACATAAACACATGCACACATACATCTGAGTGCAAGTAAAATTAGGGAAGTCTAAATCAAGTCAGTGGGCTATAGCAATGGCAATATGCAATTTGTGATATTATAGTTTTGTAAAATTATACCATAAGAAAAACCAGGTAAAGCATTTAAGGCAGCAATCCCCAAACTTTTTGGCACCAGAGACTGGTGCTCCTATGAGAATCTAATGCCTGATGATCTGAAGTGGAACGGAGGTGGTGATGCTAGTGCTGGGGAGCAGCTGCAAATACAAATGAAGCTTCGCACGCTGGCCTGCTGCTCACTTCTTGTTGTGTGGCCCAGTTCCTAACACGCCATGGACTGGTACCGGTCCACAGCCCAGGGGTTGGGGATGTCTGGACTTTAGGGATCATTATTGTTTCTTAAAATCTCATGTGAATTTACAATTATCTCAATAAAAAAAATTCTCTTAAAAAATTTCTGGCTGGTTGCAAGCTCTGCCCACCCCACTTCCACACAAGCCCTTTAAGGCAGAGAGTTTTCTCTAGTTGGGGGCAGAAGAAGAAATCAGAGATTCCAAGCATGAGAAGAATTTAATGCACGTTTGCTGTCTTGAATATGGAAGGGCCACATGGCAAAGAGTACAGTTAGACTTTAGGAGCCAAGAACAGTCCCCAACTGACACCAGTAAGGAAAAGGGGACTTTAGTCCTATAACCACATGGACCTGATTCTGCCAACAAAATTAATGAGCAAGTAAAGGCCCTAAATAGACACTTCTCAAAAAAAGAAATTCAAATGGCCAACAGGTATGGGAAAAGTTGTTCATCACTAATTATTAGACAAATGAAAATCAAAACCTCATACCTATTAGAAAGTCTATTACCCAAAAGACAAAAGCTAATTGTTGTCAAAGATTAGAGAAGAGGGGACCTTTGTGCACTGCCAATGAGAATGTAAATCAATATAGACATTATGGAAAACAGTAAAGAACTATTATAGAACTACCATATATATGATCCAGCGATTCCACTTCTGGATAAAGAAATTGAAATCAGGATTTCAAACAGACATTCTATGTTGCATTTCTATGTTCATAGCAGTATAATTCACAATAGCCAAAATATAGAAACAAACTAATGTCCTTTGACATATAAATGAATCAAGAAAAGATGATACATATACAAAGGAATATTATTCAGTCTTAAAAACGAAGGAACTCCTGTCATTTGGTACAACATAAATGGAGCTGGAGGACATTATGCTAAGCAAAATAAGTCAGATACATAGACAAACACAGCATGTTCTCACATGTGGGATCTAAAAGTCAAACTCATAGAAGCAGAGAGTAGAATGGTAATCGTCAATGGTTTGAGGAGGTGGAAATGGGGAGATGTGGATCAAAGGGTACAAAGTTTCAGTTATGCAATATGAATAAGTCCTGGATATCTAATGTATAGCATGCTAACTATAGTTAATACTGTATCGCATACTTGATATTTACTGAGAGTAGAAAAATTAAATCTAACCACATGCACACACAGTATATATATGAGGTAATGGATGTGCTAACTTGATTTTAGTGATCATTCAGTGTATACATATGTCAGATCATCACATTGTACACCCCAAATATATACATTTATATGTAAAAAAAAAAAAGTAGAAAAAGAAGGAGTGAGAAAGCAGATTTTCCCCCAGAGCCTCCAGTAGAAAATTCAGCCTGCCTTAAGCTTTTATTTCACCTTTGTGACACCCTGAGTAGAGAATTCAGCCACACCATGCTATACTTCTGACTTACAGAATTAAGAAATCTATGAAGTTTGTGGTCATTTGTTATACAACATAGTAAACTTAATACAAGGAAGACATGCAACAATGCTCAAGGAATTCATCTGAGGTAAATTAAATGGAATCACATTTGGTCTGGTGGGACAGAGAAGGATCTGCCTTGAATTGAATTCTGCTTTATTAGACATGGAGAGAGGCACAAGAACCACCAACATTTCTTAACTTTTTCAAATCTTCCCCAATGAAAGAAAATTCTTGTTATACTCCAGAGGCATGTGAACTAGAACTTGCCCTGACAAGTTCATGCAAGGCTGCTCTAGATTTTCCTGAAAAGGCAGGAGGTGGCCCCCATGGTGTTTCTGCCAATGAGGGGATAGGAGAGGAGATGTGCTTTTTTGCACTTGTTTTACACTCTCTCCTTTCCAAAGCCTCAAACATTCTGCCATTGAAGTAACCCCTGAAGCCTCACACCAACCTTCCTGTCTTGCCTATGGCCATAGATGCCCCACAGGCTCTTCAGTAGCCCTCCTCTGGAGCCAGTACAGAACTACCCTCAGGCTTACTGCCGAAGACCTGTCCTCTCCAACAGAAGGTAAGCCCATATGGGCAAGAACTTACCAACTGTCTCACCCTTTTACCAGCCCAACACCAGGCACTGCAAGGCACCAATAAACATCTCGTGCACTGTAAATGCCTAGAGAGCCACCAAAGCCCACAGGTAAGATAATTAAACAGTAAACCTCTGAGCCACCACAGCCCAGCAGGAGAAGAGCTTATCCAGGAAGTGTAGGGCAGCCTTGCATGTCCCTCCAGCATCCACTTCAGACTTGTAAGTGAACATGGAAGACTGATCACACTTGTTACCATCTCTCCCTCATACTACTCCACTGAAATGACATTAATGGATTTTTCTTTTAATATATAAATCCATAAGGACCAAGAGAATGAGAAAGGAGTCAGCAAAGATGCAAACTTGCAGTATATTTTGGAACCTGGAAAATGAATGGAGGAGTGTAACTGACCTAGGAGAACCCAGGAGCTGCCCTGGGTGAAGCTCGGGGTTGACATTGAGGGGAACTGGTTGGCTGGCCCCACATAATCCCTGCAGGGCCCAGGATAGGGAAACCCAGGCATACCTGAGGGTTAAGAGGAAGCATTAGAAGGGGACCACAAAATTTATCATCCCAGTGAGAACAACTTGGGGAGGGGTACCATTAGTAATTATACCAGAACAATGGACACATCTTAGGCTGGGACTGGTGACAGCCAATGTACAAGGACCCTAGGAAGTCAGGAGTCCTTCAACACTTCTTAAAGCCAGTGACTCCTCTCCCCTCCAAAGTCAGGACTTCAGAAGTTTGTTTCTAAAAAATTAAATCAGAGGCTCCAGACTGGGATACAGTGGAGACTGGGTGTGAGATAAAGAAGAGAAAAACAAGACGAGAGAAGTCTATACTCTAAACTGTGGAACCACCAACTCCCAGCCCACTCCTGGGTCCCACCCAAGAGAGGACATAAGAGAATTATTATGCAGAAGAGAAACCCCCAAGGCCTGATATTTAGGGATCTTCGATGATAAAGAAATGGCAATGACTATCAATCTTATTTTAAATGTGAGTGTATTAAGTGCTCTAATCAAACGACATTAGGTAGCTGAATGAATAAGAAAACAAGACCCATATATATGCTTCCTACAAGAGATTCATTTCAGATCGAAATTCACAGCCTGAAAATAAAGGGGTGAAAAAAGATATTTCATGCATATGGAAATGAAAAATAAGCTAGGGTAGCAATACTTATATCAGACAAAATAGACTTTAAAACAAAGGCTATAACAAGAGACAAAGAAGGATATTTTATAATGCTGAAATGATCAATCTAACAAGAGGATATAACCTTCAGAAACATAGGAGCACCTAAATACATAAAGCGAATATTAACTGACATAAAGAGAGAGATTAGCAGTAAAACAGTGATACTAGGGGATAGATCTTCCAGACATAAAATCAACAAGGAAGTAGCAACCTTAAATGATACACTAGACCAGATGGATTGAATTGATATTTTTAGAGCATTACATACCAAAGCAGCTAAATACACATTCTTCTCAAGTGCACACAGCATATTTTCCAAGATAGACATGTTAGGCCACAAAACAGGTCTCAGTAAATTTAAGAAGATTAAAATCATATCAAGAGTCTTCTACAACCACAATGGTATGAAACTAGAAATCAATTACAAAAAAAACTGAAATACACACGATCACATGGATGCTAAATAACATGCTACTAAATAAGAATGGGTTAACAACGAGATCAAGCAAGAATTCAAAAGATACCTTGAGATAAATGAAAATGAAAACAAAACAATTCAAAATCTATGGGACACAGCAAATGCAGTCCTAACAGAGAAATTCATAGCAATACAGGCCTGTCTCAAGAAACAAGAAAAATCTCAAATAAACAATCCAACATTACACCTAAATTAACTAGAAAAAGAACAACAGCAAACAAAGACCAAAATGAGTAGAAAGAAGGAAATAATAAAGGATAGAGCAGAAATAAATGAAATAGAGTATAAAAAACACAATACAAAAGATAGACGAAACCAGAAGCTGGTTTTTTGAAAGATATATAAAGTTAATAAACCCTTAATCAGAATCATCAAGAAAAAAGAGAGAATCCAAATAAATAAAATCATAAATAAAATAGAAGTAACAGCTGACTCCACAAAAATACAAAGAATTATAAAAAAAAAATACTATGAGCAAATATATGCCAACAAATTGGACAATCTAGAAGAGGATTATGTATTCCTAAAAACATACAATCTTCTGAGACTGAACCAAGAAGAAATAGAAAATCTGAACAGACCAATTACTACTTAACAAAATCAATTCAGTCATCAAAAAACTCCCAACTAACAAACTCCTGGACTAGAGGCTTTGCAGATGAATTTTACCAAACATTCAAAAAAGAATTAACACCTACCCTTCTCAAATTATTACAAAAATCTCAAGACAAAGGAAGGCTCTCAAGTTTATTTTACAAGGCCATCATTACCCCAATTCCCCAAATCAAAGATATTACAAAAGAAGAAAATTATAGGCCAATATCCCTGAAAAACATAAAATAAAAAAATCTTCAACAAATATTAGCAAACTGAATTCAGCAATACATTAAAAAGATTGTACACCATAAGCAATGAAATGCATCCCTGGGATGCAAGGTTGGTTCAATATCTTCATATCAATTAATATGATACACCACATAAACAAAATGAAGGATAAAAAAATATGGTCATATCAATAGTTACTGAAAAAACATTTGACAAAATCCAAAATCTACTTATGATGAAAACCCTCAGCAATATGGGAGTCGAAGGAACATACCTTAACATTATAAAGGCCATCTATGATAAACCCACAACTAACATCATATTCAATTACAAAAGCTCAAAACATTTTCCTTAAGATCAGGAACAAGACAAGAATGTCCACTTTCACCACTTCAGTTCAAATTTGTATTGGGAATCCTAGCCACAGCCATCAGACGAGAAAAAGAAATAAAGGCACCCAAATTAGAAAGGAAGAAGTAAAACTGTCATTTGCAGATGACATGATACTATATAGAGAGAACCCTAAAGATGCCACCAAAAAGCTATTAGAACTGATAAATGAATTCAATAAAGTAGCAAGATGGAAATTAATATTTAAAAATTGGTTGCATTTATATATACCCAAAACAAACTATCAGAAAGACAAATTAAGAAAACAATCCTATTTACAATTACTTCATAAAAATAAAATATGTAAAAATAAATTTAATCAAGGAAGTAAAAACCTGTACTTGAAAAAATTATAAAACATTGAAGAAAGAAATTGAAAAAGATACAAGTAATTGGAAGCATATACTGTGTTCATGGATAGAAAGAATTAACATTACTAAAATGTCCATACTACCCAAAGCAATCTATAGATTCAATGCGATCCCTATCAAAATACCATGGCATTTTTCACAAACCTAGAACAAATTATCCTAAAATTTTATGGAACCATAAAGACTGAATAGCCACAGCAATCTTTAGAAAGAAGAGCAAAGTTGGAGGTATCACAATACCTGATATCAAACAGTACTACAAAGCTATAGTAATCAAAACAGCATGGTACTGACATAAAAACAGATACATAGATCAATTCTGTTCCAGAATAGAGAGCCCAGAAATAAACCCACATCTATATGGTCAAAGAATCTATGACAAAGGAGGCAAGAATATACAATAGGGTAAAGATAATTTATTCAACAAATGGTGTTGGAAAAACTGGACAGATACATGCAAAAAATAAATAAAACTGGCCCACTTTCTTACACCATGTACAAGAATAAACTCAAAATGGATTAAAGACTTAAGTATAAGACTGAAAACTATAAAACTTTTAGAAGAAAATATTGGCACTAAACTCTCTGACATTATTCTTAGTAATATTTTTTTCCCTTAGACAAGGGAAACAAAAGAAAAAATAAACGAATGGGACAACATCAAACTAAAAAGTTTTTACACTGCAAAAGGAATCTATCAAAAAAACTAAAAGACAACCTACTACATGAGAGATATCACCAATGATATATCCAATAAGGGGTTAATACCCAAAATTTATTAAAAAAAAAAAACTCATGCAACTTAACACAAATAAACAAGCATTCTAATTAAAAAATAAGCTTAGAACCTGAATAGACATTTTTTCAAAGAGGACACACAAAAGAAAAGAGACAGACAAAGTAAAAAAGAAAAGAAAGAAAGAAAAAGTGAAAAAGTAAAGGAAAAAAACAGAGGACACACATGTAGCCAATAGACATGAAAAGATGTTCAAGGTCAGAGCAAAAATAAATGAAATAAAATATTTTTAAAAATCATCAAATCAATGCTAATTAAAACCACAATGGGATATCACTTCACACATGTCAAAATGACTATCATCAATAAATCAACAAACAAATGATGAGGACGTGGAGAAAAGGGAACCCTCATGCACTGTTTGTGAGATTGGAAATTAGTGTAGCCATTATGAAAAATAGGATAGAGTTTCCTCACAAAATTAAAAATAGAACTACCTTATGACCCTTGCAATTCTATTTTTGGATATTTATTCAAAGAAATCCAAAACACTAATTCAAAAAGATATATCACCCCTATGTTCATTGTTGTGTTATTTACAATAGCCAAGATATGAAAGCAACCTAAGTGCTCACCAGTAGATGACTGGGTAAAGAAGAAATGGCAAATATAAACAATGGAATATTACTTGGCCATAAAAAAAGAATGAGACTCTATTCAAGATGGCGTAGAAGGTAAAGGCTGTACACGCCTCCCCTAGCAACCACACCAAAATTATTTTTTAAAAAACTATAGAACAATCAGTATACAGAGTGCCAAAGTTGCTGAACAGAAGTCCTACATCTAGGTCACCTCAAATAACAGGTCACCTCAAAATGGTAGGAGGGACAGAGACACAAAATGGTCCAATCCCACAACCGTGAAAGGCGATTGAGAATCAGGAGGACTATCTTGGCTGCAAAGCCATCTCTCCCATCTGAGGAGCGAGGGGTCCCAGCTGCACACTGGACTCCCCAACTCAGGGTTCCAGTTCCGAGAAGAGAAGTTCCCACAACCTCTGGCTGTGAAAACCAGCAGAAGTTGCAGCGGAGTAAGATGAAGGGCTGTGGGAAGAGGCGACCTTCCTCTTAAAGGGCCCACGCCCAGGTTTACTAACTGATGGACTCACTCACTATGGGCTCCAGCACTGGGACAGCTGCACGAGGGGCACCAGGGTCACCAGGGACATATGGGGTGGTGCTGAGCTGTCAAGCTTCAGAGCGAGGGATGGAGAGGTGGTTTGCTTCTGGGCAGAGGGACAGGTAAAAACCATTATTCCTTTGTTGAGTCCTCCCAGTCTGCAGATGCAGGCACCATCTACCTGGATAACACAAGTCATTCCCTGAGACTCTGCCTCTCCCAACTTGTGGGCCCACCCACGCCACTTCCAGTGATTTTATTCCATACAAACAGGCCATCTTGGCTCCTGCTGCAAACTTTCATAAAATCTCACAAAGGCTCACAAAACCAGAAGAAGCAGTATCTGGCTCATCATACCCTGTACCTCGTGCTGAACAGCCCCAAACCCTGCACTAGTGGCAGCTGGCCTCAGTTTTGGATTTGACCCCTTGAGGCACCTATAAGCCCAGCACAGGTGGCAGCTATATGTGGATTGATTGGTGACTCCTACCAGGCAGCCTTAGAAGTACACAGGCTGTGGCTGAACCTGACCTGCAGTTGTACCCCTCTCAGGTCTGTGCCAAGGGGCCCCATAGCACATCTACCACATAAAGTCACTCTACTAAAACTAGGAGATTAGGAGCCCTACCTAATACATAGAAACAAATACAGGGAGGCAGTTGAAATGGGAAGACAAAGAAGCATGTCTCACTTGAAAGAACAGAACAAATTTCCAGAAAAAGAATTCACCACAATGGAGACAAGCCATATACCAGATGCAGAGTTCAAAACACTGGTTATAAGGATGTTCGAGGAACTTAGGGAAAGCATAAATTAACTCAGTAAGAACTTTGACAAAGAGATTTAAAAAAAAAAAACATAAAAATGGAGATAGAAACATAATAGGGAGCCAGTCAGAAATGAAGAATACAGTATCTGAAATAAAGAGTACATTGCAGGGAATCAACAGAGTGGATGAAATGGAGGATCTAATCAGCAACATGGAGGATTGGGGTAACAGAGGACACTCGACAAGAACAGCAACAAGAAAAAAAGAATCCAAAAAAATAAAGAGTTTAAGAAGCCTCTGGAACAACATCAAGTGTAGCAACATTCACATCATAGGGGTACCAGAAGGAGAAGAGAGAGAGCCAGAAATTGAAAACCTATTTGAAGAAACAATGATGGAAAACTTCCCTAATCTGGTGAAGGAAATCAACATACAACCTCAGGAAGTTCAGAGAGTCCCAAACTAGATGAACCCAAAGAAGCCCACACCAAGACACACCATAATTAAAATACCAATGGTTAAATTCAAAGAGAGAATCTTAAAAGCAGCAAGAGAAAAGCAATCACTCACATACAAGGGAACATCCATAAGACTGTCAGCCAATTTCTCAACAGAAACTTCATAGGCCAGAAGGGCTTGGCACAAGATATTCGAAGTGATTAAAACCCAGGACCTACAACCAAGATTATTTTACCCAGCAAAGCTGTCATTTAGAATCAAAAGATAGATAAAGAGCTTCCCAGGCGCTCCCAAAAAAAAAAAAAGCTAAATGAGCTCATCACCACCAAGCCAGTATTACAGAAAATGTTGGAGGGACTTCTTTAAAAAGAGAAGAAAAAAATATGTGTCAAAAGTCTAAATGAGTTCATCACCGCCAAGCCAGTATTACAGAAAATGTTGGAGGGACTTCTTTAAAAAGAAGAAGAAAAAAATATGTGTCAAAAGTCTAAACAAAGAATGGCATTAACTACATATCTATCAATGAGTACTTCAGATGAAAAAGAATTAAATGCTCCAATCAAAAGATAGGGTGACTGAATGGATAAGAAAACAAGATCCTTATATATGCTGCCTACAAGAGATTCACTTCAGATTAAAAAACACACACAGGCTAAAAGGAGAGGATGAAAAAAGATATTTCAGTATGGACCTAGAGGATAGTGTGCTGAGTAGAGTCAGATAGAGGAAGACAAATGCCATATTGCATGTATATGTGGAATCTAAAGGACCAAACAAACGAACAGAAACAAACTCATAGATACAGAGAACGTTTTGAGGGTTACCAGGCAAAAGAGGGTAAGGGGTTGGTGAAAAAAGAGAAGAGAGTAAGTACAAATTGGTACTTACAAAATAGTTAAGGAGATAGAAAGTACAACATAAAAAATATAGTCGATATTGTAATAACTATGTATGGTGTCAGAGGGGCACCAGATTTATTGGAGTGATCACTTTGTAAATTATATAGAAATCTAATCACTTGTTGAACATCTGAAACAAATATAGTATTGTATGCCAACTATAACTGAAAAATTAAAATTATTAATTAAAAAAATTTTTTAAAGGAGTGAAATCTTACCATTTGCAGCAACACGGATGGACCCAAAGGGTATTACGCTAATTGAAATAAGTCAGACAAAGAAAAGAAAAACAAATATCATATGATTTCACTTATATGTGGAATATAAAGAACAAAAGAAAAAGAACAAACAAAACAGAAATGGACTCATAGATATAGAGAAGAAACTTATGGTTGTCAGATGAGAGAGGGGTTGAGAGGCTGGCTGAAAAAGAGGAAGGGATTAAGAACTGCAAATTGGTAGTTACACAATCATCACAAGAATGTAAAGTACAGCATAGAGAACATAGTCAATAATACTATAAGTATTTATAGTGCTAGTTGGTAATAGACTAATTGGTGGATCACTTTGTAAATTCTAACCATTATGATATACACTCGAAACTAATATAAAATAATATCAAATGTCAATTGTAATTGGAAAAAAAGTCATGATTCCCCATTTCTCCCAAAAAAAATGACTGTTCAGTTTGCATACTATAATAAATTTAACATCTTTTGAAAAAATGTATACTGAAAATGGGGAGGAGCTAGTGCAGGGAAGTTTGCAGAAAACTAAATCATCAACTTCTATTGCAGTCTATAGACAATGTTTAAAGTTGATTAATCAAGAAGTAGCAGTATAAACATATTATTTAGAATCATGTAAGTAATACCAGCTATAAGCAAACAAATCTATTTGACGTAAATGTCTTTTTAAACCCCATTACTTCCAAAAAAATGAAGCATAGCTTCTGATAGAAAACACACACACACACACACACACATATACTAAAATGAGAATGAAAGAATAAGAATTGAGCCATGGAGGAAGCAGATAGAGAGAAAGGTGATAGGGGACACAAACACATACAGAGCCCTTTATTCCG
>NW_006440644.1:252092-335043 GCF_000325575.1 Pteropus alecto | reverse complement strand
CAACATACAGGATATGATGCTAAGTGAGATAGGTCAGACAGAAAGGGATGAATACCATATGATTTCACTTATATGTGAAATTTAAAAAAAATAAATGAACAACAACAACAACAAAACAAAACAGAAACAGACTCATAGATACAGAAAACAAACTGATGGTTGTCAGATGAGAGAGGGGTTGAGAGGCTGGCTGAAAAAGAGGAAGGGATTAAGAACTGCAAATTGGTAGTTACACAATCATCACAAGAATGTAAAGTACAGCATAGAGAACATAGTCAATAATACTATAAGTATTTATAGTGCTAGTTGGTAATAGACTAATTGGTGGATCACTTTGTAAATTCTAACCATTATGATATACACTCGAAACTAATATAAAATAATATCAAATGTCAATTGTAATTGGAAAAAAAGTCATGATTCCCCATTTCTCCCAAAAAAAATGACTGTTCAGTTTGCATACTATAATAAATTTAACATCTTTTGAAAAAATGTATACTGAAAATGGGGAGGAGCTAGTGCAGGGAAGTTTGCAGAAAACTAAATCATCAACTTCTATTGCAGTCTATAGACAATGTTTAAAGTTGATTAATCAAGAAGTAGCAGTATAAACATATTATTTAGAATCATGTAAGTAATACCAGCTATAAGCAAACAAATCTATTTGACGTAAATGTCTTTTTAAACCCCATTACTTCCAAAAAAATGAAGCATAGCTTCTGATAGAAAACACACACACACACACACACACATATACTAAAATGAGAATGAAAGAATAAGAATTGAGCCATGGAGGAAGCAGATAGAGAGAAAGGTGATAGGGGACACAAACACATACAGAGCCCTTTATTCAGGAGCCCACAAATGTCATCGCATCATAGCAAAGGAGAACTCAACAGCTACACAATAGTAGATACCCTCCATACTCAGCAATCCATCCCTAAACTCTCACTCATTATCAGCTATTGCTGCCCCAAATTCCATATTAAAGATTTATTTGAGTTGAGTACTGCTCTCTCTTTAAAAGTAGAGGTTCTGCTTAAAGCCTCAGAACCTCAGCACCTTCATGTGACAGATTACAAAATGGCTGCGATTCTTTGCCACTCTTCCCATCATTCTGGACTGATCTAAAGATTGGCTTTGACCAACAGGAAATAGCAGAAGTGATATAGTGTACGTACTGAGTATAGACCTATCTCCCATCCTTGCTACTCTCAGAACCCTCTGCTGACATTGGAACATGCTCTGGCTAGTCTGCCTGAGTGGCTGAGCACAGAAGCAAATGCCTGACCCACACAGTGCTCTTTCTAACTGCAGGTATTTCTAATATGCAGGTCTCAATATTCCAAGAGAGTATATGGTCTCCATACATGAGCGAGGAGTGCCTAGGCTTTGCCTTCTATGAGCACCATAATCTTGACTATGAATGACCAGATACCATCTAGAGGGCTTTTTAACTCAGGACTAGATGCAGTTAACCAAGGGGTTAATTGGCATTGCTTGGAGACACACTACCAGATGAGATCTCTGAACAATTGAGCTACGCTATAGTGGCACCCATTAAGGGTAGACAAAAGACTCCAAAACAAACATGTAGAATTCATGTAGCCAGTCTGCATCACTCTCATTTCAGATTCTCTTGATACTCTCCAGGCTCCTTGCAGTTTTTGGCCTGTGCTCAGTCTGTGTGATCTCAGTGACCCCTTGTAACAATTTGCAAGTAATGCTCAAGTTCACTCAATGCTTTTGCCCAAAGTATACTTGAAGATGCCAGGCTTTATCACTGGTTTATCTAAGGGTTTGTTTCCTTTGTTATGCTCTGCCACAACATGCTACAGCCTCTGGCTACTCCCACCTCACCAGGAGCCATGGTTTCTCTATGGTCCAGGGGCTGACACTGGGAAAGTAATACAGATGAGTCTGACATGGAGAAAATTAAGGCAAGGTCTTGATTCCCTGTTGCCCATTGGCATTGCAAGGGAAGGCATGTGGAGGAGTTCACACTCTGTGCACACTGCCCATCTCCTGTCACCATCAAAACTCATATTCCATTACCAGCAACAGGGACATTATTGGAGGATGACCCTGGTCCTAAAGACCCTGTCTGCTAATCTCACCTGCTTTTTTTACATAATGATACACAATGTACAACCATGAGCACCAGAAAATCTCCAGATGAATCTACTGCCTCGCACACCTTGGCACCACTATTGCTTAGATCCTCCCAAGGCCTCCCAGTATCTAGCTTCAGTAGGTAAGAAAAAAAAAAAACCTGAATTACATGAATCTTACACAACAAATATGGCAAAGGTAAAGGGCACCAGCTCTGCAATTACAAATGTACAACAGAGAGTGCAGGCTATGGTCACACGACCTTCTCTCTACATTAGAGAATGCACACTAGAGAAGTCCTTCAGCACTGACCAGTGAGATGGGGGTCACACCTGTGCAGACCTCGGCCCCTACTCCAGGCCACCCACAAGCTGATTCCAACACCGGTGCTAGTTCATACACTCAAGAAGTGCTGCAGTAGACGCTTAGTCTCTGTCCCTCATGGAGGGTCACTCACACCCTCTCTCTTGACTGCTCCACAAAACTCAGCTTTGTCTCTCAGGCAGGAGGGATCACTTGCTATTTGAAGGACAAGCCAAAGTGGGTACCTCTTTGCAAAGGACCAAGCCACTCCCTGGGAAACACCATTAATCGCCCCCAATCCTTAGCAATAGTTCATGTAGTTACTGTTTAAAAACCTTATGCCTTACATTGAGTATACCACATTAACACATAAAATCTGTCCTGTTTTATAAAATACATTCCCTAGTATAACAAGAGACAAAATTTTTAAGAATCAAGAGTTGGATTTCTGTAAGTAAATCTTACTCTCCTGAGCACTCCAGCAACAGCAGCAGAGCCAGGAGTTCACAAAAAGTGTTGCTCAGTGAAAGCATGAGAAAATGGGTAGTCCTGAGAGTGCCAGATGCCCGGAGTCCTGCCATAGTCGAGTAGATAACATGTGTGCACTCCAAACCACCTCCTCTGGCCTGCACAGACAGGCCCTCCTCAGACCCAGTATGGTCTGTGATCACCATTTACCCTTGTTCTCCCACCCCTAGGCCACCTGCTCTGCATGCTACTCTCCCTCTCAAGCCCGCCCACTGTTGCCATCAGAGTGACTCCATGCTTAAAATCCGACAGAATAACACCTGGGCCTGGCATTCAAAGTTAGACTCATCTGGTCCCAATTTCACCTCCTGCTACTCCTCTCACCCCAGGGATCCTTCACTCCAAACATGGGCACCTCATTGGGATGCGCCACCAACTGGGCCCCCATTCTGTTGCCTTGAAAAATCCCACTATGCTTTGCAACTCAACCCAAATAGCCCTCCCAGGGCAGTGGCCTTCCAGGTGCTCCTCAGCATTTCATCTCCTTATCTGGCCCCTCTCATCTCTCTGTTGCCCCCATGATCTATGGTGCCTAGGGGCAGAGTCAGGCTTTTTATTCTGGAACCCAAGTGCCTACACTGCACCCGGCATCTAGGAAGACCTCAATAAATAGCTGATAGGTAGATGTCTGAACTAGTGAGAAAACATGGAATAACCTATATGCATAACAAATTCCCTAAGGTTAAAACAAATCTCAATTAACACAATAAGTGGCATTTTGTTGACTCTATTTAAGGAACATGAAATTATTAGTGTTTAAGTCTATGACCATGCTATCCTCTGATCTTGGAAACTAAGCAGGGTCGGGCCTAGTTAGTACTTGGATGGGAGACCACCTAGAAAGATCAGGTACTGTAGGTGTAAAAAAAAAAAATTAAACCAGAAATTATTAGTGTTTAGTACACAGAGAAATCTGAGAATGAAACTGGATGAAATTGGTGTCAAAACATAGAAACCTAAGGAGAAAAAATAAATGGTGTGCTTGGTTAGGAAGGTGCTATTCCTCCAGGTGGGTTACTCCTGGAAGAGGGGCATCTTACTGCAGAAGACTGTTACAATGTGAAAAAACTCTTTTTCCAGCAGGAGAGCTGGAAAATGTGATGGTTCTGAGTTTAGATGGGTGTCCAGGAAGCCAGGTGGCTGAGCACCACATGGCAAGCCTGCCAGCCCCACCGTTATGAGGTAGGCGTTTGCTGAGTGCCAACCATGCTGGACATTTTATATTCACAAAACTCTCATGAAATAATGCTCTCATTATGTTCATTCTATCAATGTAGAACCAGAGGCTAAGCCGTTACATAATTTGCTCAACGATTCAAATGCAGGTCTGTTTAGAGCTAAGACATGTATGTATTGACATTCTCTGGCAAAGAGACTAGCCTATCTTTCTCAGTTCATCAGTCCATGGTACTACTTCATTGTCAGTAGTGTGGCCGCCTCCTAGCTATCTTTTCAAACTCCCTTGGCCTCTCTATCTCCTGACTTTCAACCTCCTGGTCCCTTGGCCACCAGTACACTTGACCACTCTTCAGTTCCATTGTGTGTCACACTCCTGGAGTCTCTGGCTGCTCCTGCCGCTTCCAGACTTGGAGATGAGATGTTGCCAAAGACCAAGTGATGTGACCCCACGTGGCGCGTCACCTGTGCCCAACTCCCAATTATCCTTCCCATCCATCATCCCTAATAAAACATTAGCATTTAGTCCTTGCCTCTGGCTTTGGTTTCTAGAAAACCCAGGCTGACGCACTGCTCTAGTTTTTGCCTTTATTTTCCCCTTTTGACCCCAACCGTACCCTCCAGCCTCCTTCCCATCTGAGCTGTATTGTCGCTTCCTCTAGGTTTTACCTTTGAGCTCATGTCGTCCCAACAGTACTGGCCACCTGGGCTACTCGCCTCAGAATGAATTTAGAAAATTTAGGAAGGAAGAGGATCACATATCAGGGCAGAGAGCATCCTGGACCTGACTCCTCCCCAACGGCCCCCAAATCCTCTAGGGTGAGTTCAGGATTTATGGACCTAAAATTTAGAAAAAGAATCATGACTAGCACTGACTCAATACATTTTAAGTTTTATTTCTTCTTCATTCCCACTGGTTCAGAAGATATCAGATCAGGTCCTCTGTATGAAGGTCTAAAGACCAGGACACTACAGCCACAAATGACCCCACATGCACCTGGCTCCAAACACTGCTGATCCTCAGAGGATCTCACTGTAAAAGCCCAGAGGGACAGGGTCACCCTGAGTCAACCTGGTGCCCTAGTGTCAGGTAATCTGTCCTTCCCAGAGCCCAGAATCCAGCCAGAGGAACTCACAGGAGACAAGGAACAGCTCAATGGCTCCTCATCACCCCCAATAGTATTTACCAGAGTATGTCCCATAAAACCCACTGTTGTGCTATGTTAATATGAATTACAAAATAAAAGTAACCTGGTGGCCCTGTATCTGGGTTTATTTTTCATTAGATGTGAAAAGCATCAGGATCTTCCAGAGCCTATGAGTGTCCCCATGCACTGACATCCCAGGTTTGTGGTACAGTGGGCAGCACTTTGCAGAGTACTCTAACCAGAGAGACCCTACTTGCTGCCCACCTAAGTGCATTCTTTGGAGTTAGCATTTCCACATGTAAACCCAGGGAAAATCAGTCTGCAGTAGAGAACACAGACTCCTCAACCTGCAACAAGAGAACCTTCTCCTTCTTCCACTGCTCCACCAGCATGCTCCCGAATACATTTCTCTAAATGCCAAGTGCTCTCAGGTCTTTCCTGTGGCCTCAAGAACTTCCATGATTTCTGCTCACCCTTTATGCTCAGCCTAAAGTTCTCTCCTTCTGGAACCCTCTCTGATTTCTCTAGACAAAGCCAAGCCCTTCTGCCCTTCATCTTTACAGCCCTGCAAACAGACAGGACTTTCTCCTGCGGTGCACACTCCCATAATATGAATAAGACACAGTGCAGTTGGTTAATTAAGAGCCCCGGTGTGTACTCCACACAGAACCCTGGTTCAGCACACATGTGAGCCTGAGCTTCACATATAGGGATGACATAGGCAGTACTGGAACCAGATCCTTCCTGTGTACACCTTCCAGATCTTTGCTCAGGCCACTTCCAGACCTTTGCTTTGTGATTGCTGTGCTAAAGTGTGCTACAATTTATTTTGACTTCCTAGAAACTCTACAATTTTAGTTTGTAATATCAAAATATACTTATAACTGTTAAGACACTAGTACTAGTAATAATTATACAGGAAAAAAATAAATTTATTTCTGCAAGTCAATTCTGAAGCCCCAGAGGTTGGCCTTTCCAGGGTTCTGTAATTCCTGGTGTGGAGGGCCTCAGTCCAGAGTGCAGTGCCCATCTCATTCATGGAGTGATTGCATGCACGTATGCACACACTACTACACACATTACACACAGCATATGATGAAGGAACTGCATAAACCCCAGCCAAAGACCCAGATCCTCTCACCATCCCGCCCACCAACCAAGACCAACTCAGGTGGAACCTGAGCCCCCGGTGATGCAGGACAGTGCAAATTTCCCCAAGTGGAGAAGACCAAGCCCTGCAGTGAGAGAAAAGAGGGTCCTTTAGCAGAGAGTGTAGAAAGAATTCAATATACACGCCAAAGTCAGAATAAAAGGAAAGTTTATTAGAAAAGCAGTAACTATTCACAGACAGAGTGGTCTCTCAGAGGCACAGAGTGAGAAGGCCTAAGAGAGACATAGGACAGTGAGAGAGTCAGAGTAAAGAGTACCCAGAGAAGGACACTAAGAGAGACCTTGAGTGTTCAAGTGTTCAGGGAATTCAGTTTTTATATCATTCTTTAGTTCCTGTGAGTTACAGTTTAAAGACTTCACTTACCCATTTCCTTTGATATAGACATACAGTGAGGAAGGAGAAGGGGAAGAGTATGTAACATGACAAGGTAAGAATATGTGGCATGAAAGGCCTGCTGGCAGTTCTCAGCCGTTAATCCATAGTTTCCCTATAGTTTTAGTTATTTTGCATAGAGTAGCCACTTAAAAACTCTGTTTTTCCTGTTTCCCCTTCACAGATGTGGAATATGGGTGGTTAGTAATCCCAGCAGAAATATTCCTTTGTTCTGCAGGTATCCTCATGGCCTGGCTGCAGGGCTGATCAGCATATTACCATCTCTGAATGTGGCTTGATTTAACATTTTAATTCTCTTACCTCCTCTCTATGTTACCAGGACGCACTGGGCCAGGACACACTGCTCTCCCTCAAGACCACAACTCCTCCGGCCACCTTCAGGCCCTGCATTCAGAGTCCCCAGTCCCACTTAGAACACAACAGCCTTTCCAGAATAGCTCTGCACATGGGATGGTAAATTTAGAAACAGAGATCCATGGGCCCTCAGGGTGGGAGCGTGGCTAGTGAGGAAAGACACTCTTCATGGTTATCAAGGACTGGGAGCCAAAAGTTGCTTCCTCCCCACTGGGACGCAGCACCACAGTGAGAACTATAGCCATCCCACATCTCCCACAGGCAAGCTCCTGGATGGAGTTATATGGACCTTTGCTAAGGCTATAAGGACATATGAGTATCTATCCTGTGTCCCAGGGCAGAAGCTGAGGCATTTGTAAGTACAGCATTCGCTCAGACAATCCAGACAGTGGGTGTGGCACCAGAGACTCAACCTTCACCGGAGCCCAAGACTACAACCCGGCTGCTCAACACCAAAACATGCTGCTTCCTTTATCGCATCTCAGAGGGGAGAAGGAAAGCCACTCCACTTCCTGAATGCATTATTTATCAGGAGCACATTAACTGTGGGTGACATCACAGGCATTGGAAGGTAATTTGTGGAAAGTATTGTTAAAGTAATTGATTTGCAAATTCCTTGGCAGGAAAAGCAGAGCATTGAGCAGGCAAAGATGTGACATGGAGACTTTTTTTTTAAACTGTATTTGGGAATAATTGAAAGTTAAGCTGTGTAGCCAGTAAGAAAATGAGATTATTCTGTCCATTATACAAAGAAATTGTATATTGTGCAAAACAGCATGCTGAGGGGCTGTCAGGGCAGCTGAGAGGTACTTGATCTCTGTGTAAAGTAGGGGGTAATGTCTTTCTTTCCAAATTCAAATTCAAATCAATCATTTATTACTCCCCTTCCCCCAGAAAGCCTCTACATCCTCCTCCTTTTGAGCCTCTTCTCTCCCTCTACCTGCCCCTGCTTTGGGCCCAGGGCCTCAGCCCAGACCCATCCCTTTCCCTCCAAACCACTGTGTTCAGTCAGTCAGTCTCTGAGTTCCACATCCAAGCACCATTCCATCAATTATCTGTGCCAGCCCAGGCCAAAAGGCTAACTCTCAAGAACACAAGGGTCACCTGGGAAGCCAACAGGAACATGGGTGCAGAGTGCAGGGCAGGAGAGGTACAAATGTTAGTTAATTAGTCAGGCAAGAATGACATGAGAACAAAGAACAAAGGTCCAGACAGAGACAACCCAGAGACTGACCAGAGAACACCCAGTTTGTAGTTAAAAAAAAAATCCCTCCTGCATCCTGAGAGACAAAGGAATGGAGGGCCATAAACCTATAGCTGGTTTAGTCCAGTCACAGACACTGGCACAGAAAGTACTACCCTAACCTGCCCATAACCTCAGCCTCATTATACCATCATTATAATACCGTGTCTGTGCCCAGAAATACATAAATCTATAATAGACTGAATTCTGTGTAGCCACATGTGCACTAGACACTAGGCGGGGAGTTATAGGCAGCCAAATGTCAATCAGAATGACTTCACGTGCCAATCAACTAGGAACACCTTTGTAACTACCCATCATGGCCCTGATATAATACAGACCTTCCCACTTCTGCATTGTTACAGCCCTCTTCACTGAAAACCCTCTCCTCCTGTGGAGCATACTCTATCTTTTATCTTTTATCTTTTCACCTCCCAAATTCCACAAGGCTGCAGTCTTTCTTAGCAAAAGAAAGGTGCATTTAATAAATCTTACCTCTAAAAACTCTCTATGTGCTGGAATTATCTCTGCCTTGGCAAAAAGAACTGAGAATCACGTGTTACTGAGGCAGTGCCAGAGTTCAGATCACCCCTTACGGTATCACAGAGATTCACACTGCTTTCAGCCTCCACTATCCCTCACCTGGCCAGTTCAGTCCCTCAATAACAAGAACTGTGCTTCCTAGCCCACAAAGCTGACTGCCACCATTTATATAATTTACAAAGTGATCATCCTGTTAGATCTAGTACCCATCTGACACCATACATAGTTATTACAATATTATTGACTATATTCCCTAGGCTGTACTTCACATCCCCATAACTATTTTGTAACTACAATTTGAACTTAATTTTTTCCTCTTTTTCACCCATCTCCCTAATGCCCCTCCCATCTGGCAGCCATCAAAATGTTCTCTATATCTATGAGTTTGTTTCTGTTTTGTTTGTTTTGTTCTTGAGATTCCACATATAAGTGAAATCATGTGTCATTTGTCTTTCTCCATCTGACTTACTCCACTCAACATAATACTGTCTGGGTTCATCCATGTTGTTGCAAATGGCAAGTATTCATTCTTTTATATGGCTGAGTAATATTTCATTTTATATATGTACCACTTCTTCATTATCCATAAATCCAATGATGGGCACACAGTTTGCCTGCATATCTTGACTATTGTAAATAATGCTGCAATGAACATATGGATGCACAGTTCCCTTCAAAGTAATGTTTGCGGTTTCCTCAGATAAATACCCAGAAGTGGGATTACTGGGTCCTTTTATGCCAGCTTTGGAGCCTCCTGGGAGTAGCCCTGCCACAGGCCAAGTTTAGCCCAGCCTGAACCCCACCTGGGGCAACCTGGCATGAGCCACAAAGCAATCCACAGGGAGCTGCCATCCACACTGGGGCTTAGAGGTGCATAGGAGAGGCCAAACCTCAAACTGAGGCTGGCTGCCACCAATGCAGGGCTTGTGGCTGTTCAGCAAGAGGTAAGGGCCATGTTGAGGCCAGATTCTGCTTGTTTGGGGTTTGTGAACCTTTGAGAGATTTTAGAAAAGTCTATAGCATGAGCCAAGTCAGGCCTTTTGGACAGAAGAGCCATTATAAGCAGCTCAGGTATGTCCACATTTAGGGTGGGGCTAGGTCTCAGGAATTCACAAAGGCTGAGTAAATGGTGTTAGCCAGGTTGGAAACTCAAACATGGCATCTACCTAAATATGCATGCTGGGAGCAGGAAGGGCTAAACAAAAAAACAATAGCTTCTGCCAGCACTCCTGTCTGGGAGAAAGCTGTCCCTCTAGCTCTTGCCCTGAAGCCAGATTATTCAGTTCCTCATCATTCGTCTCTGGCAGCTTTCAAGCTGCTGCTCCATTTCTGGAGCTCAGAGCAAATGCATCTGTCAGCAAGTCCCTGGGTAGGACTTTTAAGAGGAATGCTTAGCACTCCAGCAGCCTTACATCTCACTCAGCCACAATCTCCACTGGTTTTCACAGCCAGAAGACTTCTCTTGCCAGCACTGGAACCCCAGGCTGGGAAGCCTGGTTTGAGGCCAGGACCCCGTGCTCATCAGGAAGTACTTCCACAGCTGAGATATCGCTCCCAATTTTTAACTGCCACACATCAGTGTAGAATTAGCCCATCCTGCATCTCCACCCCTCCTACAGTCTTGATGCAACTTCTTCTGTATATCCTCGGTTAGACTTTTTCAGCTAGACTTCTGACGATTCTCAATAATGGTTGTTCTGTAGTTTAGTAGTAATTTTGATGTGGTCATGAGAGGAGGCAAGCATAGTGTTTACCTACTCTACTGTCTTGATCAGAAATTTCAAGTGAATTCTGATTATTCAACCATTCTACCTTTGAGGGAGTGCAAGTTATCTTGCCACTATCTTTCGTTGCCACTATAAACAATTCTTCAGTAAACATATTTCTTATAGGGTGGAGTCCCAGATATGGCATTGTCATATTAACTTTTCAAAAATGCAATATTAACATTCCCACTAACAATATACAGGAGTGTCTTTCTCACCACATCTTTGCAAGCACTGAGTGTTTCATTTTGTTTTATTTTCAATTATTACCAATCTGACATGAAAAGTAGCAAGTCATTCTTATTTTCATTTTTATTTTCTTGACTATCAGAGAAGTTGAACTTCTTTTCATTTGTTTGTTTTATTTTTTAAATATTATCTCTCTTCTGATTGCCCAACTCAAATATTATTTGCATATTTCAACACATTTGGATCATTTGTGTTTTATTTACAGGATCTCCTTATATGCTTAAATATTGATCTTTTAATTGATACGTGTTATATGGCCCAAGAACTGTACAAAATATTATTTGAACCTAACAAATATATATCCTGTAACTGGATGCTACACCCCAAACAATCTCAACTCTGATTGTACATTGGAATCACCTAGGGAGCTTTGGATCCTGATGCCTGGACTCCACCCCAAGAAATTTGGATTTAGTGGTTTGGATGAAGCCTAGAAATCAGGATTTTTAAATTCACATAATATAAAAGTCATCATATAAACCATTTTAAAGTATACAATTCAGTGGCGTTTAGTACGTTTATAATGTTGTACCACCACTACCTCTCTCTAGTTCCAGAACATTTTCCTCATTCCAAATTAAACCTCATCCCCATTAGCAGTCACTCTCCATTTCCCACACCCTAGCCTTTAGTTACCACTAACTGCTTTCTATGTCTGTGGATTTATCTGCTCTGGACATTTCATATAAATGGACTTAAAAATGGCCTCTGTGTCTGGCTTCTTTCACTCAGCATAATATTTTCGAGGTTTATCCATGTTATATAAAAGATGTATAAATATTTCATTCCTGTTTATAGCTGAATAACATTCTATTGTATGATGTATCACATTTTGTTAATCTATTTATCTATTAATAGACTTTTAGGTTGTTTCTGCCTTTTGGCTATTGTGAATAGTACTGCTGTGAACATTGATATACAAGCTTTTGTTTAAATATCCGTTTTCAATATATTCCTAAGAGTGGAATTGCTAGTCATATGGTAATTCTATGTTTAATTTTTTGAGTAATTACCAAGTTTTTTTTCACAGCGGCTGAACCATTTTACATCTGCATGGCATTAGGAATTTTTAAAGCTCCCCAGGTGACTCTAACATGCAGTCAAAGTTAAAATCTTCTGTCTTAGTAAATCTTTAATGATACTTATGATCTGTATCACAACAATTGTACCATGTTAGTTATAATTTAATCTGGGATCAACTTTGCTAATTTATATTCTGTTAGAAAATTACCTATTTTCTCTGCATTTTCAAAAGTGTTGCCATGTAATTGCATATAATAATATAATTGTTTTAATGTCTTCTATACCTGTTATTACATCTTTTCTTCTCTCTAATCTCATATACCTTTGTTAATACTTTATTTTTCCAGCTTTATAGAGATATAATTGACAAATGAAAATTTGTAAAGTGTACAATGGTGAGGATTTGATATACATACACATGGTGAAATATTTATCACAATCAAGTTAATTAACACATCGATCACCTCACATAGTTACCATTTTGTATGTGTGGTGAGAATGCTTAAGATCTACTCTCTTAGCAAAGTTCAAGTATATAATACAGTATTGTTCAGCATAGTTACCATGCTTTACATTAGATCCTCAAAACTTATTCATCTAATAACTGAAAGTTTGTATTCTTTGACCAACATCTCACCATTTCCCCAACACATGGTTTTTGTTTTCTTTTTTTAAGATTCCACATATAAGTGAGATCATTCAGTATTTGTCTTTCTCTCCAGCTTATTTCACTTAGCATAATGTTCTCTAACTCTATCCATGTTACTAAAATGGCAAGATTTCCTTATTTTTAAGACTGAAGAATATTTATATATATCTCATATTTTCTTTATCCATTTATTCATCAAAGGACATTTAGTTTGTTTCCATGTCCTGACTATGGTAAATAATGCCACAACGAATATGTGAATACAAATATCTCTTTGAGATAATGATTTTCTTGGCTATATACCCAGAATGGTGTTGCTGAATCATATGGTAGTCTTATTTTTAAGGTTCAGATAAGATATAAAGCTAAGATAATATTCAGAGTCATATCATATGCAAAATGCCCAAGGTTCAAGTGAAAGTCATCATTATACCAAGAACCACACAATCTCAACTCAAATGAGAAAAGGCAATCAATCAGCCAATGCTGATATGACATACATACTGGAATTATCTGACAAGGATTTCAAAGTAGGCATGATATAAATAATTCAATAATGGTACAAAAATGCAATTATGAACACATTTGAAACAAATGGAAAAATAAAAAGTATCAGCAAAGAAATAGAATATCCAAAAAAGAATGAAATGGAAACTTTACAGCTGAAAAATACAATTGTTGGGCTCAAAAGTAGAACAGAGAAGACAGAGAAAGACTTGGTGAACTTAAAGATGGAACAGAAATTGTCCAATCTTATCAACAAAAAGAAAATAGAGTAAAAAAAAAAAAAAATGAGCACTCAGAGGCCATTTTTTGTGGGACTATAACAAAAAATCTAACATTTGTGTCATCTGAGTCCCAGAGCTGAAAGAAAAAGAACTGTCAACCAGAAATTCTATATCCAGCAAAAATAAGCATAAGGGGAAGGCAAGACATTCTCAAATGAAGGACAGTTTTAAAAATCTGTACTAGCAGACTCACCCAAAAGAAAAAGATAAACAAAATTTTTGAGACACAATAAAAAATGAAACAAAGAATCTTAGAAAATTATGAAAGAATGAACAACAAAAAAGTAAAAATATGGGTAAATACAATAAAATTTTCTTCTCTTGAGTTTCCTAAGTTATGTTTGATGGCTGAAGCCAGACTTAGTTATTGTCTGATATTGTTCTCAGTATATGTAGAGAAAATATTTAATAGTTATATTTTAAATGGAGGAAGGTAAAAGAACTTAAAAGGAGGAAAGTTTTCTACATTTCATTTAAACTCGTAAAAATATTAAAACCGGTAGGCTGTGAAATGCTTACATCAGAAAAAAGAGAAAGACTCAAATCAATAAAATAAGCTCCCAACTTAAGAAACTAGAAAAATGAAAAAGAGTAAAATAAATGTAAGCAGAGGAAGAAAATACAAAATGGAAGAGAAGAAATTAAAATTGAAAACAGAAAATGTTAGAGAAAATCAATAAAACAAAAATAAGTTCTTTGAAAAGATCAATAAAATTGACAAAGCTCTACAAAGACTAACAAACAAACAAACAAACAAACAAAAAAAAACAGAAAAATCACCAATATCAGAAATGTGACAGGCGCTATCATTACAGGGGCTAGAACCTGTAGCCATCAAAAGGTTAAAAGAAAATATCATGAACAACTCTCCACACATATATACAACTTAAATTAAATGGAACACTTCCTCAAAAAGCACAAACTAGAGATTTCCAGTTGAGATAGTAGGTAAACACTGTGCTTACCTCCTCCCACTACCACATCAAATTTACAAATAAATTATACAACAACCACCCTTAACAATCACATGAAGACTAGCTGAACAGAACTCCTACAACTAAGGATATAAAGAAGAGCCCACATCAAGACTGGTAGGAGGGGTGAGACATGAAACAGGCTGGTCCCATACCCACATATAGTGGTTAAGAATCAGGAGGAATATCACATCATTGGAGGAGTGGAGTCCCAGCCCCACACCAGGCTCACCAGCCCAAAGCAAAAGTGGTAGGAAAAGAAGTTCCCATATCCACATCTACCTGGTGAAACACAGGATTGCTATAGAGCCAGGCATCTTCTTAAAGGGCTCAAGCACAGACTCGGTACTCTCAAAACCTCACCCTAAATTCTAGTGAAAGGACAACAGTTCAAAAAGCACCAGAGACATACAGGAACAACTGAATTGTCTGGCTCCAGGGCAAGCACTGGAGAGACCACTCTCTCCTAGACATAAGTGCTGGCAGGTGCCATTGTTCCTTTGTTGAGCCCTCCTCCAACCCAGCCAGCAGGTCCAGGCAGGTGCCAAATCTGACCTTCCATCAACCTGCCAAACACTGCTCACCCTACCCTAGTGATTCCCTGAGACCGAACCCCATCCAACTCATGTAGTGAAACCTTTTTCAGAGGCTGTTCCTCACAAATGTTTGCCCTTGGCATACACTGCAGACGTTCCTAAGATTTTTAAAGGTCCACAAATCTCAAACGAGCAATAACTGGTCTCAGCATGCCCTGTACTTCTTGCTTAGAGATCCCAAGCCCAGCACTAGTGGAAGTCAGCCTCAATTCACAGCATAGCATCTCTCAGATGTCTCCAAGTCCAATCCAGGTAGCTACCAACCACAGATCACTTTGTAGCTCCTACCAGGAGGCCCTGATCTGGAAACAGGTAGCGGCTGACCTTGGCCTGCTTGGGAGCCCCTCATAAAAAGCCCCAGAACCAACATACTCAGTGACAAGCTTCAGACCATAACTGAGCCCTACCCAATTAGCTCAACAAATTACTCAATTACCCAACAAACTATACACCACAAACTATACACCTCAGAAGGCATGAGAGCACCACTAAAGTGAATCCCGTGGCCTGGGATCAGCCCCCTCACAACTGTTCATCCGCTATAGTCATGGCCAGTCCTCACTAGTCAACTAAAGGGTCAACCCCACCCACAAATACGCCAACAGCAATTAAGGATCAACTACAACAGGAGGGCACACACAACACACACACAAGGGACACCCCTGAAGCGTCCGGCTCAGATGACCAGAGAGACCGCACCACAGCATCCCACAGAACACCTACTACATAAGGCTACACTACTAAGACCGGGAGACAGCAGCCCTACCTAATATATAGAAACAAACACAAGGAGGCAGCTACAATGAGGCAACAAAAAAACAGTTCCCAGTGAAAAAAGAAAAAATAAATAAACAAAATGGAAGCAAGCTACTGACCAGATAGAGATCAAAATACTGGTTATATCTCTTTTTCTTGACCTGCAACCTCTGCCACAACCATGTTCCACCAGATCCTCTGTCAGGCCAAGAAACATCAGGCTTGATCCCCCTCTTTGTATTCATTTGAGCTGGACGTACTGGAGCAATGCTGTACATTTTGTGCCTGGCGTGTTCAATCCAGATATCTGTTGGTACAGAAAAATAACCCAGAACCCTGGAACAAACTGGGTCCTAGTGATCAATACAAGCCCTACTCAGTGAATGTAGATTACAGCAAACCAAAGAAACCCAGAGTTCTAAATGAATGTTTCACTATAAAGCTGCTTAGAATGAAGCTCTACCAAAAGCCATTTGCACAATTTTCCACTTAACCAGGAAATACTTCCCCTCTAAATGCACAAAATCATGTTGCTGTATTATGTTGGGGTTATTAAATATGTGATTAATAAATATCTCAAACTTTTTTAAAAAACTAGTTATAAGAATGTTCAATGAAGTTAGGGGAAGAATAGAGGAACTCAATAAGAACTTACACAGAGAGATAGTAACCATAAAAAAAGTAAGAAATTAAGAATACTGTAACTGAAATGAAGAATACATTAGTTGGAATCAATAGCAGATTAGTTGAAGCAGAGGATCAAATCAGTGATTTGGAAGACAAGGTAGCAAAAAGTACCTAATCTTAACACAAAAAAGAAAAAATAATTTTCAAAAAATGAGGATAGTTGAAGGGGCCTCTGGGACAATATCAAGCATACTGACATTTGCATCATGAGGGTGACAGAAGGAGAAGAGAGAGAGCAAAGAAGTGAAAACCTATTTCAAGTAATGACTGAAAACTTCCTTACCCTGGTAAAGGAAATAGACATACAAGCCCAGGAAGAACAGAGTTTCAAACAAGGTGAACCCAAAGAGGTCCACACCAAGAAACATCATAATTAAAATGCCAAAAGTTAAAGACAAAGAAAGAATCTTAAAAGCAACAAGAGAAAAGCAGTTAGCTACCCACAAGTGTTCTCTTATAAGATTTTCAACTGATTTCTCAACAGAAACTTTGCAGGCCAGAAAGGACTGGCACGAAATATTCAAAGTGATAAAAAGCAAGGACCTAAAACCAAAATTACTCTACCCAGCATGGCTATCATTTAGAAACAAAGGAGGAGAAATAAAGAGCTTCCCAGACAAGAAAAAGGTAAAGGAGTTCATCACCACCAACAAGAAATGTTAAAAAAGATTTAAGAAGAAGAAAAATATAAAAAATATGAAGAATAAAGTGGCAATAACTAAATACCTATTGATAATTACTTTAAATGTGTGGATTAAATGCTCCAATCCAAAAACATATGGTGGCTGAATGGATAAGAAAACCAGACCCAAACATGCCGCTTACAAGAGACCTATTTCAGATTAAAAGACACCTACAGACTGAAAGTAAAGGGATGGAAAAAGATATTTCATACAAATGAAAATGAAAAAAAAAAAAGCTGGGGTATTAGTATTTATATTAAACAAAATAGACTTTAAAACAAAGGCTATAACAAAAAAAAAAACATTTCATTATAATAAAGAGATAAATCCTACAAGAAGATATAACCCTTGTAAACATTTATGCATCCAATATAGAAGCACCTAAATATATAAAGCAAATGTTGACAGCATTATTTGCAATAGCAAAGATACGGAAGCAACCTAAGTGTTTATCAATAGACAAATAGATAAAGAAAATGTAGGACATATGTACAATGGATTATTACTCAGCAATAAAAAAATTGAAATTTTAACATTTGTAGCAAAATAGATGGACCTAAACAGTTTTATGCTAAGTTAAGTAAACAAGACAGAGAAAGACAAATACATATGATTTCACTTATATGTGAAATCTAAAAAGCAAAATACATGAATAAACAAACAGAAACAAATTCATAGATACAGCAAAGAAACTGATAGTTGCCAAATAGGAGGGGGTCAAGTGGCTGGGTGAAAAAGGTAAAAGGATTAAGTACAACTGACAATTACAAAATAGGCATGAAGATGTACAGTACAGCATAGGGAATATTATCAATAATATTGTAATAACTGTGTATGGTACCAGGTGAGTACTAGACATATTGGGGGGATCACTTTGTAAGTTATATAAATGTTTAATTGCTATGCTTTACATCTGAAACTAATATTATATTAAATGTCAACTGTAATTGAAAATTTTTTAATTAAAAAAAGGCACAACTCATTTAATATGAAATAGATCATTTGAATAATCTGTAACTCTTAAAGAAATTGACTTTGTAAGTGCAAATCTCCCCAAAAAGACATCTTTAGGCCCAGATGGTTTCACTGGAGAATTCTACCAAACACCTAAAGAAGAATTAACACCAATTCTACACAATCTTTTACAGAAAACAGAAGAAGAGAGAATACTTCTTAACTAATTTTATGAGGCCAGTATTACCCTGATAACAAAATAAGACCAAGAGAGTAGAAAGAAAGAAAACTACAGTCCAATATCCCTCATGATCATGGATGTAAAAATCCTTAATATAATATTAACTAATAAAATTCATAAATAAGCCAAATATAAAGAATTATACATCATGATCAAGTGGGGTTTATTCCAGGTATACAAGACTAATTCAAGAGTTGAAAAATCAATCACTGTAATCCACCACATTATAAGACAAAAGAAGAAAAATCACATAATCACATATGCATTGATGAAGAGAACGCACTCGTCAAAATCCAATAGCCATTAATGATAAAAAAAAAAATTGTTTTTCAAAAAAAATGGGAAAAGAGGGAAACTTTCTCAAATTGATAAAGATTATCTACAAAAACCCTATAGCTAACATCAGGGTTTTTTAATGGTGAAAGACTAAATGTTTTCCCCCTAAGATTGGAACAAAGAAAAAGTTATCATTCACCACTGTTTTCAACGCAGTACTGAAAGTTCTAGGCGGTGCAATAAGAGAAGAAAAGGAAAGAGATAGAAGGGAAGGGAATGGAAAAGAAGAGGAAGGGAGGGAAAGGAAGCAGATCAGAAAGAAAGAAATAAAGCTATTTGCAGATCTGGATAGAAAACCCCAAGGAATGTATAAAACCATTCTTAGAACTAATAACTGATTCCAGCAATATTGCAATGTATAAGCTCAACATACAAATACCAACTGTATTTCTGTACACTAGTAATGAGCATATGGGAAAAAAATTAAAAATACAATTCCATTTACAACTGCAGGGAAAAAATGAAATACATGTAAATCTAATAAAACAAGATTATTCTAAAATTTACATGGAAAGGCAAAGGAGCTAGAATAGCTAAAACAATTTTTTTAAAGAGAATAAAGTGGGAGGAATTACTCTAGATAATGTTAAGACTTATATAACTACAGGAATGAAGATTGTGTGTCCTTCTTCTGGCTATCTACCCAAAATTTTTGAAAACATTTACTTGTAAAGATTTATGTATTTCTATATTGATGCAATATTATTCATAATAGCCAAGACATAAAAACAACCTAACTATCCTCAATCACTGATTAGATAAGAAGATGTAGAGAGACCGAAAAAAATGGCATAGATGATAAAGGATCCGTTTATCCCTCTGCTGACCAAATCAAAGTTGTGTCAGAAATAAGGAGCAAACAGAAAGGAAAATCGCCTGAAATCTAGATGAACAAGCCATACAACTAGGGAGAAATCACTCTACAACGACAGAAGGTAAGACAGAACAAAGACGCGGGGTTGCCCCGTCTCAAGTGACTGAGGGAGACAGAGGCTGCAACAGCGGCAGCGGCAGTACCTCCTAAAGGGGTCGCTTCCGCAAGTGGACTTTCCCAGTGACAGACCTGCTCGCTCTGAGCAAGAGTGCCAATTCAGCTGTGGGTGAGGGGCACCAGGAACTTACAAGGAGACATTGTTGGAGTGAGGGCCAAGGAGAGACTCGCTGTGTACAGATGTGCTGGCGGTATCCATTGTTTCCTGTTGAGCCCTCTCCATTCCCAGTGTGTGGACACAGCACTGCCATAGCCATGATATCATCAAACTGGATAACAGAGGTCACTCAACCCAGAGGATTTCCTGAAATTCCACCTCCCTCAACTTGGGGCCCCACCCAACCCACATCCAAGTATATCTTCAGTGAGTTAGGTGCTCCTTGCTGAGTAGTGTCTAGACTCACACTGGAAGCAGCTGGCCTCGGTTTCTGGTGAGGCCTTTTGAGGTAACTATAAGCACAGCATTTGTGGATTGCTTGCTGAATATTAACAGGTAGCCCCAGAGGGGTAGAGGCTTGAGCTAAATTTGGCCTGCAGCTGAACCCTTCTTAGGACTGTGCCCCTGGACACCTACTTCACAAACCACACTAATAAGACCGGGAGACTTAGAAGCTTTGCTTAGTACATAGAAACAGACACAGAAAGGCAGTCAAAATGGAAAGACCAATGTGCAGAAACCATATGAGAGAAGAGAACTGAGATCCAGAAATAATGATGTCAAGTAATCTAACAGATGCAGAGTTCAAAATACTGGTTATAATGATGCTCAATAAACTTAAACAAAAGAATAAACAAAGTGATAAAAGATCAAATGCCTTATCTAGAAGACAGGAAAGCCGATCAGGACACTCAATCAGAATGGCAAGAAAAAAGATGTCAAGACTATAAAAATAATTTAAGGAGGACATGGGACACTATTAAGGCTCCAAATATCCATCTGATCAGCATAACTGAAAAAAATCAAGATGTTGAACAGCTGTTTGAAGAAATAATGATGGAAAACTTCAGTAACCTGGTGAAGGAAATGGACATAAAACCCCAGGAAGCTCATAGAAGTCCCCAAACCAGGGATCCAAAGAGGCCCGCATCAAAACATATCATAATTAAAATGCCAAAGGTTAAATACAAAGAAAGAATATTAAAAACAGCAAGAAAAAAAACAAATAATTACATATAAGGGAACACCCCATACAACTGGCAGCTGATTTCTCAAAAGAAACTATGCAGGACAGAGGGCTTGGCAAAAAATATTCAACAGGATGAAGACCCAGGATATACAACCAAGAATAATTTATCCAGCAAAGCTATCATTTAGAGTTGAAGGACAGATAAAGAGCTTCCCAGACAAAAATAAGCTAAAGGAATTTATCACCACTAAGCTAGTATTACAGGAAATGTTGGAGGGACTTCTTTAAGAAGAAAATATACAAAAAACTCACTTTGGATTAAAAGACACACTCAGACTAAAAAGAAAGGGATGGAAAAAGATAATCCTTTGATGGACCTAGAAGGTATTTAGGTCAGACAGAGAAAGATAACACTATATGAATCCACTTATATGTGGAATCTAAGGAATAAAAAGAACAAACTAATCAAAAACAGATTCACAAATATACTGGACAAGTTGGTGACAGATAGAGGGGAAGAGGGGTTGGGGCCTAGGAGAATGGGGTGGAGAGTTAAAGAAGTACAAATTAGTAGCTGATGGTTGGTCATGGGGATGGGGAGCACAGCATAGCAAATGCAGTTAGCATTAATACGTTGGCTAGGTGGAGGGTTGGGACGGGAGGGAGCATTTGGGAGGATTGTTTTACGAACTATATAGATGTCTAACCAATGTACTGTATACTTGAAACTAATTAAAATAAAAAATTTTTTAAAAAGACGATGCAGACTATATATATATGTGTGTGTGTGTGTGTGTGTGCATGTATATATATATACATATATATAAATGAATACTACTCAGCCCTAAAAAAAGGGTGAAATATTGCCATTTGTGATACTGCCAATCAATAAAATGTACTTCATCAAATTTTAAAAGTTTTGCCATGAAAAAATAAGGTATACTGGGAGAAAATATTTGCAAACCACATGTCTGACAAATGACTTGCATCTAAAATATATAATGAACACTCTTTTTTCCAAGTGGTGAGGTGGGGGTTGGGAGGGATTTTGACAAAAATCAAGCAAATAAATAAAAATTTCTAAGAGTGGTGACTGGTATGACGGAATAAAGCAGGGTTAAAGAACACTTCATATATAACTTATAAAACTTATGTTTATATATTTTTTAAGACTCAACAGTAAAAATAATAAACAATCCACTTAGAAAACGGGCCAAAAATCATAGAGATATTTTACAGAACAGCATACACAGATGTCAAATAAGCACAGAAAAGTTGTTCAGTGACACTAATCACTAAGGTAGTGCAATCAAGACCAGGACGCCTTGTCACTACTATCTGATCACCTCCTTCCCCACCTCCCACTGCCCCTACAAGTTTCTGGATCATAACTGCTCACCCACAGGAAGTTTGAAATGAAGAGAAGGAAGAGTCCCTCTGTGACCATCATCAGTCTGGGAAAGAAAAAGTAATAAGGCAATAGGGAAGCCTGTCAATATCCCTGCTTCAAAACTATGATGTCATTACATACTTTTACTAGGCAGGGTAGGGGTGAGAGCCTAGCAGCTCCCCAGTCCTGGCTGGTAGCCTTCAGAAAACTCCCCTCCTTTCTTTATGGTTATTTGTTAAGCTAATTAATTACCTGGCCTCAGAAAAATCCTAGTAAGTCCTTAACATGCAGTTATAAGAATGTTTGGCAGGAGATGCTGTTCTTCCTACCTAAAGAGAAATGAGCCAAAATTTAGCCAGACGTGCAAGCCACTGAGGAGTTAGCTGTCTGCCCCACAGGAAACAGGGGGAAGGCTGCAGGGGTGGGGAGCGGCTTGGACTTTGAGGCCCAGAGCAACCTAATGGGCAACCTGGTGGGAAGAGAAAGAACATTTGCATGGGAGACATCTCAATCCACCCTGACAGAGACATTTCCTTGCTATGTGACCTGCTGATCCTTCCTTCCTGTGAAACAGCAGTGATGAGAACACCACTGCACACACTGCAGAGCATTCAGCCGCACCCCAGAAACAAGCTAAAAGCAATCATTTACAAGCAGTAATAGCTTCCAGGAATTGTACTTATGCATTTTTTTCATTCAACAGCATTTATCAGGCATGGTTTTAGAGATGAGAATACTGAGGCCAGAGAGCATAAGCCACTCACCCAAATCCCAGGGCTGGAGAAAAGCAGGCTGGGAACCAGACCCTCAGCCTCCCAAGGCCTGTCCAGTATCCTTGCCCTAGGAGAAAAAGCAAGGAAAGATGGAAAGTCAGGACTCACATACACCCAAGTTCCTGCAAATGCCCCCAGCACCTTCAGTTCTATAGGAACTCTTGACAACTTCCACCTTCAGGGGGGCCCAATTTTAAATATTCAAAAGATGAAAATATGCACTTTCCAACCAAGACTTTTAATGAAATAATCACTAGCAGTATAGAAGGATTTGTTTTCAAAAATCTTTTTGGAACAGTTTCTCCTCCAATGCACTTAAACTCTGAGCCAATGTCCTACATTCTTATTTCCGTTCCAACCTCTCCAAAAGCCTGTGCGAACCAAGGCTGTAGTCTCTACAAGGATTTCTGCCCAGCTGTCCCTCCCCTGATGCCTCAGTGTGGGGGACTGCCAGTAGGATCAAACCAAGGGGATGCATTGGTGCTTACATTACCCCAAGAGAACCCCTCAGCTCACATGCTAGCAAACCCAACACAACGTCCTCTGGAGCTTGCTGCCCAAAGATGAACATTGTCAGCCACGTTCAACTCCCAGCAAAAGGAGGAAATGATCACTTACTCTCTCAATTTAATCGAAACATATCCAGTACACCTACGGTGCATCGACAATTGAAATTAAGCAGCTTAAAAGTCTCCCCTACAGAAAAGGACAGAATCTCTCAAGGCAATGAGAGCCAGGCTCCAGAGAAAAGCCTGAAGACTGAAAATCATTCATCATCTCACTCCTGTACTGAAAGTGCTGTCATTCAAAAATCTTCTCAAATTAAAGCAGATTCTTTTAGAGTCTTTTACATTTTTTAATACAATAAACTGGTCCCCCCACAAAAAAATAAAAAATAAAAACCTGTCTCCTATGTGCTGTCTTCTTTAACTCCACAACAACCCTGCAAGGCAGGTATTATGAAACCTCTCTGGCAGGAGAGCACCAAGGAGAGCAGCAAGGTTAAATGAGATGTCCAAGATCATACAGCAAAGTAGCAGCCTTAGGACCAACATCTCCTGCCTTCTTGCCTGGTGCTTGTCCCAATGTCAAAAGGCCTGCCTCCAAACTGTTCCTTAATATCCTGTCTTCAGCATCAAATGATTTATTTCTGAGTCGGCAACTGGCTGGCCAACATTTCAATTCAGTTATAACAAGTAATGGAGGCCTGACTGCCACAGAGAAAACAAAAATCAAAACTAAATTAAATCAAAAATTGGGTTTTAGGCTCCCGATGTCTTCTGGATTGCAAAGGGCAAAGGAGAGGCTCATTTACTTGGTCCAGTCTTCCCTACTAATTAGTCTCATTAGCATGCTGATGGACTACCTTTTTTACTGAAGTGAATTTCTGACTAATTTGCAGGTCTCTATGGCTTTATGGTCATCCTTACACCAATGACGGAATAACATCATGAAAGGCACAGTGGACTCACTTAAGCAAACCTGGAAAGGGGATAGGCCGAATTTGGGGAGTCCTTTTCAAATCTAACAACAACAAAAAAGATAACCAGAGAAAGTCACATCACTAAAATATAGAGAGATCATGGTGTGACCAAAATCTTTCCTCTCTTGCTACTCCTATTAAGACAGGGAACTTAGAAATTACTTCATAGACAAAGGGAGAGGAAAGCTGGGACCCTGATATTCCCAGAGTTGAGGGCTCATCCATAAGTTTACAGGAGCCAGCAGGACAAGGTATAAAACTCCAAGCTCCTGGGACACAGTAGTTATTTAATACACATTGACAGAATAGAATTGGATTACATTAGGAATATAGCAACAAAATTATGCCATGGGGAAGCATGGAAGAGGATGACAGTGAGTGAACGAGTAGGTAAGAACAAAAGGCCCACACTGAATGGGTAGGATCTAGGTCAAACCTATAAAGGGGTACAGATCCAGAGAAGGAGAAACACGGGGGAAAGCCCATCCACTGGCACAGGGTGAGGACTAGGAAGTATGTCTGTTCCTCCTGATCTCTGAGTATGGATAAAAAAAAGATCTCCCCTGAGAATCTGAAACATGAGCCCAAGGCTCATATATTTCATAGTTTAAAAATTATCTTACCTTCATGCTCCGCAAACCATCAAGCTAAGAAATTAACATAAAAACTAAGCTATAGGTCAGTGACATCCCTGAGACACCTGACAAAAGCAAAAACTAAATCTGGAGGACATGACTTTGATGAAGTCCATAAGCGATTCTCAAAGACATAGCCATTGTGAAGATAAGCTCATAATGAGAAATCATAAAATACACAATAAAAATCATCTGCCATGCCTGAGAGTCAGCAAATACCACAAACTAGAGTATTAATCCAAGAAGTGCAAACAATAGAATAATCAGATTGTAACTATAAACTAAATTTAAAATTATTTAAAAAGTGAGAGAATTATTCCAAACAAAAAAGCTGTTTTTTAAAAAATGGATCTATTTGGGGGAAAAAAAGATAAATAGAATCTGTACAAATAAAAAGCAAAGACACTAAAACTGAAAAGTCAATGAATTACTTAAATAATAAGATTAAAAACAGTTGATAGGAGAATTTGTTGACTAGGAATTCAATCTGAAGAAATTAAGCCAGAAAAAGCATAAAGAAATAAAGAGAAACTGTAATAGAAAGGTTAAGAAACATGTTAAACGATTGGGAAAATTCAACAAATCGTAGGAACTCCAGAAAGAGAAAATAGAATGGAAGAAAGGCAGTAAAGAAGTTCTCAAACCTATTCAAGTATTATCTAAATAATACATTGATTATATAAATATGTATAATAAAACTGATTTGGAAGTATTAAAAAAGTGGAACTAAAACGTTGGTTGCCAACACCATGTAAGGTGGGAGGGGTAATCAGGTGTCCATATTTCAGGACTTTCAATGCAGGCAGCCTGCCCCATACCTGAGGTCTTCCCTGCAGTGATATACTTCCTCCCAAGCATGGGAAGTATACTCTCATAAACTCCCTTCCCTATTGTAAGTTCTATTTTAAATTTAAGGTACTAAAAAGTAATACGTCTGCCAGGAAAATTTATGAATAGCTAGCTGCTACATCAATAAGCCAATACCGGTTTATTCTAATTAAAAGCATCATATTTCAGAGATAATAATCATAGCCTTAAAATATATTGCAAGAGCCATCACTTATGGTGGACCTATTATACATTATCTTATTTTCTTTTACACTAAACCTGCAAAGTGGATATATTATGACTCAGACGAGATAGATAACCTGCCAAGATCACACAGCCAGTAGTGACAGAGTAGTTTCTGTTTCTAGTAAACCATTTGCCTCCATCATAGCAGAAGTTCTTTCTCTGCAAACCTAGCACTGTAAAATGCTTGTCAAAAGGGACCTGGGTAAATCTCTTTTGCTAATTGCTGGTCTGGTGAGATGCTGAGTGGGAAGCCTCTGCAGGTCTCCTTTACCAAGGTATATTACATTAAACCTGTATCGGAGAACTCGAGGCAGCCTGGCACAGGGAAGACCAGGTCAGATAAACAGAGGCTGACACAAAGACTTCAAACCCCACAGGGAGCAATGTAGGGCTACAGAAAGGAGCCACCACCCGAGGGAAGATGGAGTGAATGTCATGCACTGCCAGGCATAGAGTGAAAAGATCAGGAATGTCTCCAACTCCCAATTCGAAAAGAGTGAAAGTCGGCCTGATAAGCCCTCTTGTGTTGTTCAAGTCCAGTTTTAAAGTTTAGGGCCCTTTAAGACAACTTATGTCCTTGGAAAAGTGACTCCCTGTGAGTTCCTCGAGAACACCAATGTGGCTGACTCATCTTCATGTGTCCAGACATTTTGGCACAAACAAACAACAAAGACTACTGAATGCCTGCATGAGTATGAATGAGCTGGCCTTCTCTCCCCCTGACAAGAAGAAGCCTTAGCATTCAGTCAACAAGCCCCTGCCAAGTGGGCCGGAAGGTGCTTGGGGGTAGAGGGGAGGGCAGAGCCAAGGAGCCAAGCCAGATCTCAACTGACTTGGATTTCAGTTGGATGGGATACCCTCAGGGGTTGTTGGCCATACAGAAAAGGGCAAACCACTCACACGTGATTTCTCCATAAGACCTTCTTAACATTTTTTTCACAGTCTAGGAAAAAAAATACTATGCATTTGTTTCTTATTAATTTATACTCAAATCATTAAAAACATCTTTTGTAAGAATTTTTAGCATCCACAAAGCACTTTTTTTAACCTCTTATAAGTCATTTAGTACTCTCTTCTTGAGAAAGGAGAAAAATGTATTTTTGTTAAGAATAAATTCCTCACTTTAATTTCAGTCCAGCTTTTAGTCCCAGGCTCATAAATTCCAGCAGAGCTTGGACAAACTGAGAAAGGAAATTCTTTTCCAGCCTCAAGTCTCTAAATAACCCAAGATCGTAACGAGTAGGATTTACACATATACACACACACATGCGTACGCGCGCGCACGCGCCAAACAGAACTAGGGCATGAAAACTGGATAGGCCTCCACGAACTTGGTCTACACGCACATTCAATAGGCTCCCAAAAGAGCCATCTTAGGACTTGGGAGGTTTTCAGCTAGGGCACTTCACACCCTGGATAGCCACAAGGCCACTGTGGGAGATGCAGCTCTGAGCAACACTGTGTGCTGTGGAAGATGTAAAGCCAGGCAATGATGATGACCAGGACAGCTGGGCTCTCTGTACTCTGTGCATAAGCAGTGGCAGGCAGCATGGCACCAAGTCAACACAAAAGGAAGACTTCCATGTGTAGAAGACAAGAGAACTCTGCTTTGTGCATATGCGTGAGTCACATTCACACAGTAAATCACCAAGACAGTGCACAGTCCCAAGAGAGAGTGGCAGAAGTGCAGGTGGTTTTGATGATGCACTTGGGCATCATAGCCCTGCAGTGATTATTGAACTGCATTTATCCCTGATTTGTGCACACTTAGTGTTATGGACTCAATGTTTGCATTCCCTCAATTTATCTATTGAAACCCTAATGCCCAATGCAATAGTATTTGGAGATGGGGCTTTCATGAGATGAGGTCATGAAGGTGGGACTCTCATGACAGGATTAGTGCCCTTACACGAGGAGAGCTCACTCTCTCTCCATGCACATACACTGAAGAAAGGCCATGTGAAGACACAGCAAAAAGGTGGCCATCTGCAAGCCAGGCAGAAGGCTCTCACCAGAACTCAACCATGCTGGCACCCTGTTCTCAGACTTCTAGCCTCCAGAATGTAAGGAAGTAAATTTCTGCTGTTTAAGCCACCCAGTCTGTGGTATCTTGCTATGACAGCCCAAGCAGACAAAGCACTTAGTCTGAGAGCTTTAATCCCTGCTGAATTCCCTCAAAGTCCTAGAGTTTGCAAGCATATTGTCAAGACCTGAGAATGAAAACTACTGGCCTGGCTGGGCAGAAGCCTGCTGAGTGGACAGGTGGGAGTCAGTGCCTGTCCATAGCAAGTTTGAAATCTCTCCATCTTTCTGTCTTTGTCCCTTGTTCAGGAGAATGCCTTCCTCCCCTCCCCTGCTCAACACACCCAGGATTCCAAGCCCCTGATCCTTCACACAACATTATCCTAGGAACCCAAACCACCTAGTCTCTTTTCAGCATGGCAGAGGGCTTCCCAGATGGTACCTGACAGGTTCCCTTGGAACTTCCTCTGGAGCCCTAACAATACAGAAGCCTGGGCCTCCCTGAAGGCTAATTCTGTAGCTCTGGGAATTTGCATTTTGGGCAAGGGCCACAGATGTTTCTAGTGAGAGAATGCTGATGAGGTGGAAGTTCTAACGCCTTTAGAACCACATAGATCTGACTTTCAGTTCCAACTCTGCCACTTATGAGCTAAGTGACCTTAAGTTGTTTATTTAAACTTGCTAAATCTCACATTTACATTACTTTAGAAGAAAGGGAGTCCTGGTTTATTTTTCTTCTTCATGGAAGTAATACTCTATTAATTCTTCCAGAGACTCCCTAGGCACAATATATTGCCTGGGTTCTTATATGTCCAAAGATTACCTTATTCTGCCATATTCTTATATGTCCAAAGATTACCTTATTAAACACAAAACTGATGTTTTAGCTGGGTGTAAAATTCTAGGTTCAGAATTATCATTTTACTCCTGAACTTTGTTAAGAAGACTGATGTATATTTTTTTGTAGACAAAAAGTTTATTTTTTTCTTGTTTTTGGTTTTGGTGTTGGTTTTTCTAGGAGTTCTTATCACTCATCTTCTGAAATTTCAATATAGATAACCAGGTATGAGACTTTTTTGGTTGTATATTTGTTTTTGCTTTACTTGGCATTTGCTAAACTCTTACATCCTGAGGACTTAAGTCTTTTTTTATTTGGTTCTGTAATATTTTCATATATTTTTATTTAAATATTGCCTCCCCTCTGCTCTATTCTATCCCTCTGGAATATCTATGTAGAGGAATGCTTGAATTTCAGAACATATCATCATGTCTCAACTTTTCTTTCATTTTTCCATCTCATTATCACTTTGTGTTCTAATCCATTGCTTCTTAAACCATTAATATCCATATACATTGCCTGGGAATCTTGTTAAGTTAGATTCTGATTATGAGACTGATGGCATTTCTAACAAGCTTCCAGGTGATGCTGATGGATTACACTTTGAGCAACAAGGTTCTAGCACATTTTTTTTAGCTTAGTCTTCTAATCACATGGCACTCTTCAGCTCTGCCTATTTTGTTATCCAACCACATGCTGAGTTTCTCATAAATCTCTTAATTCATTTTTTATAACCACTTGTTTTGTGGATGTGATAGTCTCTCTTATCTAGTTCTAATTTCTTTACTACTTCACTTCCCTTCGTGCAAGTTTTTCTATTTGTACATTCATTTCCAATGCTGGTGTTCCTCTGATAATGACACTGTCTGTGTCATAGTTTATTAGCCTGCCTAGGGGAGTTTTATTTTGAGAGGAGAAGGGCAAGAAATACCATCAGATGCACTATCTCCGCAGTTCATTTTCTAAATTTGGGTAACTCTGTTTGTTACAAGTTGAATTGTGCCCCTAAAAATTCTTCTTTTGAAGTCTTAACCCTTGAGAATGTACCTGAGAATGTGACCTATATGTAAATAGAATTGTTACAGGTGTAATTAGTTAAGATGAGATCATACCAGAGTAGGGTAGGCCCCTAATCCAGTATGACTGGTGTTTTTATTAAAAGGGGAAATGTGGACACAAACACACATACACAGGGAAAATGTCATGTGAAGAAGAAAGCAGAGATGAGATGATGCTTCTACAAATCAAAGAACACATAATATTGCCAGCAAATCACCAGAAGCTAGGAGAGAGGCCTGGAACAGATTCTTTATCACAGCCTTCAGAAGAAACCAACCCTGCTGACAACTTGATCTTAGGCTTCTAGACCGCCAGTCTGTGGTATTCAGTTATGAGTGTATGTACGGACTACTACACTGTTCCACCCAGGCCCCTCGTGCATCTGGGGAACTGCATTGTCTCTAACCCAAGACCCTAGATGCCCAGGTCTCAGTTAGAGTCATACACCTCAATCACTGCTGCCTGGACAAAGAGAACAAAGCAAAGAGGTCAGCTCCCGTGGTTATTCCCACCTAAGTGCCCCAACTGAAAATCTAGAGGTTATACTGGTACCTTGTCATCCCCAGGTCCCATGACTTTTACCTACAGTTGCTAGCATTGCTCCTCAGCCCTGACTGCACACTAGAATCTCCAGCATATGGGCTGACATGCCCTCTCAAGCCAAACCTGTCTTCTTTCTTCTTAGCGGGGATTCCTTACAATTTCTGATCCCCTAAGAGTTGTCATTCTTGTTTTTGAACACAGTTGTGTATTTAGTGAGTCACCTTTAAAAATATCTTTTTTATAATTTCTAGAGGGTGAAGCTTATTCTTGGTCTACCATTTTGAAACACAAGTTGGAAGTTCTTTCCACAAGGGAGACTGAATGACATAAGACATATGCAAGCATTTTATAAAATGCTATGGTGTTATCCCTAGTTGACCCCAAATTTTCCATGCCTGAAGTTTGTTTTTGGGCAATGGGATGGGAGACTGCCCTGGGCCATTCCTGTCTCCTGCTCTCCATGTGCCTGGGGTCTGAGGCTACCTATAAGGGCCCAGCCTTAGAAAGACAACAACTTCCATGTACCTGGGCCTGCTAGGTTCTTAGTAATACAAAAGAATTTCACTAGAAACTACCACCCAGTCCAGGAGCAGCTAAAAACAAATCCTGATCTCCTCTGTCCTTTGACACCCTGGAGCCAAGAGCACATCCTCAATACACACATGCTCGTGCACACACACACACACACACACACATACACACACACCAGCACTTCCTGGTGCAAGTCAGGGAACCAAACAGCTGATATTAAACTGATTTTTTTTCCCTATCTCATACCCTAAAGTCAGTTCACAAAGATGCATAAAATAACATGGGACCACATACAGACCAAGGTGAAGTAAAACTTGGAAGGTGGGGACACTAACTGGAACTAGGAATCCAGCAGACGGGCCTGCAGCCTAAGGATGCAGACCCTTTGATGGGTAACCTCCACCAGATGAAAGAGGAGACTGACCAGCAGCACAGCTCACCAGGACCATGACATCTGAACAAACTTTTTTTAATAGGTCAGGAAAACTATGAGTAATCATAAAAAGTGGCGAAGGCCAACTACACTGGGAAACTTCAGCATGGGAAACAGACACAACACACTTGTCCTCAGCCCCTTTTACCAGACCTGCCTCTTCCTTATAGCTGCATCTCCCTGTGTACTGGATACTCCACCCACTGCCCCACTGTCCATCTTCATTCTGAGCGAGGAGTAGGGTTTCTCTCACCATGGGCAGTGGGCCCTCAGACTTCCTTTCTCAGAGCTGCAGAGGCCTTCTACTGCAGCCCAAGCTGACTTTGAGCCCTCTGTGTGGCCTCTCCTGTCCACAGCCATGCCCTTGTTGTGCCTTTGGTGCTCCAGGCACTTAGCCTTTGCAGGTCTGCCCTTCACAAGGAGCTACCCTGTTCTGCCAGCTGGCCCTTGGGACTTGCAGAGTCCTCCCTGGCTCAATGAGGTGCCCTGCTATATTCTCGTAGGACCTACTGTTTCACACAGAGCCCTACCATGGCCCACCCAGTGCCTAGATAATGACTGGCATGTAACATGAGCTCAATAAATACTCACCAAATGGTAAGCTGTTTCCCAGAACCAAATACATTCCTAAGATACAGTATGTATTTACCAAGTAATGCTGGATATACAAGAACACTTTCTACCCACAGTGCTGCATGCTAGGACAAGTATGCTCAGCTCTCCAAGGAAAGGGCACACAGGTATAGGGAAAATATCCCAGGCCACTCTCCTGCAGGAGGTAGTATGTGAGCTTGGCTGTATGGATGGGTGGACAAGGAAAGGAACTCTTCCAGAAAGAGAAAACAGGAAGGGTAAAGGTCAAAGGGCACAGCATGTTCAGAGATGGTTCCCACAGTGGGGCTAGAGCATGAGGTTGTTGTCTTAGCTTCATTTCACAGAGATAAAACCAGTGCTTTATTGGCTGTAATTGTTAAATATTCAAGAGTTTTTCAAGCTTCTTGTTAAAACATCGGTAGCTTGCATTCAGTCATGGTTAAATTCAGAAATTGCCAAATGCTGCAAATTAGGAAATGACAGGCCCAATCATGCTGCCCCTACCCCATGCCTTTGTTCTTCTAGTAAAGTTAAACGTTTGAGAATAACATGCATTATCAACCCATTGTTCCAAAGAAAATATTAACTTTGGAACTGTAGGCATGCGGTAGGTCAGAGATGAATCATAAAACCCAAATTCTAACTGATGAGTCCAAAGCTTTCTCCACCAAGGAGCCCAGCAGGAAAAGCTTCTCATCTCATCATGGCTTCCTTCACTAAACTGGTGGCTTTAGACAGTCAGTAACTTCTCCAAATGTTCATAGACAAGGCCAGTCATATTTTCCAAAGATGGTTGCAACACTGTCCAGTTCCATGTGCTCGTCTTGCCTTGTGACCTTGACACTCCTCCAATCAGATTGTGATGGGTCTCCATCTTCCACTCATTAACCTAGGCAGATCTTTGTGACTGCCTCAAGTGCTAATGTACTGTAGACCTGACACTATGTGACTTCCAAAGCTGTATCATGAACATGCCAGGCACTAGAAGTGCCTGCTCTCTTGGGTCCCACATTCTGGGACCCAGCCACCATGCGATAAGGAAGCCCAAGCACCCATGAAGAGGCCACGGGATGAAGAAGCAGGGCTACCAACCCTCATCCCAGACAAGTTCCCAGCCAAGAGCCAGCCATGTGTGAGCCACATGAAAGTAGCCCTAAGTTAAGCCACTCAGCTGAAGTCACATTGAGCAGAAACAAACTGCCCCAACTGAGTCCTACCCAAATGTCAGATTCCTGAGTAAAATATACGATAGTTTTGTTTCACCCACTAAGTTTTGAAATGGTTTGTTAAGTAGCAATATAGAATTAGAATAAAATTCCACATCCTGAAATTAGGGAGAAATTGTAATAACCTCCTTGTAGGGTTTCTGTGATGTCTCATGAGGTAAAGTGTGATTAAGTGCCAAATCCAACCACTGGCTCCCAGCAAGTGCTCAGCAAACACACATCACCTTCTCATCCTCCCTCTCTTCACTCTCTACCCCCAAGGACTCCTGTGTTCTGCCACCACAATGTTTGATCAGGCTTGACCAAAGGGAGATTTTGTCCTAGGACAAGATTCAGACTATTCTGCCATGGTCTAATTAACAATAAACCCTTGTCTTTCAGAGACAGAAAGATCGCAGGGATCATCATGCAGTTCATCTGACCAGCTGCTTCAGAATACAGATTTCCCTGCCCAACCCTCAGAAACGGAACCACAGGAGGGCCTAGGAATACATTCTCACCCCTCCTCAGTGATTCTGACATACAATCTCCCAGTCTACCCTCCACCCAAAGCCAGATGAGCTCAGCTGTGCTGAAATTCCACTGCACTAGGGCCACCTGCACTAGGGCCAAATCCCAGAACCAAGGAATAGCAACTAGGACAGTTCAGGTGTGGTGGTAGCCCAATCTGGAATCAGGCTGACCTAACCTCATAACCAACTTTGCCATGTGATATGTGTCCTTAGGCTTCTTGGAGCCTCAGTCTCCTCATCTGTACACTGGGATAATCCTCTCAGGTGCTCATTAAATGAAATAATGTATAAACTTTCTGGCACACAGAGGATGTCCAGCAGATATCAGAGTCCCTATCATATCTTGCAAGTTGCTGTGGGCTTTTCAGAAGCTTTGTCATTATAACAATCCCCGTCACCTGCTTTAAAGTGTTCCTAACTCTCTCCCTAGAGCACTGGTTCTCAGTCTGGGCTGCACATTAAAATTGCCTGGGGCTCTTTAAAAATGCCATTATGCAGGCCCATTTCAGACCAAGTCAAAGTGTCTGAAGGGGTAGATGGTACAGTAAGAAGGGTGTCTATTTTTTAAACACCTAAGTCATTTTAATGTACTTCAAAGTGACCCAAAAGTGTGAACCTGTGGAGAGCAGTTACATATTTCATCCTGTCTACATGCCTAGGCTTAAGATATGCACTATGCATAAAAATATTAATTTAAATTAAGTCAGATCAGATCAGAGATTAGAGGCAGGACTGTGCTTTCCCATCTCTCTTCTGTTGGAGGCACATCTTGGTCTCCTGCGAGGCTCAGGCATTGCTTCACACTGGCTTAACCAACTGCAGGAAGTCTACGCCCCTACTCTTAGGCTCCCATTGCAAATGGCCCTGAGTGTGGCCCTCTTCTGCCATGCAGCCAGACAGCAAGCTCTGACACAAGAGGTCACCAGTTTTTTCCTCCCAGGACCCCAGCAGCGGGAGGCAGGAGTGCCAGCTCAAGCTTGTGCATGGCTAGGTTCTTGATGTGGCCCTAATATTTAAATAAGGAATACCACAACACCCCATGTGCACAAAGCCAGGTACTCCCTTCTTACTTTGTGGTCTCGGTCTTAGAGCAGAGGATAAGAACAACTGCTGGGAGAGATGAAAAATTGACAAACACATTTCCCTTCACTCTAGGCCCCGGCCAGACCAGGGGATCCCATGGAGTGCTAGCCATGCCACACGAGTGACCCTAAAACACTCCTGCACTGATTCCCCAGATTCAGTCCTCCATAGCCACAGTGGAATCACCATGTGGAGACTGTGACAGAGCCACACAAGAAAGGCCCTGAGCCCTCCCTTGGAGAAACACCAACTGCTGATCAAAACCCTTTGGTACCCTAATGACTGAGAAATTATTGTCCTTGGACTGGGCTACCATGATTTGGGATGTACCTTTACCACAGCAAGTGTTTCCTTAACTAGTCACTAACCCAAATACCTTTATAAAGGACAGGTGAATTGAACTATGTGCTCAATCCCTACACTGGAATCCTGGCAGCCACTAAAATAAAAGTCACTTCTTAGGTGCCCATCTGTATCCATCCCCAAGATATACTGAGGAGTGAAAACAGCAAGATGCAGCCACTTGAGTATAGAAAACGGGGCAAGACAAGCACATTAGCTTGTATGGAAATAGAATACCTCTGGAAGGGTGCAGGAGAAATCAGTATCAGTAAAACCTAAGACAGGAGGGAGCTGCAAGACAGGGATGAGAGGGAGAATTCTTGTCTGCCTTGTCACTGCCCAGCAACTGTTTTGGCCATGTCTAGATATCAGCTATTCAAAATAAAACAAGTAAATTTTTTAAAAATATTTTTAAACAAAAGTTAAACATAAACCTTTAAATATATAAAAACATATTTTCTGAATATAAGATAATTTCAATTTTATTTGTTTTTCATTTTATATTTTTATTTTTTAATTATAGTTGACATACTATATGAATTTCAGGTGTACAACACAGTGATTAGACATTTATGTAACTTGTGAAGTGATCATCACAATAAATCTAGTATCCATGTCACCATACATAGTTATTACAATACTACTGACTATATTTTATATCCATGTTAAACTCTATATCCCCATGACTATTTTGTAACTACCAATTTGTACCTCTTAATCCCCTCCCCCTTCACACATCTTTCCACTTCCCAATAAATAACAATCAAAATGTTCTCTGTAAATATGAGTTTTTTTCTGTTGTTTGTTCATCCTGTTCTCTAGATTCCACATATGACATTTGTCTTTCTCTGCCTGACATCCATGTTGTTGCAGATGATGAGATTTCATTCTTTTTTTGTGGCTGAGTAATATTCCATTACATACATATATATATATTCTCCTCTTCTTTATCCATTCGTCCATCGATGGACATCCAGGATGCCTCCATTTCTTGGTTATTGTAAACAATGCTGCAATGAACATATGGATTCACGTGTCCCTTCAACATAAGTAGTGTTTTGGGTTTCTTCAAATAAATACCCAGAAGTGGGATAACTTGGTCCTTTTATAGCCTTTGTTTTAAAGTCTATTTTGTCTAGTATAAGTATTGGTACCCCAGGTTTTTTTGTTTGTTTCTATTTTAAAGCAACATCTTTTTTCATCCCGTTACTTTCAGTCTGTGTGTGTCTTTCAATCTGAAGTGAATCTCTTGTAGGCAGCATATGTAAGGGTCTTGTTTTCTTATCCATTCAGCCATGCTATCTTTTTATTGGAGCATTTAATCCATTTACATTTAAAGTAATTGTTGCTAGATATGTAGTTATCATCATTTTATTATTCATATTTTTATCTTTATTTTTTCTTTTTCCTTATTCTTCTTAAAGAAGTCCCTCTAACATTTCCTGTCATACTGGTTGGTGGTGATGAACTCCTATTTCTTGTCTAGCTGTTTTTGTCTGGGAAGCTCTTATATTTATCTTTCAATTCTGAATGATAGCTTTGCCGTGTAGAGTAATCTTGGTTATAGGTCCTTGCTTTCCATCACTTTGAATATTTCCTGCCAATCCCTTTGGGCCTGCAAAGTTTCTGTTCAGAATTCAGCTGACAGTCTTATAGAAGTTTCTTTGTAGGTAACTAACTGCTTTTCTCTTGCCACTTTTAAGATTCTCTCTTTGTATCTAAACTTTGGCATTTTAATTATGATGTATCTTGGTGTGGGTCTCTTTGGGTTCATCTTGTTTGGACTTTCTGTGCTTCTTGGGCTTGTATATCTATTTTCTTCACCAGGTTAGAGAAACATTTAGTCATTATTTCTTAAAATAGGTTTTCAATTCTTTGTTTTCTCTCTTCTCCTTCTGGTATCCTTATGAAACAAATGTTGGTATGCTTGATGCTGTCTCAGAGGCCCCTTAAACTATCCTCTTTTTTTTGGATTCTTTTTTCTTGTTGCTGTTCTGACTGGGTGTTTTCTGCCTCCTTATCTTCTAAATCGCCGATTCGATCCTCTGCTTTATCTAATCTACTATTAATTTCTCCTAAGGTATTCTTCATTTCAGTTATAGTATTCTTCATCTCTGACTGGTTCATTTTATGTTTTCTATCTCCTTTTTTATATTTTCTATCTCTTTGTGAAAGTTCTCACTGAGTTCATCTACTCTTCCCCTAAGTTCATTGAACATCCTTATTACAAGTGTTTGGAACTCTGCTTCTGATAGATTGCTTGTCTCCATTTTGTTTAGTTCTCATTCTGAGCTTAGTTCTGTTCTTTCACTTAGGACATGTTTCTTTTCCCATTTTGGCTGCCTACTTGTATTTGTTTCTATGTATTAGGTAGGGCTGCTGTGTCTCCCAGTCTCAATAGAGTGGCCTTATGTAGTAGGTGTGCTGAGGGTCCCAGTGAAATAGTCTTCCCTGATCACCTAAGCCAGGTACTCCAGGTGTGTCCCTTATCTGGGTTGTGTGTGCCTTCCTACTGTAGCTGACTTTTGGTTGCTGTTTGCTCATCAATGGGAGAGACTGACTCTTGAACTGATTGGTTATGATGACTGGCCATGACCACTGGAGAAGCCATTGTGCAGGGGCTAACCCTACATAGTTTGTATGCAAGATTCACTTTAGCGGGGCCTTCCTATCTGTTCTTTGGGTGTTTTGCCCTCAGATGTGACCTTGGGTGATGCTCTGGCTCAGACCAAAGCTGGCTACTGGGCATGTAGGCTGGGCTCTCCAGGGAGGACACCTGCCACAAGTCAAGTTCAGCTGCAGCCCGTGCCCTGGCTGGAGCCATCTGGCATGAGCCACCAAGCCATCCACGAATGGCTACCACCCACCTTGGGCTTGGAAGTGCATTGAGAAGCCAAGCCACAAACTGAGGCCACTACCACTAGTGCCAGGCTTGGGACTACTCGGCAAGAGGTACAGGGCATGCTGAGGCCATATGCTGCTTGTTTAGGTTTTGTGAACCTTTGAGAGATTTTAGGAAAGTCGGCAGCATGAGCCAAGACAGGTCATTTGAATGAAAATTCACTGGAAGCAGCTTGGGTGGGCCTGCAAGTTGGGAGGGTTGGGGTCTCAGGGACTCACCAGGGCAGGGTGACCAGTGTTTGGTACATTGCCGGAGACTCAGATATGGTGGCCACCTGGGTCTGTAAGTTGGGCACGGGAGGGCTCAGTAAAGGAACAATGCCCTCTGCCAGCAGTTCTGTCTGGGAGAAAGCTGTCCTTCAGCCCTTGACCTGAAGCCAGACAACTCAGTTCCTCCTCATATGTCTCTGGCACCTTTTGAGCTGCTGCCCCAGTGGTGGAGCACAGAGTGAGTGAATCCGTCACAGATTAAGTTCATGCTGAGCCCTTTATAAGGAGTGTCTGGGACTCCCTCAGCCCTTCGTCTCACTCAGGCACAATCTCCACTGGTTTTCACAGCCAGAAGTTGTGGGGACTTCTCTTCCGAGGACTGGGATCCTGGGTTGGGGGGCCCAGTGTGGGATGGGGATCCCTTGCTCTTCCAGGGGGACCTCTATAGCCAAAATAGTTCTCTCAATTTTTAACCGCCACATGCAGGAGTGGGACTAGCTCATTTCACATCTCCACTCTTCCCACCAGTCTCAAAGTGGCTTCTTCTGTGTGTCCCTAGTTATAGAACTTTTGTTGAGCTAGACTTCAGATGACTCCTAGTGATAGCTATTCTGAAGTTTAGTTGTAATTTTAACATGGTTATGAGAGGAGGAAAGCATCGTGTTTACCTATTCTGCCAACTTGACCACAACTGATCAAAGTATATTTTAAACAGCCTTTTAAACAATAAGAAAATTTACCATTTGTAGAAATTATATAATATCTTGTTTAGTAAAGCAAGTCAAAATTTTTTTAATAAAATAAAAATCATAACCAAAGGAAGGCTTCCCCACATCTGCCCCTTCTGGCCCACATCTGGGATGCTCCCCAGGTACCCCTTCTGCCAGCCCACAGAGACCTGCACCTAAACCCAACAAGTGACTGGCTAATCACAGAGCATGCCTGTGCTGATGCATCTTTTCTCACTTATTTACTTAACTCAAACCATTAGGGCTCTTTCCAGTACATCCAGAAGACCTATATCTAGGGACCTTGCCTGAAAAAGTGATGAGACTTTCAATTACCAAAGCAACTGGAGCACCCAGCCATGGGGTTGATCAGTGCACTGTGGTGCATCACTAGGGGGAATGTTATGCAGCATTTAAAATATTATTTAATGACACAGACCAATGCTCTCTACAAAGTGTGCCCCTTCTCCATGCTGCCTGCCTTGTCCAATACAACATGACTACCAACCATTTTGAGAACCAGACCTGAGCAACACAGAGGGGACCAGAGAAGCTGGGTAAACCCTAGTGAGTCTCTCTAGCCAGGCCCCTACTCTACCAGGGCAGATCTGCCTCCTCTGGAAGGTGAACCTCAAGTCAGCCTCCACTGGATTCAGGGAGAGATTGTGAAAAGAAAGATTTCCAGGCCTCCCATATAGATCCCTCAGTGCAACCACTGGAGTCAAACGTTTACCCAGGATGTGTTATGTGGGTTCCAGCCCAGCCAGAGACTATCCACAGGACTTGAAGATGAGGCTTTGAATGAAGCTGAGATCTGAGGCAGAGAGTGCAAGGCCTCATCAACCACCAAAGCCTTCAAAGCTGGTGGGAAGTGTTCTCTGTTCATTTTAACCATATGGAAAATTAAAGTCTATTTAGCCCCTTTTAAATATATTTTCCTTTCTTTGTTTAATAAAAGCTAGAGCTGTGCCACTGTTCACAAACAATCTGGGACCCAGATCCAGGAAGAGAGTATGAGCTGCCTGTGCCCATAGCCCAAGCCACAGATGCTCCATCACGCCTCTCCAGATTGCTTCTCTTCACGGCCTGCAAAGACGCTAAAACCAAGATGTCCTTTGGCACTGGTGGTTTTGTTCTCCTTTTCCTTTCCCCCACTTCCTTAGAATGTGTTGGGTAGAGAGAAGAGCACAGAGACAAAAAAAGAACTGTCCTGTCCACTGAAACCCAAGCTCAAGTAAAGGCCCCACACAACACACAGAAGATGCACCCACCACCAGCCTTCCAGTCTCTTCTGGGCCAGACTGCTTTTCCTAGTGCCCAGATGGCTCACTCCAAACCCCATTGATATAAGTGGGCATCTAGTCCTATCACTCCCCTGTGACAAGGGACAGCTTTCTGTCCACATCTTACTTGACCCACAGCGGGAACAAACTCGATGAACTCCTTCCTCCTTCTGGAAGCATGCTACTCTCCCAATCTGAAGTTCAGATCTCTGCAGAGTACCCATCCAGTTGCTGAGAAGATCGGCTCAGAGCTTCTTCCATTGTTGCAACTACCCCCAGCTCCAGAGAGCCATCTCACCCAACTTGTTCTTCCTGCCAGGGCTGGCTTATAGGCCAGTGACTGCCTGATTGGGGAATCCAAAGGCTTGACTCTTTGACTCCATTTGGGACAGCTCTGAGGGCCACCCCTGCCCCAGAGCACCCAAAGGATGGGCTGAGGCCTCAGTTTCAATCATGTTGCTAGCCAGTGCCTCCCTCTGCCCAGCTCTACCTCCTACTCCTCTGTAGATGTGTCTCCTGAAATCACTCCCCAGTAAACATCCTGCACCTAACTCTCCAATTTCAGATTCTGTTTCTGGAAAACTCAACCTAAGAAAGTTGATATGGCAGCAATCTCAGAGACAGTCTCCAAAGGGAATTGTGGAGCCAGCTCTCTCACAGCCCCTGGCAATGCAGTCAGCACGAGTGGACATAGGAAGTGGAAGCCCTGCACCCTGCACTGGCATATGTGGTAAGTGTGCTGGTGGGGACCATGGAGAGGAGGCCTGTAGCAGAGGACACACACACTGGGCAGCATCCCTGCCCATGAGAGGTTGACAGAAGAGGTGTGTATAATAAGGACTAAGGAATAAGTGAAACTTGCTGAGGTCATTGATTTGTTGAAGAAAAAAAATGACAGGCTTGGGGTGATTAATTACTAACTCAAGGCAAAATGTGAAGCTAAAGGGGCCTCCCTGACAGTTTTAAGGGGATTCAAATCTCCTACAGCCAAGAAGAGAGAGAGGAACTTAATCTCAGAACTTAACTGTAAGAGTGCCGAGTTTCGAGAAGATGGACTTCTCCACCCTAGCAGACCCCCTACACAAAGGTCAGGGCCCAGTATGCAAAGCATGGACCTGAGACAGGATGAGGATATCTAGTGGCACATCTCTCAGGCCCCTAAACTTGCTAATGGGAGGCAGAGCAGCCCATTCCCCTTCCAGCAGATGGTGCCCGGCATGACGGCAGGCCCTGCAGCAGCTCAAACTAGGAGAGAGCCACACAAGACAGTGCCTCTCCCCTAAGAAAGTACCCACCTACCTTCTGGCCACCAACCCAAGCACTAGGATCCCATCCAGCACAGCCTATCAGGAAAGACACTGGGCCTGTGAAAGGAAGAAAGATATGACAGATCAAATAAGCTGCAGGACCACCCAGCATGCCCCCATGGGAGCCAGGGATATGCACAGGACTAAATTTTAGGGCACTATAACAAAAGATAGAAAAGTTGGAGAAGGGAAAAAATACTAAGATAGGAAGGCTTCCTGTGATATGGGATTTAATGCTCCAGCAACACCTGAGAGAGCAGAGCTCCCACACATGGCTCCTGAAGGGAGTGGTGGTCCACGCTCAATGAAGTTAAAGTGCCAGAGTTGCCACAACAGACACTCCAGGCAGAGTACAAAGAATGTACCCGTTTGAGTGAATAGACTATGTAAGAAGGAAAATCACCAGGTGTCCATGTTCCCCAAGAGGGCTTGAGGATGCCCCATCCATTAGTGAGGAGTAATGAGTATCCCCAAAGGCCCTTAACAGCTCAGAGTTGGCTGTCCATGTAGGTCTAACAGAGGATGCTGCACAGAAGTAGGCTCCCTGGTAGCAGTGGAGAGACAAGCCCACTGAGACAGAGGGCAGGGCAGCACCTGATGTCAGAAGCCAGGTGTGCATGTGAACATAATGAGCAATAAGATCCAAGAGGCAGCTAGTCGCACCTGACTGGCAGAAAGCTATGGAGACAGTTAAAGAACATGGCATTCCTAGAGGCAAGAGAGATGGGCTAAGAGCAAGGGTGTTGCTTACTTTATACAGTCAGAATGAATCATGGTTGAAAGATTAGAAGACTAAGGACAAAGACTCCACTGAAAAGTAAGCTCCAGGCCCTTGCCTAGCATCAGGTTTTAAGCCAGCTTTCAATCTGAAGCCTCTGAATGAGTTCCCAGGAAGAAGGATGCAAGCACCACAGCAAAGACATTTAGTGACCTTCCTCAATCTTTCCCCAAAGGGCTCTATAGCCATTTACTTGGCTAACCATGTGCTAGGGAAATAGGAATGCCCAGACCCTCAAAGATGGTTAGACATTGATTCTGGGAATGTGCCACCTTGCCCACTTTGTTAGAGCAGAGTGTGCAGGGACCAAGTACCAACAGAGTTCTGGTCTGGCTCAGCTCACATTGTGTCCACAGAGCCATCAATTGTCCTGCTGGTCTTCAGCTCTGAGTATCAGTGCCCCAGGGCTGACTGCAGACCCCTGCCTTTGCTCTCCAAGCCTTCCCTGCTCCCATCCAGGCCCATCTGTGTGAGCTGATTACCAAATATGTCTGCAGTCCTCTCTCCAGACTGTTCTACATCCTCATTCGGCACCTCTTTACTTCTCCCAGGCATCTCAAAGGTATTATGTTCCAAACTCTTCCTTCTCCAACCCATGTCATGTGCAGTGAGCCACTGCCTATTCTGTGTACCTATCCCCAACTTCATCTGCCTTCTGAAACCAAACTTCTCTGGCCAGGACAGCTACATATGCTCCCTGCTTACACACAGGCTCCTCTACCCACCCATCCACTGCAACCACAGAACTCATCTTAAAGCATAGATCAGACCTCATCCTTCCCTAGATCCCCATCCATGTAGAATGAAATCCAAAGGCAGGGTTTGGTCTTGAAAGTCTTGCCTGGCCCAAGCCTTGTCTGGCTCCCCAGCCCAGGGAGTTGTCAGCGCTAAATAAAAATTCTGTGGGCTGTCCTTGACTCCCACATCCTGGACTGCCACCTCTCCTCTCTTCTTCCTTCTTCTCTTTCTCAAGAACAAAGACTTTGAAGGCCCATCTCTCTGTTTCTGAGGAAAGTCATTAGGGTGTGGACATGGATAGTCTTACCCACTGCTTTATAAAAGACACATGAAGAGAGCAACACTAGTCCAAGAAAAGATTTTCTGATAGCGTGATTTCTGGCAAAAAGGCTGGGCCATGAGGAAGAGCTATTGAGCAAAGAATTGCTTCCATATTTATTTCTATGGGCACCAAATCAATGTTTGTTGTAAATAAATAAATAAAAATTAATAAAAGCAACTTCACCATACACTCCTTCAACACCATGAGCATATCTCTAGCACCATGTTATTTAAAAATATCTTACGTATTACCTTTTCTGCTCTCCTCTCTAAACTGTGAGCTTGCTGAGGGAAGGCATATGAAGTTATTCTCTGAATCTTTTACCTCTAGCTGGGCACTGAGCAAATGCCCAGAGAGTGATGAAGGCACAGAAGCAGCAGGCAGAATCTGGCCTCCTTGGGCCTCCTTTAACCCTGTGCACATGAGGAAAGCATGGGTCAAGATTGCAGCCCACATGTCTGCCTCCCACACGCCAGGCTGTCTGGCTTTGAGCTCTCCAGGGACAAGCCTGCCAAGGCAAGCCCAGCTTCATGCCAATGCTGGCCCAGGTCCTGGCCCCAGAAAGTGCATAGTGCAGTCTGGCTGGCTGGGCTTCCACCAGGTGAATAAGGAATTACTCCCCTCCCTGAAGATTCATTTTGAAAATATATTTAGTAACTTCTAAACAAATTGTACCAATCCTCCCAGTTTTGTTTAGTTAAATTAATTTTATTTTAATATTTCCATTAGCCATTTAATTTATTCTAAAATCTGGCACTACAAAGTAATAAAACCTCTCAAATATTGACAGACAGTAAAGTAAATGTCACCCAGCTACAACCATCTGTTTTCCTCCAAATTCCTCAAGATGAAGAGTGTTCCATCATCATTTATTTATGGGCCTTCCTGGGCCTGTGGTATAGCTCTAAGCCTCCCCAACTCTGAATCAGGCTGAGAGGGAAAGAAGAAAAGGTTCTGGAATGAAAATGAGAAAATTTACACAGCAAAAAGAAATGGAGTAAGCTCCAGTGAAATGTGAAAGCTTGTTTACTGCTTACTCCATCAGCAGTAAACAAGGACTCCATTGGTGTCCTTGGTACTGACCCTATTCTCATTTCTCACCCCCACTTCTCCCAGCCTTGCCTTGGGATGAGAGAGTGTCCTCCAGCCCCGCTTGCCTGGATAGGAGGGAGAGCAGCAGGCTGCACAACCGTCACTGGGAACTCACAGAGGCAGAACCTGGTCTGACAGCTCAGAGCCCCTCTCCTGCACCTCCTCCCAAACATCTTCTTTAGTATCTGGGGTAACAATGGAGCCCTGGCTCTGAGGGCAGCTCTCCATAAGCCAGGTGCCACATGGTGTGGAGGAAAGTCCTCAGGCATAACAGAGCCAGGTTCAAATCTTAGCACCATCACTTGTGAACTGTGGGAGCTTAAACCTTCTTTTTCACTAGAGCCAAAGCCCAGTATTCTCTGTGGGGCTGGGATATGGGCCGGCCCATAACAGGGACCCAGGAGCCCCTGGCAACACTGGCCCCACTCTCCTGATGCCCATTGTCTCTAGAAAGAAAGGCCGTTGCCTGGGCCACTGCTCTCTGAGCCAGGGAACAGGTTAGACATCGCCAGGTGGGGGACCATAGAGGGAGACCACACAGCCCAAGGCACCTGCACACCTGCCTGTGAGTTTGAATGTACTAGTGTTTACATGGCACACATACTTACAATTTCTCTCCCTCCGGCATGCCAAGCCAAGGCAGCCACAAATATTCCCCTGCCCTCGTCCACCAGAAAGCCCCATCTGCTCAGTCTTCACTCTCTAATTGCTCTTGTGACTCCCTCCTCGCTCCCACCCACTCTGGGCAGTATATCTGCAAGGTTATATATTCAATGCAAGACTCTACTGAAGAGGGAAGCGAGGATGTCATCCAGGAAGGCGTTTAGCCCTGAACTTCTGCTGGAGCCCGGAAGGGAACGGACGGCCAGGTCATTCACTGGTCCAGCCAGCAGGCATGTCAGCACCACAACTTGCTCCAGGGATATTAGACATCACCAGTTGCCCAGAGCCCTGTGAAGAGAGAGATCAACAAGTGAGAAGATGTGCCTGTGTGCTGTCAGCAATACAGGAGAGGTTCTAGAGAAGGTAGCACTGGAGTGGAATTCTGCAGTGTTCTAGGGGGAAGAAATGGTGTGAGTGAAGGGTCAGAGGAGGGAGCCGTACCCCCATTTAGGGAACCCCACACAGCTTGTCCACTGGAGCAAAAGGGGTGAGAAAACATGAACAAGGAAGGCCGAGACCTACGACTGGGAAGAAAGCACAGAATTTAGCCAGAGGGCTATACAGAGCCAAGGCAGGTTTTAGCCTGGGGGCATTAAAGGCTCCAGTGTGAAGCTCAGACACATCCCTAGGAAGAGTTGTGTGGAGTGTCAGAAGAGCCCAGTTGAGGATGAAATGCTGAAGATAGTGGGAAAAGAGCAGATGTGGGAAGGGCCTGAAAGAGTTCTTCAAACAAAAGCCTGCCCTGTGCTTTCCTTCCATCTATGTGCCACAGGGAGGGCCTCAAAGGAGGCAGTTGACATCAACACCACACAAACTGGCAGGGAGTATTTGGGATGGGAGTGACCCCTCAGACTCAGAAGGGGACCTCAGTGGGTGTTGTCACAGAAGAATAAGCTCAAGTAAGGCCTCTGACATTTGGTGCAATTCCTAAAGAAATGCCACAAAACATACCTTGGTGACATTTCTTCCATTTTTAATCTACACATTTGGGTCTTCAGTTATCTTAACAGGTTCTGCTGACATCATCCTGGAAATTAACAAAGCGACTCTCACAGCTCTAAAGGAGGAAAAGGAAGTTGTGTGTTCACAGTCAAAAGAGGAGTTCATAAATTTTCACAAAATTACTAGATGTGTGTAACTTATGGCTGAGTCTATGAGGAGCAAAGAGATGGCTGTGAGGAGACAACACGGTGAGAGAGCAGCCGTACACTCAAAGGCTGTCAAGGACAACTGGGGTAGCCAGTGATAGCCCCTGGGCTCAGGAGCAGTGTTGGCCAAGATGCGCCAAGGCAGTGCTTCATTTACTTCTTATTCCAGGACGCCCGTGGACTTCACACACAGCAAATACCTGCATGATAGCCAGCCTCAGAATACTATATGGGCCCCAGGTGCCACCTAAGGGAGTCATGGCTGCTCCGCACACAAAGAGTCTCTGGAGATTCAACATGGCCCTTCCTGCTGCAGCAGAAATCTAAGTTGCCCAGAGACAGTGACGTCACCAAGGCTGGGCTGATGGCCGCGATGCAGGGCAGCCATGGATACTTGGATGACAAATACCACGTCAGCCACCCAGCACCCACCCCTATTGCACCATGTGTGTTCACTCAAGGAACATGCACAGGTCAAGAGCTCCTTCCTTGTGCAAGACAGCCCCTGAAAGAGAATCAACATTCAGTCTTGGTTCAGGAAGTGGGAATAGAGAAAAAGCTCTTCAGGTGTCTAAGGACACATTCCTCAAAGATACTCTGAAACTTTTGTTGCCCATTTTTCAGCAAGGACACACCAAGGTCACACAGGTGGTGAGTGGTGGAGATAAGTTTCTAAGTCCATATCTGATAGCCTAATAACCTACATTCTCCACCGGCTGCTTCTGTCTACACCAGCATCCTGAACCTTTTTGGCACCAGGAACCAGTGCTCCTATGAGAATCTAACCTGATGATCTGAGGTGGAGCAGAGGCGGTGATGCTAGTGCTGGGAAGTGGCTGCAAAAACAGATGAAGCTTCTCACACTGGCCCACTGCTCACCTCCTGCTGTGCAGCCTGGTTCCTAATAGGCCACAGACTGGTTGGAACTGGCCCGGGGGTTGGGGACCCCCACTCTACACCAAATGACAATCAGGTGACAGTGCTTGATTGGGTATATATTTGCAAGTTCAATTCATAGTCATGCCTTATATGTTCTCTTGCATGCACCAGATATTTTACTTTAAAAGATAATAAAGAAAAGGTTTCAGAGCCAACCGAAAGCAGATCATTCCTCTCCTTGCACTCATGGGGACAGGCCTGAGGAAGAACCTCACCAGGGCATGGTGGAAAGTTTCTGGATGTCCCCTCTTGCCAGACTGTGAGCTTGTCTGTGGCCCCTGACTCATCTGGCTTTTGGGGTACTTTCTGGCACTAGTACTCTCAGCCCATCCCGGAGCCACCCCCAAAGATGGCCACAGCCGCTGCAGCGAAGGGGCCCATGGTTGCAGAAAGTGGGCACTACTGTGCCTGGGCTTCAAAATGAGGTACAGACTCTGCCACCATCAGGTAAGTCAGCCCCAAGGAGCTGTGATTTGCCAAAAGGCTGATTCCCTGTCAACATGTCCCCTAGAACCCTCTCACTAGCAGGATGAAAAGCCACCTTAGAGAGAGAAAAAAAGAACCCTGGGGGAAGTGACTCCTATGAAACAGGTATCCCACTGACTCACTCATCATGAGAGCTGCCCTACCAGAACAGTCTAGGTCTAGCCTCCAAGTAGGGGTAGGAGGAGGGAAAGGAGAAGAGGACAGTGAGCTTGATCTAGAGCAGCTACCCAGTGACACAACAGTGTGGCCTGTCATGGGAGAGGGGTGAGTGGCAGGATCTGGATGTTGAGAGGACCTATGGGGAGATAGGTTCTTCATCATGTGGCAAGGTTAGCCTGGAGGTAGGGGTCATTGGAGAGCCATCCTGGAGGCCAGCCCAGCTGGCAGGCAGGCATGGTCCAAGACAAGAAGGCAGAGAAGTGAGATTAAACCCCCAAGGAGGCCAGAGGAACCTTGAATGAGTATACCCATATTCAAGCCTGACCGTTGAACCTCAGATGAGCTGCTCAGCCTCTCTAAGGCTAGTTTCCTCATCCATCTGGTGGGACTGAGAATTCCCATCTAGTAGAAGTACTGGTGGGAGGAAGTAAGATCCACAGATGATATTGAGACGTATAGAGGATATGGCAACTTCTAGTTACTGAAAGACTTCTCTGATGGCCACCTAATCAAAAGCAGCACAATAGTCATTCCCATTTCATAGATGAGACAACTGAGGCCCAGAAAGAGAAGTAACGAGTGTAAACCCACAGGAGAAGAAAGCATGCCAGGCCCAGAAAGCAGGTCTCCCCCAGTTCCAAAGACACTACCCTTTCTCTTACACCAGCCACTTCTTTAGCATAAGCCTCTTTACTCACCTCTTCCCCTGCAGAGATAAGAAGTGGAGTTATTTTCAATCTTCAAGTTTTCATTCCCTAAAATTCTGGGAAATTATTACAAAACTGCAGCTGCGGCAGATAGACCAGTATGAGGTATGGCCTTGCTGAGAAGGTGGTGCCCATCCCCCTCAAATGTAAATTGGTACAGCCACTATGGAAAACAACATGGAGTTTTCTCAAAAAACTAAGAATTAATCTACCATATGATACACAATCCTTCTACTGGGTATTTACCCCAAAGACTTGAAAACCCATATCTAAAAAGATATTTGCACACTGATGTTCTTCACAGCAGCATTATTCACAGTGGCCAGGACCTGGAAGCAACCGAAGTGTCCTATGATAGATGACTGGATAAAGTAGCCGTGGTACATATATAAAATAGAATATTACTCAGCCATTAAGAAGAGATGAAATATTGCCATCTGCGACAACATGGATGGACCTCAATAATCATGCTAAGCAAAATAAGCCAGACAGAAAAAATTGAAAACCACATGATATCACTTATATGTGGGATGGACAATAGACTAGTGGTTACTAGAGGGGAGGAGGGGAGGTAGATGGGGTAAAAGGGGTCAACTATGTGGTGACAGAAAGAAATCTAACTGTGGGTGGTGAACACACAATGCAGTATATATATATGACTAACTGTTGAATTGTACACTTAAAACTCAATTGGATTTTTTTAACCAATGTCACCATAATAATTTTTTTATAATTAATTAATTAATTAAAAATGTTTATGGGTTGTCCCTCTCTGTCCCTTGACCTTCTCCACAAGGACAGCTGTGAGATACCTCCTGCCAGGCAGATCCTAGGCTCGTTGTAGCCTCTGGCTACCTGTGACCTCACATGTCTCCTTCAGGGGGTCAATGACACCAAATCTTCCACACTCCTTCTCCAGGATAGTTTCTGATGCTCCCTCAGGCTGTCAGGGGACTTAAATCACAAGTATGCCATGGCAGAGACAGCTGACAGGTGCGAAGTCCCCATCAATCTTTCCACAGGACAGTTCAGGCTCTGGCTAAGAGGGATTTATGGGATGAGGGGGACACGGGACAATGCCACCCTACCCAGGCCCCTCTGGCAGCCTTTTCCTATGATCAGGAAGGGCAGCTCAAGGGGAGCTCACTCCTGCAGGCGGAGTTGGTTTCCCCAATAGGCATCTCAGGCTGCTAAGCTTACCAATGGCTCCACTTGTTTTTCATTGTCTTCTGCATGCGTTCAAAGTATGCAAAAAGTGTGCATTATTTTTTAAATTAAGGGAGAAAAAAAACAATAAGGTTGTGTTTTGTTTTGTTTTGTTTTGTTTTGTTTTGTTTTGAAGAGGGTTTTTCTCAAGTGCTAAGAACCACACAGGCGCCTTCCACCAGCCTGCAGGGAATAGGAACACTTGAAGAGAAGCCTGGGCATGTCTGATTTCCCAGGGAACCCTCATAAAAAGCCTTTCTTGTTCCAGGAACAATGCTGTGCTGGCAGCAGGCACAAATCAGCCCTAAAGAAACCCAAGCAGGATTCCAACCATAGCCTGGAAACGCAGCTGAGCTAACTGCCCCATTCAACCAGCCTCCAGCCACCAAAACCCAGCAGACACTTTGCGCCCTCTTCTTCTCTCTCCATAACCCCCACCTGAAACTCCAGACATTCTGGGCCTGGCTGCTGAGGTCTGGCCTAGGCAATTGTTCAGTATCTATGCCATTTTGGTCAGAAAAGTCTGGGTGGGTGCTTAGAGAAGGCCTTGATGATCTGGAAGGATACAAACGTTGGGGGCCCTCAATATTCCTCGTCTCTCTGCCTGCCTACCTATCCACCCACATGACCTTGGTAAGTTGCCTTACTTCTCTGTGCCTCAGTTTCCTGATCTCTACAGAAGGGTAACAATAACGCCCACTTTGTACAGTAGAGAAAAGGAGAAAAATGCTTAGGCGGGAGTTGCCTTGAGCACCCATGCATTCACAGTCATTACTATCAATGTTAATTTAATAATTTACCCTTAAGCAAACAAGTATCAAACGCCATCTGAGTCTCTGTGCTTGAATTCGCTACTCCAATGAATACTTGATTCTTCATTGCCACTTTAAATTCTACCCACAATTTGGTGTGTCAAGACAGGAATTATCCTTACTATGTGACAGCTAACAAACATGATCAGCTCCTTACATTGTCATTGAGCCTCCGCAGGGCAGAGCACTAGATTTGTGGAACACAAAGATGAGAAGCCCTTGCCCTGTTTTGAGCAACCTTATACTTTAACACAAGAAAAATGGGTTGTTTTTAAGTCACAAGTCACTTGTGTCTGGTTAATCAGAGCTGCCTGGAGCAGTGTATTGAAAAGGATTTTGAAGCTGCCTGTCAGTTCAGAATAGAAGTGCTGTGTGGTGGCTAAATGATGCCTACCATAGGCACAGGAGGGGCCTAAGTAGTGGGTTAGATATAGGCGGTAGTTTAAGGAAGAGCCAAAATTAGAACACAGGTCTCTTGTGCTCAATGTGGTGAGCACAGGCATAACACCTTCAAAGTACTTGAAAATTAAGGAAAATTTTACAGCTTTCATTTTCTATTTTGATGAAAAGTCACCATTTGCTATGAACAGAATTGTATCCCTGTCCCAAATTCATGTGCTGAAGCCCTAATCCCCAATGTGACTATTTGAGCATAGGGCCTATAAAGAGGTGTTTACAGTTAAATGAGGTCATAAAAGTAGGGCCCTGATCTGATAGGACTGGTGTCCTTATAAGAAGAGACAGGGCTCAAGGAAGGAAATATGGCAATAGCCCAGCAGAATAAAAAGAGGGATGTGATGAGAATTAGAGAGAAGCAGTTGTCTCAATAGACTGGAAAGAGAACCTGAGCACCTGGCTGAAGAGGGTGCTGGGCCTTCTTAGAGCAGGAAAGCTCTCCCTGCTGTAAGCTCCCAGCAGGAGGGAAGGTAGATGAGCACACACTTCCCTGGCTCCTGGGTGCAAGGCTCTTCTCACAGTCTCCTCCAAAAAGATGCCTTCCAGCTGATCAGTCAGGACCTAGGCTGTCAGCTTCAGGGCTGGTCCCTCGCCCACCAGGCTCCAGATCTCTGTCTAGCCAGCCTATGAATAATACATGAAGCACCATTTTGAATATAAAGCATAGCATGTAAATACTATCTCTGAATTCTAAACACAGTCCTGCCTTTGAGGACAATTACCCATTTCAAAGTATTCTCCCATCCATTGTTTGCCTTTTCAACAGCCCTGTTGAAGTGGTTTGGGGATGATGCCATTTTATCCATTTGGCAGGTGAGAAAATTGAATCTCCAAATATTAGTATATTAGTCAGGGTAATTAATGCTGGCTGCTATAACAACTAAAACATTTGGTTTAACACAATACAAGTGTATTTCTCATTCATGCAAACCCATTACAGGTGCTCTGGTCTGTGGCTCTCCTGGGAGTTCAGGGATTCCAGCTCCTGCTATTTTGTAAGAGCACTGTCTGTGAGGGTCTTTGGGGTCCTCCTCTGGACCCTTGAATTCTGCTGGTCAATGAGTAAAAGTGTGGAGAACACACAAGATGAGGCTCTGCCAGGCCTGAAGGTTGGTATACCTTACCTTTCTGTCCATATTCCATTGGCCAAAACACAGTCACCTGACCTCAACTTTATGCAAGGGATGCTAGGAAATGTAGCTCAAGTGTGCCCACGAAGAGGTACTGGAACTGGGAGCATCTGGCCAGTTCACATATGCTCCAGGTTAGATGTCCAGGTTCTGGCTCCCTGAACCGTACTACCCACCCTCCCATTGGGTTTCCCCACACATGTCCTCTCTGAGCCTACTCCTAGGACAGGGACTGAATTAAGACTTCAAACTGAAACCCCTACATATAGCTTTAGTTATAAGATGTTTGATTAATTAAATACCAGAGAAGTGTAAAGGGACAGGAAGACATTATATTCACCTAAGAGGAAATTGCAAGGAGGGAGATTAAAACCACATTTGAATTACAGAAAAAATAATTGGCAAAGTTCCTGGAATCCAATACATTCCTGTAATGAGTTGCTACCCAGGTGGAATTCTCTCCCCAAATACAAAGCAATACTCGTGTCAGATTCCAGGAGACCCAACTTAATTACAATCTAGTTAGATATTAAAGTTGTAGCTACTCAAGTGCAGCAACAGTTGCCTAATTACCAGGTCTCAGGGGGGAGTCTACAATCAGTTTTTAAAGGAATATCTCTTCCATGTAGCACCTTTCCACAAGGGCTCCTGGAATCTTTCCAAACATTAACATCCCTTTAGGAAGTCTCAGGCATGTTGACAAAATTTGGAGTCTCTATCAGTAGAAAAGGTCTGACTTGGACACTGAACCACAGAACTGTGGGGACATTGTTTCAAGGTCCAAACTACAAAAAAGGAGAAGCAAAGTGGTATTGCCAAGGGTGGAGGGGAGTGTTCCAGGAGGTGTGTGGTAGGAGTCAGGAGACCTGGAATCCTGTCCTAGTTCTGGTCGGCTTTGAATTCCGAAACACTCGTGTTCATGCAAAGAAGTGCCTCACCATGAGTCAGTGGGAGGTTCCTGGGTCAGGATGTCTGCACAGCTAAGCTAGGACATCAGGATGCAGGAAAGTGGGTCAGAAGGCCTGAACATGGCCCCCAGTGCCTTTGCGCAACTGAGAAGTACTTGATAGAAGGAGAGCCTAGAGTGTGGGGGCAGGAGGTGGATATACTGCCAGGCAGGGAAGAAGGGGGTGGGATCCCCTTTAGCTCTGAAGGGAAAAGACACCTGAACAATGACAACTGGGGACAGAATGCTGCAGAGAGAGGGAAAAGCATCCACAAAGAGCACCTGAAACAGCCTGGGCACTTTGAGTGAAGCACATGCTTCAGGGTGGAGATGCAGCTGGCAGGTGATCGACAGTGGTGCAAGACAGGGAGAGGCTGTCACTAGAGCCTCAGGACCTCACATCTGAGCACAAGAGTCTGGGCTTCCCCTTAAATAGGAGGCGTTCTCAGGACCATCCCATCCCTCACAGTATTTCCCAATACAGACAGAATCTTTCAAGCCGTGGAGAGGAGCTATACTTGCTGCATCTTCACTTGCCCATGACAACTTCTAATACAGTGCCCAGAACTGGCTGCCAAAAATTCTCCAAATTCATCACCTTCACTGCAGGCCAGAAAGTACACCTTTAGCTCCCACCAGCTTCTCTCCTGTAAAGGGAAAACAGGAAAGTCTCAGCCACTTGCCTTAGCCAACCAGTGAACAGTCTCCCACCTAAGTCTGACCTCTCTCTCCCAGCCTCTCTAAACATCTGTGCCTTCTTGCAAGCCCACACATTCTTCTTCTGTAGCCTTCCCCAGGAAAGATTTGCCTTCTTCTTATAACCCTTGCCTGTCCCACACAGGGCCTCATCCATCTGTCTCGCTGATGACATTAGAGAAATGTGGGTATGTCCCCAATACTGCACAGCCTGGGATGGTGCCCACAGTTGTTGGGTAGATCACATGAATAACCTAGCAAATAGGTGGAGAGCAGGGAGCTTAATAAAATACTTACCTCCTGATGCAAAGATCTTTTCACCAAAATCTGTTTTCTTCCTTCCTTCACTCTTTATTCCAATGATTTTTAGCTGCTATCAGTATGACCTATGGTTTGTTTGCAGCTATAGGGAAGGCAAAGGAAGAGAATATCCAGAAAGTAAATGGCCTTCATTTCCTCTGGGATGAAAAGACACGTGGGGTACCATGGGTTCAGGCTACTTTTTATAGCAAAACCATTTATTGTTATCTACTGCTATGTAACAAATTACCCCAAAATTAGCAACTTAACACATATTTATTATCTCACCATTTCTGTGGGTCAGATTCTGGACTTGGCTTGACTGAGGGCCTCTGGCAAGGGTCTCTCATGAAGATGTAGTCAAGCTATCAGCAGGCTGTGTGGTCTCATCTGATGGCTTGACTGGAAACTCTACTTTCACGATCTCTCACACGGTTTTGACAGGCCATGGTCCCTTACCGTGTAGGCTGCTCCACAGAGCTGCTTCCTGACATTACAGTTGGTGTCCCCCTCCAGGATGAGTGATCCAACAGAGAGCAAGGGCATCCAAGATGGAAACCACAGCTTTTTTGTAATCTGATCTTAGAAGTGACATCCCACCACTTCAGCCATTAGTACGTTCATTAGAAGTGCATAAGTCCAACCTACATTCAAGAGGAGGAGATTACACAAGGGCACAATCCCAGGAAGAAGGGAGTCTTGGGCCATCTCAGAGGCTGCTTACCATATTTTTGTTTTTACAGCAGATCTCATTTTCCAATACTGTCCATAACATGCTCTTCTGGAACCACATGCTCTTCTAGAACCATGTGCTCCTCTAGAATCATATGCTTTTCTAGAACTCTGCTTCTCTATAATTTTGCCACCCACCCATCAAAAGGTGGAGCCAATGTTCCCACTCTTTGTACCTGGGTAAGACTTTGTGAAGGTTTTAATCCATATTGAGGGGCATAAGTTATGCCTTGTGACTTTAAAGGCTTTCAATTTGTTTTCTGGAGACATTCACTTTTGGAACTCAGCTGCCCTGCTTTAAAGAAGCCCAAGCATCCCACAGAAAGGAGCTGAGACCTCAGGCCCAAAGCCCAAGCTAATCCTCTAGCTGACAGCCAGCACTAACATGCCATGTGAGCATGCCATCTTGGAAGGGACTCCTCGGGTGATGCCACGAGCAGCCCAAATTGAAGATTCACAAGAAAGAAAAATTGTTATTCTTAAACTACTAAATCTTGGGGTGACTTCTTACCCAGCGATAGATAATCAATTCAATTTCCAAAAGTCCCTTCCCAGTTGAGGGGTGAGCCTGAGGGACCCCCAGGCCAGCATTGGCAGGAAGAACCCATGAAACCATCCAGGTGGGAGTGACTGTGACTCCAGCACAGACAAGAGAGTCTGTTGGAGTAGGGGATGAGATTTCACCTGGGGTCTAGGAATCCTGAGAAGTGTGAGTCTGTTGTAGAGAGGGTCACTCAAACAGCAGTCTGAAGCCCAGTGGAGGGCCATGATGGGCAGGCCTAACACTCTGCAGGGAACTCATAACAGCTCCCCTGGGTATATATGCCTGGCTAGAGTAAGTAGGACCTGACTTGAAATGCACATCCAATTTCAGCTGCAGGGGAAAGAATGTCAGAGTTCTTGCTGCCCAGGGACAGCTGCCACAGACGGCAGCCACATTCAAGTGGTGACTGGGCCACAGAGACTCCAGCTCTCAGGCTGGCCTGAAGAGAAGAGGGGGAAGCTGGAATGGCATTCCAGCCTGGGTGCCATCCTGGCCAGGCATAGAAAAATGGAGCACAGAGAATTTTCCAGGTGCCACAGATCCCAAGCCCTCTTCATCTAAATGTCAGTAACTGCCTTCCTGTAGGTGGGCAAGAAAGCCAAGGTCACAGTTCAGGAAAACCCTCTCACAAAAGAACTTCTTGTAACCACATGCAGATGTTCCTAGTCTTAACTCCAGACTCTCTCACTGCCCATCTCAACAATGTACGTATCCTAAAGAGACTTTGAACATGGAAATGGCAAGTCTTGCAAGGAAAATGCAGGATGTGAGAAAGTCAAAGAAAGGTGGTGGAGAGTTGCATACCTACACCCTTGGAAAGAGGGATCAGCGGGCCAGGGGGAGGGGCAGGGACAGGTGACTAGCTGAAGAGGAAGAACCCCTGCCCCATAGCAAGAAGGAGGGCAGTGGGCTACCAACTGGGCACCGAGGCTCCCAGGGTTCTCAGGAAACATGATGAATCAGCAGTTTTCTTTTCAAAAGTGACCCTTTCTATGATCATATCACAAGTACCAGATGTCCAGCTTTCTCAGTAGCATCATGTACACACACACACATTCATCATCATCATCATCATCATCATCATCATCATCATCATCATCTTTGCATAGGAGTAATCATAACCAAAATTTAAGAATAAAGTAAGATTGAGCTTTTTAAAAAATGTTTACATTTAACATTTTAATATGATGTCCCAAGCAAATAGTTCCCTATGATATTTTGGTCCCTAAATTAAGTGATATCATTTTTTGTGGCCTTTTTTCAGTACCATGTGCTCTGGAGCACAGTCTCCCTGGTAGGAGCACTGCCTTCACTACCACCCCCTGGTGAGAGGACGAGTAAGGCCTGGCAGGGCCCAGCAAATTTCTTCTGGCAACTCCTAGAGCCATGAGGTAGGACTAAAAGGAGCCCGGAGCCAACAGTTCTACACAGATCCTGGCTTCCAGGCAGAACCAGGCCAGAAAGGAAGCAGACATGCTTGGAATTCCAAAAATGCATCCCTTTCTCAGGCCTCTGCTTGCTTCCCCAGGCCTCCTAGGACTCAGAGAGTGGGGCTGGGAAAGCAAACCTGACCCCCACCCCTCTAAAAGACAGGGAGAAACTCGTGCCCCACCCCAGCCTATCCTGGGATTTCCTCTGCATACCCCCAAAGCTGCCTGTGTGCCAGTGGACCAGCTCTAAGGAGGAATACTAGACCCCATCTCTCCTGATAATGCAGCCTTCAGTGACCCACCCTAGGGCTATGATCTTTAGTCCCCTTTCCTCTCACCTCCAACTCCATTCCCCAGACACAAGGGGACAGGAGCGAATCTTAGTCAGTCCCCCTCCCACTGATACCTGGTAAACTCTTATTTTTTCTTAAGAGTTCTGAATGTATCCTATCCAGAAAGAAGGCCCTTCATAACATTGGTCACAAGAAGTCACAGGCTGGTAGAAAGAGGGGGCTCACCCAACAAAACACATATGTCCATAATGAACTCCAAGAAATTGGTCTGGCATTGAGGGTTGGGAAGAACCTACCACTAAGAAAAGATTATGTATCTGAGACCCAGCTGGACTACCTCCAGCAGGCAAGTATGTGCCCACGATAGCAGACAGCAAACAATAGACAAGACATGGCGGACAGAACACAAAAGATAGAATACAGCAGACAGAGGACAGCAGAGGACAGGGGACAGCAGACAGGACACAACAGACAAGACATAGCAGAGAGCACACAGCAGACAGAACATGACAAACGGAGGAAGTGGACAAGGAAGAGCAGACAGGACATGGAAGACAGTACACAGCAGACAAGGGAAAAAAGACAGGAAATGGCAGGCAGTAGACGGCAGACAGGACAAAGCAGATGGGACACAGCAGAAAGGGACAGCATACGAGGAACAGCAGACAGGGAAATCAGACAGGGACAGGAGGCACGATGCAGCATAGAGGGGACAGCAGACAAGACACAGCAGATAAGGGACAGAAGACAGGAGACAACAGACAGGACATGGGAAATAGGACACAGTGAGACAGGATGTGGGAAATAGGACACAATGAAACCAAGGATCCTTATGACTAGGTAAATTTAGTTTTAAATCTTAGCTGTAGAAATCCTCTCCTTCTCCCCCTTCCCATCCCTCTCCCTCTCTCTCAAGCCCCTCTGCCCCTCAGAGACCTAGCCTCTCCCCTGGGTAATCAGTAACCCCAGAGGTAACAGAAGACAGTAGCCCAGACCTAACTAATGGTCACAGAGTCATGACTTTTGGCAGGCTAAAGAAAACAGCTTGACCTAGGATACGTTTCACCACTTGCGCCCTGAGGTAGAATGACCCCCTGGCTACCTTCCCATGAGACCAGACAGAGGGAGTCTGAAAAATACCTCAGAACTGCCCTCAATATCAAAACAAACAAAAAAAAGATTCATTACCCTTACCTCACCTCCAACTGTTGTAGCCGCCAGCCCCCAATAGACACACGGACCACCAGAAACCAATGAGTTATAGGAAGCACACTCTTTATTCAGCCAGCTGGGTCTGCCAGGGATATGCAGACCCCAAATTAAGCAGCCCCGAAATGTAGAGGTACAGAGTTTTTAAGCCCTAAATCCCATTCCTCATTCTGTCTGAACACAAAAGTCTATTTTTCTTCTATTTACTAACTGTCAACCCACAAGTCGGTTGTGCAAGCGGGAGTAAAGAAGCAGAAAGCTTATTGTTAGAATGTTATGTTCCCATGGGTGACAACCTATGTTCCCATGGGCGATAGCCAAGCAGTAATTTTCCAGCCAGCACACAACCAATCAGCTCCTAGTGAGATAGGACATCACTTGTAAAATTCTTAATCTTTTAGCAGGAAATGAAATGGGACATCTCTTCCCTCCTTTCTTTGGAAAAAGGCTCCCTCCCTCAAATCCTGATAATTGTCCTGGCACTCAGATCCTCTGGCTATTGATAAGGGTGATCAGCCCATTGTTAAGCAGAAACTGTGTTAAACCAGGCAGGGCTCTTAAGAGCCTGTTGGGTGGAGAGGACTTTAAGCCAAAGGTCTTTCTTTTTACTCTTTTAGAAGTATATTAACCAAGCCTGTTTCCCTTTACTCACTTAATAGGCAAATCACTAATAGAAATTAATAGATGTATAATTTAAATAACGAGTTTGTATTTTCTTTTCCTTGTCTAGGGACTGAGGTGAAGTGATAAGCGTCATCAGCCCACTGTTAAGCAGAAAAGATATTATGCCAGACGGGCCCTTAGAGTCTGAGAGAGGAGGAGACTTTAGGCCAAAGGTCCTTTTTTTTTTTTTTTTTTACTTTTTAAGAAATATATTAACTAACTCTGTTTCCCTTTACTCGCTCTTAGAAAAGAGCTAGGCAGGAAAGTTAGTTAGGGAGTTTCACGTCTGCCTGCAAAGACACTGAGGTCATCCTATTTTAGAAGGGATCTGCCCTAATCCGCCCACAATTAAGCAAGCCAGAAGGCATTTTTTTTAACTCACACAAAGAAACCAGTAGGCAGAGATTTAGGTACCAGTTTAAGCCAGTCGCTCGCACATGCCCATTGAAGACCCCAATGACCTTCAACTCACCTGAGTTTCATTATACCATCATTATGATATGATGCATATGGCCGGAATTTCATTAATATCATTATAACAGATGGAATTCTGGGAACAAACATGCACAGAAAGCAAAATGATGAATCACTGAGTCTTGTCAATCTTAGTTGTCAATCAAGGAAGCCCATTCCTCTAAGAAAAGTAACCACCCACAGCAAAAAGGGATAAACACCCCGAAGTGTTTGTTACCAGACCTTTCGAGCCACACTTCTCTTGCTCAAGGCCCGCTTCCACATCTGGAAGTGTACTTTCCTTTCTAATAAAACTTTTCTTTTCTACTGTATTTTGGTGACTTGCTCAATTCTTTGTTCAAGACATCAAAAATCTGGACAACGCACCAGGAGAGGACCCCACTCTCCAGTAACACCAGTATAACCCCTAAACCCCTAACCCACAGTGTCTTGTGATTTTGCCCTATATAATCTGTTACCTACATACCATCAAGGAGCCAGGTCTCAAGAGCACGAGCTTACCTGTGTCTCCAAGCTTGGTGCCATTTCCTTAAATAAACCTCTACTTTCTTTGCTTCAAATTCCTGTCCATGTATCCTGGCTTTGATTCATGCAGGCAAAATGAACCCCTTAAGTTCAGTAACAACAACAGACAGGACACAGCAGACAAGGACAGCAGATGGGATGACAGATGGGACAGCAGAAAAGACACAGCAGACAGGGGCAGCAGACATGGGACAGAGTGGACACAACAAACAAGGGACAGAAAACAGGGAACGACAGACAGAAAACAGCAGATAAGACAGCAGATAAAATAAGGGACAGAAAACAGGGAACAACAGACAGAAAACAGCAGATAAGACACAGAGCACAAGGACAACAGACAGTAGACAGGACATGGTAGATAGGGGAAAGCATATAAAACATGGTAGACAGGGACAACACATTAGACAACAGTCATCTTTCTGGCACTTCTGCTGTTGGAAACCCTCCAGCACTCTTCGTCTATGCTGGGAAGTGGGAGGAGAAAAATGCATGCATTGAGCTCACCTCCAAGTTTGATGGCAGCAGTTCTAACACAAAATGGTTTTATTTTTCCTCCTGTCACTACTCTCAGCCTATGTGACAAATCTCTTTGGGCATGTCCCAGTATTAAAAAATCTAGTCATACTGAATAGTGTCCCTGTAATGTAGAGAGGAGGCGAGAGAATTAAAATGTTAACCAAGATACATTCAGAGACTGCAATACACTGATCAGCTCTGCAGCCAGGCAAAGAGGACACTTTCAGAACAAAGGGAGATTTCTGCTGGGATTACTAACAACCCATTACCCTACCTGTGAAGGGGAAACAAGAATCATGAGTCATTCCCTATGACTAAACCTATGGATTAAAGGCTGGGAACTGCCAGCAGGCCTTTCACTCTAGGTATTCTTGCCTTTTCACGCTACATACACTTCTCCTCTTCACTCTATGTCCATATCAAAGGAAATGGGTTAACAAAGTCTATTAAACTATAACTCACAGGAACTAAAGAATGATATATAAACTGAATTCCCCAAATACTCAGAGTCCCTCCCAGTGCATTTACTCTTTCTCTCCCACTGAGCTCGCTCTATTGTCACTGTCCCTCTCACTGTCACTCTCTCTGTCTCTCTCATGGTCCCTCTCACTGTCTTTCTCTTGGTATTCTGCACTCTGTCCCTCTCAGTGCTTTTACTGTCTCTCTCACTGTCTCCTTACTCTCTGTCTCTGAGAGGAGACCACACTCTGTCTGTGGAGTGTTATCTCTTTTCTAATAAACTTTTTTTTTTACTAACTTTGGCGTGTGTGTTGAATTTTTTCTACACTCTCCACCAAAGACCCTCTTCTCTCATTGCAAGTCTTGTCTCCCCACACCAACTCTGAGAAATTTGCCTTGTCCTGTATCAATGCATCTAGTCTCATTAAAATTCATTCTCCTGTCTATGGCCATGCCACCCTGAACACGCCCAATCCCATCTGATCTCGGAAGCTAAGCAGAGTCGGGCCTGGTTAGTACTTGGATGGGACACCACCTAGGAAGACCAGGTGCTGTAGGCGTAAAAAATAAAAAATAAAAAATAAATAAGGGATTGTAAGCTGACAAATTCCTTGCAATCTGTGAGGTCAACCAAAGTTTGCCTCACTTAAAAAATAAATTTCATTCTCCTGTCCATGCTCCACTCACATGGCAGGGAGATGGTAGGCTAAGGGAGAAGACCTTCTCATCAGACATGTCCACACTTCTGCAGAAGTGCCAGACAAATTTCCTTCCACAGCATAGAGGCACTCTCCAGGAGGGTGGTCCCAGGGGACTCTCTCCACTCTTGTCTGTGCCATCTACTCTTTCAGTCTCCCATCAGAGCCCAGCACTCTTATGGGAGTCCACAGCACACTCAAGGCCACTGATGGCTAATGAAATGTGTACTGTGTATTTTATGTTGTACAAATTTCTCAATTTAAAATTGTGATAGTGAACATAGATAAATATAACCATGGTGTGCTGGTAAATGTAAACAACCAGGTTTCCATCAATAAAGTTGTGATATGTAGTATTTTCCAATTTCTATTGTGTAAATATTCTCATCATGGCCAATTTTAGGCTGCCAAAGTCATGTCATAGACACAGAGGCGGCAAATAGGTGCACAATCAGCCGGTGAAAGGCTGCCCAGCTCAGCACACCACTAGAGAAAGCACACATAAAAAGGTCCTCAGTCACTTTTAAGAGTGTAAAAGAGTCCTGAGATCAAAAAGTTTGAGGACCACTACTCTACATTGCACCTGATCAAAACATGTACGAAGGACTGCAGGCACCATCGGGACGGGAGAGGCAGAGGACTTCGTCCCCACCTTCTGAAAGCTCCAACCTAACTGAGGAGTCCCTGGTGGAAGACTCTAGCAACTGAAGAGTCAATTCCATCAGGAAGTGTGGCAGGAGGGCTGAGAAAGGGGATGGAGACTAGGTATCCTACAGCTAGAGGCGGGTACAGTGGGGAGAGCTTAGGTTCTGTTATCAGGTGAACCTGGTTTCTACTGAAATCAGCTATAACCAGTTCCTTAGCACTGCTTTCTGGACTGCTTTGAGCCACATTCCTCACCAAGGACCCCAGAGGCACACTGCTGATGGCATGCTGAACTAGGACACAAATGGAGCAGCAAGAAGACTGGTGGTTTTGATGCAGGACAGGGCAAATTTCCCTGAGTCGGGGGAAACCAAGCCCTGCACCAAGAGAAGAAGAGGGTCCTTTGGCATAAAGTGTAGAAAGAATTCAACACACACCAAAGCTAGTGTCAAAAAGAAAGTTTATTAGAAAAGGGGTAACACTCCACAGAGTGTGGTCTCCTCTCAGAGGCAAAGAATGAGAGGGACAGTGAGAGGGAACCTGAGTATTTGGGCAATTCAGTTTATATATCATTCTTTAGTTCCTGTGAGTTATAGTTTAATAGACTTTGTTAACCCATTTCCTTTGATATGGACATATAGTGAAGAAGGAGAAGGGTATGTAGCGTGAAAAGGTAAGAACACCTAGAGTGAAAGGTCTGCTGGCAGTTCCCAGCCTTTAATCCATAGGTTCCCCATGGTTTTAGCCATAGGAAATGACTCTTGGTTCCTGTTTCCCCTTCACAGATGTGGAGAATGGGTTATTAGTAATCCTAGCAGAAATCTTTCTTAGTTCTGAAGGTGTCCTAGCCTGGCTACAGGGCTGATCAGAGTATTGCAGTCTCTGAATGTGGCTTGATTAACATTTTTAATCCCTCTCTCCTCCTCCCTACATTAATTTGAAGAGTGATTTACAGGGAAAAAGACCTTTCTGGAAGGCAGCCAGACAAAGCCAAACAGATTACCCAGGAGTTTATGCACCACCCCTTAAACTCACCCATAACAGTAGTGGAGCTACGGAGTTCAAGGCCTAATGGGCTCCATGATCATCCTGATCTTGCCAGTTCCCACCAGATTTTTTCCCAGCATTTCCACCAGCCCAGATCTGATCTAGGAGCTGGGAGCCCCAAGAAGAATAATGCTGCTATGCCCTTGAGCAGATGGAGAGACAGACAGGGAAACTCAGAAGGCCTGGAGGAGCCACAAGGTGCTGACAGCAGCAAAACCCAAAGAGGGCATTGGCCAGTCCATTGGTCACGGTGGTCTGAGGGGGATCTTTCATGGAAGAAACATGTGCCAGGCTATGAAAGTACAGCAAGGACGCCTCACATCCATGAAAAAGAACAATGTCCTTAGGAGAGGAAATAGCAATGGCAAAGGTATAAAACAGCCTTGGAACTATAAAGCAGGACCTCTGAGTTTCCAGAGGCTAGAAAAGTACTAGGATTGTGGCAGCCTGACCCTGCCTGACCATTTCCTGCTCAAATGAGTTAGTTTCTGACTTCACCACCCCACTTCCCCAGGACTCTCCGGCTGACGCTGACGGGGCAGTCCAAAGACCTGCTTAACTGATTAAACCGGTTTCCTTATAGTTTGGCAGCCAATCAATATTCTCCTTATGTTCTCCTTCCTTATATGGAATATCTATAGCTGTGTAGGAATGCAGAAGTACAAGATTGTATAAAACTGCCCGTTATGTTGCAATTGGGGCTCAGCCTTTGGATAAGAATCTGCTGAGCCTGTGCCGGCCTCATATAACGCTGCTTCCTGCTTAATAGCCTCAGTGTCCTGGCTCTCCTTTCAAGAAGTCCTCAACAGGATGAAACCATGGTCCTTATGCCCTGAGGGGCATTCTGTGTAGAAAACAATGGCTGCTAAGTGTAAATTCCTTCTGATCACCTAGCTAGAAACTCCAAACTGCAGAGGTTTTCTATCTCTCACATGCTCTGCCCAGAAAGTTCTTTCACGCCCCACTTCTAGGGTAGGGGTGACCAGGCTGCTGCACCTCCCTCTCCCTGTCCTGGGACACATCCTGCACAGTCTCTCCTGTGGGTGCTAGGCTGAAAGAAGGGAAGCTTAGAACTGTTGATGACCATCTTCCTCCCTACAAAGAAGACATGAGACCAACACAAAGGAGAAAGCAAAATCAAGGGCTAGAGTGAACACAGGCCCCATCTCTGGAGTTCATCTTACCTCCAAGTCCTGGGTGTCCCAGGTGAATAACAATAAATGCCCTTTTTGCCCAAGCAGGATGACTCAGGTTTGGTTTCAGTTTACATTTTTATTTGCAGGAGCATAGTCAGCAAAGGGGAAATGAGGAAACAGATCATTAAACAGGAGGAGTTAGCAGCTCTCAGGGCTGAGAGTGAATTAGCAAACAGTAAATGTTTGACATAGCATCACCTTCATCTTTGTCATCATGACCCCATCTATTGACTTTAAAATGTGTCAAGTGCCTTTTACACAACCCATCCCATTTAATTTCCCCAACACCCATAAGAAAAGCAAGACACATTCCTCCAACACATATAATATAATTGAGAAAACAAAGGCTCAGAAAGGCTAAGTAATGTGCCCAAGGTCACCAAGCTGGTAAACAGCCAGGCCAGGATTTGCCCCAGGCCTGACTGACTCCACAGCTCTCAGCCCCAAAACCTGGAGGTTAAGTGTGAGAACCCATGAGTCTCAGACACACCATCAGAAACAACACTAATGCTCTTCTGAAGAAGCTGAAGTATGGAAAAAACAGAATGGGGTTTCCAAATCCTCAACACATGCTACACTAATTGGGCAAAGTAAGGCACTACCATCAAAGCTTATTTCACTCAAATTGAACTCAGGATCCCTCACTATTGTCCCAGGGCTGTGGGATGGCTTGAACAGTGAGAAGGATGGTCAGACTCCTCTCTGGTGGAGGTAGGGGCAAGGGTTATCGACCTAAGCTCACCATATTTGATAGCTGGGACAGGGAATAAAGCTATGCTCATATGCACACTCAGCCTCCCAGGCTCTCAGGACCTACAATAGTCACAGAAGTGAAGTAGACAGGGAAACCAACACCACAACTTACCCCCAACTCCAGGATGTGAAATGTGTGACATAGGCTGGTCTTAACAGCATATTTCACCCACTGAGCCTTGATGATTAGTTCAGGTGTGAGCATGTGACCTATGTTTATCAGATTAAAGCAAATTTCAGGATACTTTAGCAGGAATTCTATAACACAGGTGCTTTCTCTAGCTCTAGATCATGTAACTGTGCAGTAGTGAAGCCTAGAACTACAGTAGTCGTTTGCTACCATGTTTAAAGATAGCCTGAGGTGAGACTGGCCACAAAGTTGAATATAGCAGGAGAATAACAGAAAAATAAAGCCAGAGTTCTTCTTAAATTTTACTTATGGAAGACAATGTGGCAGAGACTACAAGTTGCCTATAAAAATATCCATTCTTTCCTCTATTATTCTTAGCAACAGAAACTTGATTTTGCACAGCAATGTGCCCATTAGGAAAACTCTATTTCCCAGCCTACCTTGCTGATAGAGGTGACCATGTGACTATATCCTGGACAATGGTACATGGATAGAAGTTCTTACACAAGTCTTCTACGAAGGCTTCTTTCAAAAGTAGGGCCCTTCCAATTTACAATATACTGAAGGTTCTAGCCAGGGCAACAAGGTAAGACAATGAAATAAAAGGTACCCAGACTGGAAAGGGAGAAGTAAAACTATCTAATTGTAGATGGTATGTTCTTATATATACAATACCCTAAAAAATCCATAAAAAAAAAAACTGCTAGAGCTAATAAATAAGTTCAGCAAAGTTGCAGGATACAAGATAAATATACAAAAGTCAGTTATATTTTTATACACTAGCAACAAACAATCTAAAAATAAAAGAAAGCAATTCTATTAATAGCAACAAAAATAAATAAAATAAAATACTTAGCAATAAATTTAACAAAAATGTAAGACTTGTATATTGAAAGCTATAAAACATTATTGAAAAAAAAATGAAAGAAGACTGAAGTAAGTGGAAAGACACCTGGTATTCATGTATTGGAAGACTTAATACCATTGAAAGGTCAATGCTCCCCAAATTACTCTACAGATTCAATGCAATCCCTATCAAAATTCCAGCTGACACACAATGCAATATATATAAATATGCCTTACTGTTAAATTGTACACCTGAAACTTACTGAATTTTGTTAACCAATGTCATCATAATAAAAATCAATTAAAAAAAAATCCAGCTGCCTTTTTCACAGAAATGGACAAGCTGATCCTAAAATTCATATGGAAATGCAAAGGACTCAGAATAGCCAAAACTATCTTGAAAGAGGACAAATTTGGATTACTCACACTTTCAAAACTTACTATAGAGCTACAGTAAGCAAGACTATATGATACTGGCATAAAGATATACATTTAGATAAATATAACAGAATTTAGATTTTAGAAATAAATTCATACATCTATAGGTAATACAGTTCCAACAAAGATGTGAAGACAATTCAACAAATATTACTGTGACAACTAGATATCCAGATGCAAAAGAACAAATTTGGACCCTCACACCACATACAAAAGTTAACTCAAAAATGGATTAAAGTACTAAATGTAAGAGCTAAAACTATAAAAGTCTTAGAAGAAAACAGATGTAAATCTTCATGACCTTGGATTAGGCAACAATTACTTAGATATGACATCTAAAAAGCAAGCTACCAAAGGAGAAAATAGATAAACTGAACTTTATCAAAAGTAAATCTTTGTTGTATCAAAGGACATTATTAAGAGAATAAAAAGAAATCTTACAGAATGAGAGAAGTATTTATAAGTCATATAACTGATAAGTCTATATCCAGAATATAAATAAATAACCTAAATTTTTAATGAACAAAATATTTGAATAGATATTTCTCCAAAGAAGTTATAGAAATGGCCAATAAGTACATAGGAAGATGCCCAACATCACTAATCATTAGGGAAATGTAAATCAAAATACCAATGAAATATCAATTCATACCCACTAGGATGGCTGTAATCAGACAGACAATAAAAAATTTGGATGAGCATGTGGAAAAACTGGAACCTTCTTGCACTACTGATGGAAATGTAAAATAATATGGCCAGTTTAGGAAAACAGTCTAATAGTTCTTCAAAAAACTAAACATGGAGTTACCATTTGACTGAGCAATTTCACTCTTAGGTATATACTCCCAAAAAATAAAAACATGCCTACATAAAAATTTGTACAAAATTGTTCATAGCAGCATTATTCATAATAACCAAAAAATTGAAACACCTCAAATGTCCATCAACAAATGATGATCAGCAAAGTGTAGTATATCCATGCAGTGGAATATTATTCAGCAATAAAAAGGAATGAAGTACTGGTATTGGCTACGACATGTATGAACCTTGAAATTTTAATACTAAGTGAATGAAAGCAGACACAGAACTCTTCATTTTACATGATACATCCAGAATAGGTAAATTCAAAAAAACAGAAAGTAAGTTCATAGTTGCCAAAGGCTGGAGGAAGGAAGGAATAAGGAGGAACCACTAATGAGTACAAAGTTTCTTTGTGGGGTGATGCAATGTTCTGTACTTAGCGGTGATGATTGCACAATTCTGTGAATATATTAAAAACCACTAAATTATATACTTTAAAATGGTGAATTTTATGGTATGTGAATTATATCCCAATTTTTTAAAGTGATGGTTATTGTTTAAGCTAAGTTAAGGGAGATTTACTGTTTCTTGCAAACAAAATCCCTCTCTCTGATACTCAATGGGGCTGCCCCACTCTGCTTTCTGCCTTTTTCTGTCACAAAGGCAGCCTGCTTTCTCTTAGAGCCTGGATGAGGATGAAGTCTGGCTATGATGACCTAGGCCACTGGGATCGGGAATGGCCTGGGAGAGCATGCAGGACCAGAGGTTCCTCCCTGCCCAGCTTCAAAGAAGAAACAAAGTCCCAAGTTCTTGCCCAAATTTCCTGGGTCTTGCTGCCTAAGGGCTGCCCTCTCAGGCCCTACAGGAGCAAAGACTACAGAGAGGTTCCAACAGATGATCGGAAACCACCATCCCCACCTCCACAGGTCGCTGGCCAATCCATGTGGTCAGATGCCCATGTGGTACAACAATGGTCTCCTCTGGGCCAGAACAGCTTGTGCAGCTTCCATAAACTTGGGAAGTGACTGGAGCCATAACTGACATCTGCCATATAGTCACCTTTGTTTATTCCACAACCTTATCCTAAAGAGGGTTGGTTACACTGTTTATATACAAAATAGGGCATGCATGTTAGGCTGTTTCTTTGGCCTTGGGGCAATTAGTAACTCCAGCTTTGGACATGTTAAGCCTAAATGCCCACAGCCATGATCTATGGTAGCAAGCTTTCAGATCCCCTCATCCACAGCATGAGAACACACAACTGGGGAACATTTGGCCTATCAGTAGAAACATCCTGGGCATCTCCTGTCCAGGGTGGAACATAGATATGAATTCAGATGAGAAGCAAGTTGAAACACCCTGGCCTTCTTAAGATGATGTCTACTTTACCGTTCATTCTCTAAAGTGGGTGCATCGACCTCTCATCAGCCAAGCTGAGAAGCAGTACTTCAAGCTCTCACCAGAGAACATAGCACAAACTCTCTATTCTCCAGCTTTGATCAAGGAATATTATTCATGGAAGATTGAGGGGAAAGCGCACATTCCATGAACTCCTGGAGGTCACGCCCACCAGAGAGCTGAAGGCCCATTAGAATAGTCTGTCTGCTAAGCCACATGGAAGGCTGTTAAGACAGACCCACCCATGAAACCAAGATTTGGTATTTTTATGCTATTGGTTTGTTAAGGTTTTTAAAATCGTTTTTAAAGTATACATTCACACAGAAAAAGGCACAGAACAAATATGTTCAGATAACATTGTGAATACTCATGTAACCACCACCCAGGTAAAAAAATAAAATGTTGCCAACTCCCTAGAAGCCCCTGAGACCTGCCCACCTCATCAAAGGTAACCTTGTTTAAGTGGAATTATGCAATGTACATTCTTTTATATCAGGCTTCTTCTACTCAAAGTTATGCTTATGAGACCTGTTCATGTTATTGCATGTAGCCATAATTTATTAATTTTTAAAGCTTACAGCATTTGACTGTAAGAATGAACTGTGAATAGATTTTTGGGCCCATTTCCTCTTTGAGGCTATTACAAATAATGCTGTTAGAAACATTCTGTATAGGTATTCTGCTGTGAATATATATATACATTTCTGTTGGGTATACTCCTTCCTATAAGTGGAATTGCTGGGTCACTGGGGATGGGTCATTGGAAATGAATACCTTCAACACATAAAAAATAATAGAAATATAAATAATAGCAAATTGTTTTCCAAAATGGTTATACCAAATGACGCTCCCATCAGTAGTGTATGACAGTTTCAGTTGCTCTACATTCTCATAAATACTTGATATTATCAGTGTTTTTTCCTACAGTTTGCTAAATCAATTACCACTTTCCATTTTCCATTTACTTTGCAATTTTCAAAATTTTGTAGCTTTACTCTCTTCTGTTCTTTTCATCTTTTTCAGCTTTTAAGAAAAAAAAGCTTTTATTATATCTTTAGTGGGATTTTGGGGAAATCAGATGTTTTCAACCTGCATCTTTATGTATACTTGTCCACATATTTCTTTATACGTCACTCACATGACAGCAGAAAGCCTCAGTTTCTTACTACATGTTCTTCCCCACAGGGCTACTTGACTGTCCTCATGATATGGCATCAGACTTCCAGCAAGATCTGAGAGAGACAGATGGAGAGAGGGAGGGAGGGAAGGAGAGAGAGAGAGAAAGAGGGAAGAGAGAAAGAGATGCTACATTGACTTTAACAACCTAGTGTTGGAGGTGACACCCAATTACCATTGCCATATCCTGTTCATTAAAAGTGAGTCACTTCCAGCCCATACTCAAAGAGAGGGGAATTAAGTACCACTTATTGAAAAGAGGAGTAGTAAAGAATTTGTGGGCATATTTTAAAACTACTAGAGGTATGTCTTGTGGGTTTTATTTGCATTTCTCCAACTAATTAAGTTGAATACCTTTTCATGTGTTTACTGGCCATTTGAATGAACTGTTTTGCAAAGTACCTACTAAAGTCTCTTTTACAGTTTCCTATCATGCTGTTTGTGTTTTCTTGTTGATTTGTAAGAGTTTTTAAAAATAATTTCTGGATATGAATACCTGTTAATTACATATACTGCAAAAACCTTCTCCCATCTTTAGCTTGCTTTTGTACACTCTTAATGGTGTTCTTAATTTTAATGTAGCCCAATTTATCAGTCTGTCTCTTTATGGTTTGTGCTTTTTATACCCTGCTTAAAAAGTCTCTCCCTAACCCAAAGTCATAAAGCCATTTTCTTACTATGATGGTTTTTTGATGTGTCAATTTGGCTGGGCTGAACTACAGTCCTCAAAGAATATCTGTTCTGGTAATTGTTTCAGTTAGGAGGGCTACAGATTGAGGGTGACAAGGAATAGTCTCTTCTGAGAGCTGGGGAATGGAAGGGAGGCAGCAGTCATGGAGCATACACACATCTCCCAGTCATTTATTCAAACATAGGCTTAGGTGCTGCTGGAAAGGGATTTTGCAGATGTGATAAAAGTCCCAAGTCAGTTGACTTTAAAATAATCAAAAGGGAGATTATCCTGGATGGACCCGACTCAATCAACTGGAAGGTCTTTTAAAGGGGCTAAACCATTTCCTGAGCCAGACTCCAAAAGCTGCTGGGTCTTCCTTCCTCACCACAAGCCCTATAAATTTCAGGCCTGCTTAGTCAGTCCTCACAGTTGCATAAGCTGTGTAATAAACACACACACACACACACACACACACACACACACACACACACACACACACACACTGATCACCTACTGGTTCTGCTACTCTGGTTGAACCCTTATTGATATACCAGTACTATCTTCTAAAGACATAATGTTTTGCCTTTCCCCTTTAAATAAATATCCATAGAGATGTGTGTGTGTGTGTGTGTGTGTGTGGTGTAAGATGAGGGTTAAGGTTTTTTTTTTTTTCTTCTATTTAGGTACTCAATAATCTTAGGATTGTTTATTTAAAAGCCCTTTCTTAACATGAACCCTAATCATAAACTCAACCTTAAACCTAACCCTAACTCTAAACTTAATTCAAGACCTAACACTAACCCTAAACCTAAACCTCAATTTAACGCTAACCCTAAACCTATCCCTAACCCTAATTTAAACTAAAACCCTAACCCCAAAGCTAACTCTAATCCTAAACCTAATCATAAACTCAATCCTAACCCTAATCCTAACTTTAATCCTCCCGAAAAAGAAAAAATAAATAATACAATTAAAAGCCCTTCCCTTCCTACTATTTTGCCAGTTTTGTCATAAGTCAAGAGTGCATATATTCACAGGTTTGAGTTTTCTGAGATGTTCTCTTTTGGCCACCCAGAAATTAGGTTTCAAATTTGCTGACACAATTCAACAATTGTGTCAGGCTTTACGACATGATTTCTGAATACCGATTTGCCACTGACTTCCCCTATAATCCAGTGCCTATTTTCCCTTCACTGTGGTTCACAGTAGAAACTAGGCCTGCCCTGCTGTGGAGCTGCTCCAGTATTCTCCTCCCCCTCAACGGTTGGCAGAGGCACCTATTTTTCTTGGCAAGGCACTGCCTGTGAAAAATGTGGTGGCTGCAGGGCTGCATCTGCACACAATGGCTTGGACATGGTTCGAGTTAGGAAAAATGTCTACCTCTGCACTCCACACCCCATGTCTCTGCTATAGCCACACCAGGCACTCACTGAGGGCCAGAGAAAGGAGCGGAATCTGGAAAAACATACAGACTGCCTGCAAATACCTGGGGTGGTGGCTGGGAGTGGGAATGTGGGCTCAGAAAACAGGGATATGGGTCAGACATGGGGAGTTCAAAGGTGGATGTGTACATGGGCAAGTGTGTGTGTGTACACATGTGCACATCTTGGTACATATGCACAGGTGGAGCAGGCCCAGTGCATGTCAGTGGGGCATCCATCTGCAAGTCCATCCTATGGCTTGTAGAGCCAGCAGGGGTCAGAAGCAAGCGTGATATGACCCTGCCACACCACTTGCTACCTGGATCTCTAAAAAGTTTTGTTAGTTCTTTAAATTTAGTTACTTTATCTATAACATAGGGTAGTGGTGAGGACTCAGCGAAGTTACACATATGAAAGGCCTCATACATTTTATCCTCTAATACAGATACTCAACAAATTGATCCCTGTCCTAGCTTTTTTGCCAAGGGCTGCTGTAATCAGCAGCTAGGAGATGTGGCCTCCTGGGAAGCCTACTCTGACAGAAGAAGTGGGCCTTGATAGGAAGACTAAGGGTGATCCAAATACATGACAGGTTCATGCCAAAATATTCTTGGGAAAAACAAAAACAGAAAATCTGAAGAAAAGAGGCAGCAATTCAGGGGACAGCATGGTACCTGGGGTGTGGGCCTCTTTTTCTGGCTTTGACTATGGGCCACACCAATAGGCCTTTCTGTCCTGAAAGTACATGGCTTTCCCCACAGGCCAGCTGAGCCCAGAGCTTGTGGCCCAGGACCCAAGGCAGACCTGACATGGGTGGTGGAGCGACACCGGGGTGAGAGGTCAGCAGCCCAGCTAATGCCCTCTGGATTTGCTCAAACTCCTATAGATGACTGGGCATTTATGCTGAGCCCACAGAAGCCCCACTCTCTGAGAGGGATATCCAGTTCCAGAAGCTCCAGGACCTGCCCCCTCTTCCTGTTGGCATTCTTTGTAGTAGGCCAGATACCTAGCCAGAGCTATTTGTTCCAATTCTCTCTACTCTTGGCCTCAGATGTGTAAATGCAGAAGCCAAGAGTCCACCATACAGACCACATACTAAAAAGAAAAGGCAGCTCTACAGGGAGAAAAGGAACAAGTAGGCACTGGGGTGCAGAGACCCTGCCTTAAATGTGGCAACCAGGATGCCAGCCTTTTCTGTCTAGCCTTCCTGATTACCTTCCTCCACCCAACAGATGGGCAGGGGGTAAGAAGATGGCCAATGTCCCTTACCCTCCAGCTTCCTGTTGCCTTCAGCCAGTAGGAGGCACCAGCAGATCAGGCAAAGACAGGTCAGAGTATTGATTCTGTCAGTCCCTTCCTTGCTGGACCACTGCAGCTTGGCAGCACCCCTGGGTCCCCTCCCCAGATGCTGTGTGGTCCCCTGTGACTGCTCGTGATGTTGAAAGGTATCCAGGTTTTCCCAAGGACTCTGACTAGCACACCAATCCAGACCTCTCCCCTATTGACCACTGCACACTGGGACCAGTGTCCATGTCTGAGAATAAATGAGTTTACACTTGCTCACTTCCTCTCATTCCCTCACCCATAGAGTCCCCAGATCTGATCACATCCCTGCCTGCACCACTGCCACCCTGCATGACCACCTTTAACCTGGAGGATGACAGACTGGGAACAGCTTCTTCCTGGTCACCCTTCCTACCCTCACCTAGTTTTCACACAGTACCCAGAAGGACCTTTGTTAATGGGGGAAAAAAATAATAAAAGAGGATAGGAGAGGAGTTTTTTCTCAGTTTAAACCCGCTCACGGCTTTCTTTAACTTCAAAAAAAGCCAAACTACATACCATGGCCTCCAAGGAAGTCAAAGAGGCCCCCCTGACTCCTGTGGAAGAGACTCCTTCTGCCCGATCTGTGCCCTGCTCCAGCTATCTCCTTTGTTGAGGAGATGATGTACTCACAGATGGATGGCCAAGGTCTAGGGGCAAGGATCGATCAGCCCCAAATCCACTAGCCACTCTATCCACTGCCCCCACACCACTCTTCTCACTCTCCCTGTCCCCCATTCCAGTGAGCCAAACAGCCTTCCATTCCAGGCAGTCGGTTTCCTTTCTCCTACTGCAGGGATTTGCCATACTTGGGGAGAGTTGCTGATGGACGGTGATTATTCTTTGAAGCCAAGCCTAGGGTCCAGTCAGGGAGCCCCCTCCCGCACTGCATGGAGTGATTGCCTCCAACTCAGTTTTGTACTAGTGATGAAAAAATCAGCTAAACCTGAATCTCTCTTTTTAAAAAGTGTTAGAATCACTGATTACGATACATCTTCTAAAATTTCAACATGTTTAGATTTATCATGAGCATTTTTTTAATACTGTGCATTTTCTAGAGTACATTTGGCTTTTTAAAACACATTCACACCTACATTATATCAATACTACTGCTCTATTAATAATTCCATAATATAAATGAGAAAACCGAGGGATACTCAAGCAAATAACTTGTGTGAATGGACAAGGAGAAGACAGTGATATTTGGTGAGTGACCACACATGCCAGGTAATAAGATGCCCTCTACACTTGTTATTTTGTCTAATTTTGTCCTCGCAAGAACCCTTGAAAGTGGGAATGAACATGATGGCTCATCTTACAGATGAGAAAAATGAGGCTCTGAGGTTACGTGTTCTTCCAGCTCACACAGCTGGAGAACAATAGGGCTGAACCACAGTTTCGTTTATGGCATTGCTGAGCCCTTTCATCCCCTCTGAGCTTCATTTGGGGGAGTTTTGGCTCCTATGATAAGAGCAATAGAGATCTCCTTTTAGGAATGAATGAAAACCACTACAAAAGTGAAGGAACAAGATGGTAGGGCCCTTCTTACAATGACTGAAGCACTGGGACAGTCTTGAACTCTAGAACCTTAGAACCTGGGCATTTGTCCTTTGAACCACCCCCTGTCTGGCTAGATCCCTTTAGAAAGTCTGCTAATCATTCTAAGCTAAAATGAAATAAACATCATCGGGTTCTATGAGGGTCAATGTAGATGATCATGGTAGTTATTAGCACCATTCCCAAAATATTCTGGTTCTCCTTTCCAGGCATGTGTTAGGGAGCCATGGTCCTAGCCCCTTGAAGTTAGGTATGGTAATGTGACTCACTTTGGCCAGTGAACAGAATTGACCTATGCCACCTCCAGGAGGAAGTTTTAAGAGCCAGTCCACAATAGTCTCACAGTCTCTTTCGTCTTGCTTTGTCAGTAACAGAGACAAAGAGATGGAGTTTAGAGCCTTAAGTAAAGAAGATCAGTCCCCAGTGGGTCTACAATAGCCATGAAGTGTAAGGAAAAATATGTTGTTTTTAGTTTCTAAGATTTGGGGAATATTCTTTATAGTGGATAACTAGCCTACCTTAACTAATACAATAATATATTTGAAAACAGTATACTTTCTGGAAAAAAGGCTTTATTACAATATGTATTTGCTTCACTCTTTTCATCTATAAAATTGGCATAATATGTTATAAAATTATCAGGACTAAATGAATAATACATATAAATGAGTATATATATGCTTGGCATAGAGTATGCTTTATATATATTAACTATTATTATTAATGTTGCTGTTCTTCCTCTTATTTCTTTTTTAATCTTTTCTTACATAAGCCCCAATTCCTAAGCAGGACCAGCCCAGACATGTGTAAGGGGAGGTTTTGGAACTTGCCCTGCAGGACTAACAGTGAGGAAGGCAAAGTTGGAGCCTGGTCTTCCCACAGGCAGTCAGCTCTAGAGGAGATGCTGTCCCAGCACAGTCTCTCTTTGATGGCAATTGCCCTATCAACCACCTTTACAATAAGTTCTATTCTAGCAGTCATGCATATTCTCCACTTTAAATGTATAAACAAAAAAATCACCTATAATCTCACTCCAAAGATAACCTCTTTTAATATTTTTTATATATCCTTCTTATGTTTTCCTTTTACCATTTCATTTTTCCGAATAGTACTTATACTACACATAGCTGCCAGGCAACCTATGTTGCCTTTCTTGTTTGTTTGTTTGTTTTTCATTTTTTTACTAAAAATATGTCAAATACATTTTCCCACTTCACTCCAAAAATTAATCTTAGCAAAGCTTAACAAGGCATATATGAATGTGCCACAATTAAATTACTAATTCCTGATTCAAAATTCACCCCCAAATGACTGAGCATTTACTATGTGCCATGCATTGAGCTGGTGCTAGTGATAAATTGATGAAAAAAATCAGACCCATTCTACTCCTCAGAAAGCTAACCTTACATTATCTCTTAAGTAAGACTCAAGTTCTTACTCTTGGGGGAAGAGTCCAGACAATATTCTTAAATTTAACTCTGTGTCCAACATGCCTGAATTGTGATTGTGCTGGATGTAAGCTGAAACATAATAAACATCTTAAATGCTTAACTGAGTTCAAAAAGAAATGACAGTATATACCAAGAACCCAAAATGGAAAAAGACATGGAAATAAGAGGTCTAAGTACGTGCTGTACTTCAGATGCCTGGCAGAGGTAGGAAGGACAACAGGGTTCATTTATGACCACTAAGGTGTCAATTTAGAGATGTACATGTACAGGAGAAGAGGTTGTGGGCCAATACAGAGTGAGGAGCTGTGGCTGAGATTCCAGGATAAGGTGGCACATTAGAAGCTCCACATTTGGTAAAAGGGCAGGTTGTACGTTGCAAAGAGGGAAAACAAGGATGCTTGTCTATTTTAGCTCCAAAGCAGGGTGGCAGATAAGCCCTGAGATTTTGTAAATTGAAGATGCACCTTGCATAGGTTTAGCATTCAGACTTATTGTACCTCATGGCCTAAGTATCAGACAAACCAAGAAATTAACATAAAAAGTATTCCTGAGCTGGTAACACACTATGGATACCTGGCAGAAGTCAATGTCAATCCTCTCAATCCAGGCCACAAAGAAGTCCCACAGAAAAAGCCTTAGCTCTCTTGCCAAAATTACAAAACAATCATGAAAGTGAGCCATTAGGAGCAAGAGTCAAAAGAAACAACAAAAAAGAGAATCACGTCTCCAAATACTTCATATAATGGAAATAGCTGATAAACACTATAAAGTGTTTAATATTGTTAAACACATGAAGGAAGAAATGGAAATTATAAGAAAAGAGAAGAGCATTGAGTAAAAAGAGAGGGCAGGTACTCAGATAAAATATTGAATGCTGCATGTGTTAACATCAGGCATTTCTCATTTCCCAGGAAGATTCCTCTGTCAAAGGAAGATTCCTTTGACTACAAGTAACAGAAAACCCAACTGACCAATAGTGGCTAAAACAAATCAGGATGACTGTTTTTCATATAACCACAAATTTAGTGGAGGACTTCTCTTGGCACCAGTTCAACTGTTCAGCTGTGACATCTAGGGCCCAGGCTTCCATCTCTCCAGTTGACCTCCTGTAGTAAACCATTTTTTTACCCTCATCCTCACTCCTTCATAGTTACAAGATAACTGCTGCCACACCAAGGATCATGTGACCAGGGGGGAAGTAAAGGGTGAAGAGCCAGCTACATTTGCCCCTGTGCTTCCTCAGAGCCACCACCATCACCTCTACCACCATTTCTATCACCACCAACACCACCAACACCACCAACACCACCATCACCTCCATCACCATTTCCATCATCACCACCACCGCCACCATCACCACCACCATCACCACCATCATCACTTCCATCAACACCACCATCACACTATCACCCCCATTACCCCCTACCACCGCCACCCCTGCAGAAGACTTAGCTTGTGTCTCACTGGCCTCTGGGGTGGCTGAGAAAGAGAGTATGTCACCTGAAACTTGTACATGGCTGACCCAAACAAAATTGAGATACTTCTAGCAAGGAAAAAGAAAAGGAAGGATGTTATTGAGTAGACAACTGACATTGTCCCATAAGCCCCCAGTTCTGACCCCCAGTACACACATCATAGCTTCTTCTGATGATTTAGATGGAGGAAGGAGACATAGGGGCCATATCAGACTTTTAGGAGGAACTTTTGAAACTACTCTCCCCATACCTTACACATTCAAGATTCCACCAAAAAAAATTTGTCCTCCAAGCCCTATATACTGCATGTTGAATCTCTGAGATAATGAATGGGTGGTTCCCTCGAATGTGCCAGATCTAGCATGAAATTTAAAGCTTTGCCTTGTGACAACCAGCCCAGGAGGCTAAGGTTCAGTTCTCCTGGCTACCAATGCCATTCTTTGTAATCTCCCCACACACTACCACCATCTCTCTTACAGATAGTTTTCTTCTCTCTCAGGGACCCTTCCTTCCAGGAGACTCCAGTGTGTCAACAGGGGTTGGGCAGGAAGTTTCTTGACTAAAAGCAAATTTAGGAACCTGCTAAAGAAATAAGAAGCATTATTAAAGTAAAACAGTGGGAAGTGATGTTTAACCAGCCCAAGAAATAACACTCTTCAATCATGTTCACAATCACTATTAAAACATGAACCATATGTGATATTTCTTCAATTACTGTAGAAAGGAAAACTTTAGATAAAATTTCTGGTCAGAAGTCCTCTTGGCTATTATTTGAAAGTAATAAAATTTTTTAAAAAGGTAACACTTCAGGCTTGTCACAAATTCCACTAAAATTGGCTCAAAGTCACAATGTTGAAAACCACCATGAGAAAGTTACAGAAGCTGTCCCACAAGTACCATTGGTGGTAAGAAAAGCTGTCTCTGCTACACTTGTGTCTAGGCCACACTGTAAAACCCAAGGCTATTTTGAGATGTGTAGGAGTGTAGAATCTGCACAGAATTAAGCAATGAACCATTGGATCATTAAACAGCAGTTTGATTTTTATTATAAAGCACAGAACAAACTCTATTAGCAGGACAGAGCAAATGAAATTCAAAGAGAAAAATTCACTTGCTAAAAACGCCAAAAGTCTATGTTAGAAAAGACACTGCGACTTCTATATTTGCATATTTAACTCCACTAATGTTCTAAATTCTTACTGTTTCCATTTTTTTTCATCTAAATTTCATGGAATTCTGGTTGGTGATAAGTAAAATTTACTTTCAACAACTGAGAGCAATTAAGACAGACATATAAATGTTGAATCACTATGCCGTACACCTAAAACATATAATATTGTATGTCAACTATAATTTAAAAAGAAAAAAGAAAGCCCATATAAAACATAAGACTTGAGGATAGAGAAAAAAATGGCATAGATGATAGAGGTTCTGTTCATCCCTCTTGCAACCAAATCAAAGTTGTGATGGAAACAAGGAGCAAGAGCATGGAAAATCACCTAGGATCTAGATGAACAAGTCATACAACTAGGGAGAGAACTAAGAAATCAGCCTGCAACAGCAGAAGGTAGGATGGGGCCTGCCCAGTCCCAAGCCGCTGAGTGGCACGGAGGCTATGGCAGTAGCAGTGGCAGATGCCTCTTAAAGGGGCTGTGGCCTTGAGCAGACTTTTAAAGTGACAGACCTGATTGCTCAGACCAGTGCCAATTCGGCAGCATGGAGGGCACAGGGACTTACAGGGGGACACTGAGTTGTCAGAGTGAGGGTCGGAGGTGAGGCTTTCTACAGAGTAGAAGTGCCAGCAGTATCCATTGTTCTTCTGTTGAGCCCTCCCCGCTCCCAGTGCATGGACGCATTGCCACAATAGCTGAGATGTCATCATACTGCATAACAGAGGTAACTCCGCCGGAGGATTCCCTGAAACTCCACCTCCCCCAACTCGTGGCCCCACTCAAGCCATATCCAGCTGTGACCTCAGGGAGTCTGGTGCTCCTTGCTAAGCAGTGCCTAGACTCACAGTGGTGGCAGTTGGTCTCGGTTTCTGGCATGGCCTTTTGAGAAAACTATAAGCACAGCATCTGTGGATTGCTTGCTGAATCTTAACAGGTGGCTCTAGAGAGGCAGAGGTTTGGGCTAAATTTGGCCTGCGTCTGAACCCCTCTCAGGACTGTGCCACTGGACACCTACTTCACAAATCCACACTAATAAGACCAGGAGACTTAGGAGCTTTGCTTAGTACACAGAATCAGATATGGAAAAGCAGCCAAAATGGGAAGACAAAGGAGCAGAAACCATATGAGAGAACAGAACTGAGATCCAAAAATAATAGAGTCAAGCAATCTAACAGATGCAGAGTTCAAAACACTGATTATAAAGATGATCGATGAACTTATGGGAAGCTTAGATGAATTCAGTGAGAACTTCAACAGAGATAAAAAACACAAAAATGGAAATGGAAATTATAAAAGGGAACCAGTAAAAAATGAAGAACACATTATTTGAGATGGAGAGGATATTAGATGGAAAAAAGAGTGGATGAAGAAGAGGATCGAACCACTGATATAGAAGATGGAGAAGCTGAGGATATTAGAATGGCAAGAAAAAAGAAGCCAAGAATATAATAATAATTTAAGAAGCCTATGGATACTATTAAATGTAAAAATATTCATGTCACAGGGGTACCTGAAGGAAAACAAGAAGTTGAAGAGCTATTTGAAGAAATAATGATGGAAAACTTCCCTTACTTGGTGGAGGAAATAGACATATAACTCCAGGAACCTCAGAGTCCCAAGAATGATGATCCCAAAGAGGCCCACACCAAGACACATCATAATTAAAATGCCAAAGTTTAAATACAAAGAGGAATATTAAAAGCAGCAAGAGAAAAGCAGTTAGTTCCCTGCAAAGGAGCACCCATAAGACTGGCAGCTGATTTCTCTGTGCAGGACAGAAGGGCTTGGCACAAAATATTCAACATGATGGAAACCTAGAATCTACAACCAAGAATACTTTATCCAGCAAAGCTATCATTTAGAGTTGAAGGACTGATAAAGAGCTTCCCAGACAATAATAAGCTAAAGGAACTTATCAACACCAAGTCAGTATTACGAGAAATGTTGGAGGGACTTCTTTAAGAAGAACATATATCAAAAACAAGAATAAAAAATGGTAATAACTACATTCCTATCTATAAGTACTTCAGATGGAAAAGAATTAAGAGCTCCAACCAAAAGATAGTGTGGCTGAATGGATAAGAAAACAAGACCCCTACATATGCTGCCTACAAAAGACCCACTTCAGATTAACAGACACACAGAGACTAAAAGGAAGGGAATAGAGAAAGATATTGCCTTGATAGACCTAGAGGATATGGCACTGAATGAAATGGAAGGGATAGAGAAAGACAAATATCACATGTTTTCACATATGTGTAGAATCTGAAGAACAAATAAACAACAACAACAAAAGCAGTAATAAACTCATAGATACAGAGAATATTTTGAGGGCTACTAGATGGGAGGGGAGTTGTGGGGATGGAAAAATAGGGAAAGGGATTTAGAGGTACAAATGAATAGTTGCAGAATAGACATAGAGACATAGAGTACAGCATGGAGAAGATGGTTAATAATGTAATAAATATGTAAGGGGGAAGAGGGGTACTTAATTTAGTGGGGTTACCGCTTTGCAAGCTATGTGGATCTCTGATCACTATGCTATACAACTGAAACTGGTATAATATTGTATGCCAACTATAATTGAAAAAAAAAAACTCTTTGAATTGTACAATGTAAATACAAGCAACTAATTGTCTATTATATTTCAATAAAGCCAGGAAAAAATTTTTTTAAAAATGAAAACATAAGACTTTAAATAAATGTCACTCAAGGGAAAAAAAAAAGACAATTATTCATGACCATGGCTACAAGTCTGGATGCCTGGGGAATTCTGGGAGCTGGGGCTTTTCTTCCATAGCAGGTGATACCAGGGCTGGTAAATGGAAAGGAACCCTGCACACTGAGGGAGGAACAAGAGACACAGAGACCGCTCCCAGCTGATGGTGGGAGAGAGCAGTGCTGCCAGAGAGGGGCAGGAAGAGGGAAACAGCAGCAGGAAAGAGGGACTCGGGTGTAGGCAAAAACGCAGATATTGGCCTCCCTTCCTGAGCTTGGAATTGGTTTTAGGTATGGTCCCCTGGTGCCCAGGAAATCATTCAGAGGCCTGGAGGAATGGGCCTCGAGAGAGTAGCATGGTTCAGTAGCTCTAACTGCCTCAGAGGTGAAGAGGGTGGTGGGCAAGATAGAGAACACCTTCCTCTGTGTCCCAGCCCCCTTCTTTTAGGCAGCTTGTCCTTTTCTCTATGGAAAGGATTTATCTGTCCTCCCCATCATCCCGCTCCATTCTGCAGGAGGGGCTGAAAGAGATGGATTGAGTCCAAGATATACAGATAATCCTGGCACAGCTTAGTGGGAAACTTGGCCAGGGCACCCAGCTTCTCTTAGCCTCAGTTTTCTTATCAATAAATTAGGGCTTCCTTACTATCTAGGGCATTTGTGCAGCTGACTTTGAACAGTACCTAGCACATATGAAGCATCAAATGTGTTAGCTAGAATTATTATTGTTAGCCCCACTTACAGAGTAGGAGACTGAGGCAGGCAGATTTGTCCAAGGCTGCACGACTGAGTTTGAACCAGCAGCCAAACCCAGGCTGTGTGCTGCTTTCCCTGTGGCAGGGAGTGCAGGAA
>NW_006440644.1:219174-252065 GCF_000325575.1 Pteropus alecto | reverse complement strand
AGGCTTTGTACTTGGCAGTGAGTATGGAAGGAGATACACAGGGAGTGATGAGGAGGGCAGGTTTGGTGGCTGTGGTTCCACACATATTGACTTGAATTGCCAGGCCCTGGGGCTGACCCAGGAGGTACCCCAAGGAAGGCCAGTGGCAGGCACCCACTTCTCCAAGACCCCTTGGCTCCTCTTACACTATGATCCTCAACCCATATCCTTATACAAGGCCACCACAGGCCAACACCTTGTGATACCAGCTGCGTATGTGGGCCAGTCACTCCAAGGGCCTCAGTGTTCTCCTCTGTAAACTGGTACAACAAAAGTCTCACCTTATAAGGCTGTTATAAGCTAAGGCTCCTAAGGCTGCCAAGCTCAGAGCCCACCCAGACTGGGGCTTGATAAATGTCATTTTAGTTCCCACCATTATCTTTTTTTCTCACTACCTAAAATACTTAGGTATGACTCTCCAATTTTCCCCTGGACAGGGATTCTCTAGGGATTCCCATGGCTCAGTGGGATAGAGTTTCCATCGAATGCCTCCAGCCTGTGAGAAAGGCATGGCCAGCATGAATGACCACAATATCCTTTACCATACAGACATTCCCCGCAATTTCCAGGGGCCAGGAAAGGCGTAACAGAAACAGTGCCTACCCGGGAGGTGGCTCTGTGGATTTAATAAGCAGAATCATGTAAAGCCCTTGTTCAAGCCTTGTTGGCTAATACTAAGAGCATTTTAAAAAAGAACTGAGGAGAGGATAGATGTGGCTATGCAGATGACTTTCTGGGAGGTCAAACATGTCTGGTGTATTACAGTAAGGTGGTTGTTGACTTAATTTCTTTGTCAAGTCAGTGCTTACTGAGCATCTACTAGATGCCAGGCACTGCTCCACAGTGCCTGAGGAGGCCAGGCGAGCAGAGGTCCTGCCCTCTGGAGCTGACACCTCACTGTTGTATGAGACTCTCGGACCTCAAATGTTAAGCAAGTCTCCTTCCCATCCCATGCCATGATCTTTTCAAAAGTTTTGTGTATGAGTGTATTTTAAGATAATTATGTGATTTTTCTCATTGTATTCCTAGAATAAATCCTATTTTGTGATGGTGTAGAGTTATCGAATTTAAATTTCTACCATTTAGTGTTTTTACTTTATACTCAAAAGTGAACTTTATCTACAGTTGTGTGCATCCATGTCTCTGTATGAGCATGAATGCACACATGCGTAGGTACTGACTTTACCAAGTTTTGACATCAAAGAAATTTGATGGAAATTACTTACTAAAAGTTTTATAGACTTTGACTATAAAATTTCTTGTACCAGTTAGAAAATACAATAGGAAAAAAGTATTATACTTATAACAACACTAAAAAAATAAACATCTAGATATAAACTTCCCTTCTTTTTAGTACAGTTCTTTTTAATTGATGTATAATTTACATTTCACAAAATGCACAGATCTCCACTTTCAGTTCAAGAATTTTGACAGTTGCAAACACCCAAATTAAAATCTAGACTATTTCCATCACCCCAGAAAGTTTCTTCATGCTCTTTTCCTTTTGCTACTATACAGACAGATTCAGAATCAGTCACTATTCCTATTTCTATCACCAGAAATTAGTTGTGCTTATTCCAGAAATTTTTACAAATGAAACATACTGAATAAACTCTTGTGTCTAGTTTCTTTTGTATAGCATAATATTTTTGAGATTTGACCACATAATTGTGTGTACCAATAGTTTATTTTATTGCTAAGTAGTATTCCATTGTTTGAATATGTCAAAAGTATTTAAAATATTCACCTATTGGTGCGTTGGGGATATTTCCAGTGTTTGGTTATTTGAATAAAGCTACAATGCACATTCACATACAAATCTTAGGTAAATATATAGTAGAATTGCTGGATCATAGGATATATGTATGTTTAGCTTTATAAAGAACTGCTTTCCTATTTTACATGCCCAACAACAATGTGCAGGAGTTCCAGTTGCTCCATACCCTCACCAATATCTAATACAATCAGTTATTTTAATTTTATCCATTCTTGTAGGTATACAGTGATAATTCATTGTACTTTGAATTTGCTTTTCCCTGATGACTATTAATATTGAGAGTGTTTATTGGTCATTTATATATCTTCTGTGAATTGTCTGAGTCTTTGCTCATTTTTAATTGGGTTGTCTGTCTTTTTATTAATGATTTTTAGGAATTCTTTACATATTATAAATAAGAGTCTTTCATCAGAGATCATTATTATGAATATATTTTCCTTATCTGAGGTTCAACTGTTAATTTTCTTAATATTTTGATATTGGTCTTGATGATGTCCAATTATTATTTTTTAATTTATGGTTTATATTTTTGGTGCTAATTTGGTTAATGTCTTTGTCTTCCTCAAAGTTGAAAATATTCTCATACATTTTATATAAAAGATTTATGGTTCTAGGTTCCTATTTAAATGAATGATCCATCTGGAATTATTTTCTGTGTAATATTGTTTATTATCCAGTTTGTTTCAGTACCATTTGTTTAAATTTTTCTTTCTCCTTTGAATTAACTCGGTTCTTTGATCAGAAATCAATTGAAAGAGATATCTGCACCCCATGTTCCATGCAGCATTATTCACAATAGTCAAGATATGGAAGTCTACAGCCATGCCACCCTGAACGTGCCTGATCTTGTCTGATCTCGGAAGCTAAGCAGGGTCGGCCCTGGTTAGTACTTGGATGGGAGACCACCTAGGAATACTAGATGCTATAGGCGTAAAATATAAATAAACAAACAAATAAATAAATAAAGATATGGAAACATCCTACATATCCATCAATGTGATGAATGGATAAATAAAACATGAGATTATAGATATATATACATATACATACAATAGAGTATTATTCAGCCTAAAAAAAAAAAAGAGGAAAATCCTGCCATTTCCAACATGGATGAGACTGATGGACATTACACTAAGTGAAATAAGCCACACACAGAAGGATGAATACCACGTGATCTCATTTATATGTGGTATATTAAAACTAGTAATAAGAAAATTCACAGTAAAAGAGGGTGAAATAGTGGTTACCAGAGGCTGAGGCATGAAGGAAAAAGAAAGATTTTTCTTTAAAAAAATCAATTGACCATATATATTATATAGGTTTATTTCCTAACTCTCTGTTCTGTCCCACAGAGCCATTTGTCTGTGCTTATGGCAGTGCTATCTCATCTTGATTACTATAAATTTAATGGAAGTCTTAAAACCAGGTTGTACGTGTCCTTCACTTTGTTCTTTCTCAAAAGCATGTTGGCTCTTCTGTATCCTTTACTTTTCCAAATAAATTTTAGAATCAGATTTTTTCCAAATGACTGCTGGAATTTGTTTGCAATTGTGTTGACTCTATAAGCCAGTTTGCAGAAAATTGACATCTCAATAGCATGAACTTTAATAAATGAACATGGTCTATCTCTTCATTAACTTGACTCTTATTTAATTTCTCTCAATAATGTTTGTGCAATTTTCAGTATGATGGTCTTGCTCATCTTTCATCAGATCTATTCATAAGTATTTTTAATGCTATTTTGATCTCACTTTTGTAGATTTGTGTATACCTATCTTATAAGATTAGAAACATTCCCTTCTATTTTTAGTTAGCTGAGTTTTTTATATGTGTGAAATTTTATCAAGTGCTTTTTCTGAATTTATTGAGATAATGATATGCCATTTCTCCTTTAATTATTTAGTCTCCTTTGGTCACAACTTTATGGTAGTGACTTACATTGATTTATTTTGGAATATTAAATGAACTCTTTATCCCTGGGATAAATCTCATTTGGTCATTATATATTATTCTTTCTATATATTGCTGAATTCAATTTGATAATATTTTTTAAAGATTTTTTTGCATAGACTTCCAGTTCCAAATGGCAGCATAGGAAGACCCTGAACTCACCTCCTCCAATGAACACATCTACATTTTTACAGAGGGCTGACTGAATAGCTCCTGCACAACAAATGAGAGACCACATAGAAAAACAGAAATATGGCATCATGGGGATCTCATCCTCAATGCACCAACCAGCAGTGGGGAGGAAGCACTGAGGGGCTACACACACAGACACACATGCCCCGGGGCACAGTGGGAGAAGAGTAGGCTAAAGGACACATAGATTATACAAGAAAGAAATCTAATAACTAACCCTAGAGCATCTGCCAAGTGAGGAGAAACTGCAGAAACTCTCTCTAGGGTTGGAGACACTAAAGAGCCCATTTGTTGTATTTTTCTTCCACCTTTTTACAGAGGCAGGAGCTTAATCAAGATACTCTAGCCAGCCAACCAAGGCCATGCCAGTGCACCCCAGGCTTCAGGCCCACACCAGCTCCTCAGCTTGCACCTCAGAATTCACTGTAGCGAGCACCTGCACCAGCCGCAGCTCCCAGCCTGGCTGAGGCTTCCTTCTAAAGCTTTCTATGGCTCACACCTGCTTTGATTACCCCTCCAGGCTGGTGCAGCTTACCCCCAGGACTCCCCCAGGCTGCTGCAACCACAGCTTCCAGCCAACGCACAAAGGACAACCCACCATGGCTTGTCCCTGTGATTCTCTGAGGCTCATGCCCATTCTAGCTATAGCCTCAGCTAACCAACTAAGGAGTCCCTGGCACAGCTTTTCCCTGGGACTCTCAAGGCCCATGCCTGCTTCAGGTACAGCTCCAGGGCCCAGCGTAACTTGCCCCTGGGACTCATCATGACAGGAGCTTACTTTACCAAAAGCTCCAATTGTCTCACCAAGGCAGCCCCAGCTCAGCTTGACCCCAGGACACTCCATGGCCAAGGCCCACTCTAGCTACAGCTATATCTAGCCTACCAAAGACACCTGAAAATGTACAAAGGAGAAATTCCCACAAAGCTACTTGTTCAAGACTGGGACAGATTGCTATTTTACATAATCCATACAAATAAACAGAGAGCCACAATGAGGAAACAGAGGAGTATGTTTCTAATTAAAGAACAAAACAAATCTCAAGAAAAAGAACTAAATAAGATGGAGATAAGCATCTACCTAATAAAGAATTCAAAACACTGGTTATAAAGATGCCCAATGAACTTGGAGGAATAGAAGAACTCAAAGAGAACTTCAATGAAGAGACAAAAATAAAAAGAACCCATCAGAACAAAAGAATATAATAACTGTAGGGGCTTCCTATCAAGATGGCAGAGTAAGTAAATGCTGTGCTTGCCTCCTCTCATGACTACTTCAAAATTACAACGAAACTACAGAACAACCATCATTGAGAATTCCCTGAAGCCAAGCTGAACAAAAGTCCTATAATTAAGGATGTACAGGAGCCATGATGTGACTGGTAGGGAGGGTGGACACACAAAACGGGCTGGTCACACACCCACATGTGGCAGTTAAAAATTGGGAGAGATATGTCAGCTGCAGAGCTCCCCCAAAGAATGAGGAGTCCCAGCCCCAGCCCAGCTCCCTAGCCCAATGTTCCAGTGCCAGAAGAGATACCCCATAACTTCTGGCTGTGAAAATTAGTGGGGCTTGTGGCTGAGTGAGATGGAAGGCTGCTGGAGTACCAGGAATTCCTCTTAAAGGCCCCGTGCATGAACTTACTTGCTGGCAGAGTCACTCTCTCTGATCTCCAGCACTAGTTTGAAAGGTAACAGAGACTCCAGGAGAGGAAATAAATTGACTGGCTTCAGAACAAGGGCTGGAGGGGCAGTTTTCTCCCAGAGATAAATACTAGAAGAAGCAATTGTTCCTTTATTGAGCCCTTCCCCCAGGTAAGTGCATAGCTCAGTCTCCACCAACCCAGCTAACATGGATCTCCCTGCCCTGGTAAATTCTTAAGACACCACTGCACCCAACTTGCAGGCCCACACTAGCTACTTTCAATATCTTTTCCATACAAATGGCCTATCTTGGCTCATGCTTCAGCCTTTCCTAAAATTTTTCAAAGGTTTACAAACCCCAAACAAGCAGCACCTGACCTTGGCATGCCCCGTGCCACTTGTGAAGCAGCCCCAAGCCTGGCACTAATGGCAGCCAGCCTCAGTTTGAAAATTAGCCTCCTCCAGGCACCTCCAAGCCCAGCACAAGTGGCAACCATCTGCAGATTACTTTATAGCTCATACCAAGTGGCCCCAGGCAGGGGACAGGCAGCAGCTGACCTTGGCCTGCACCAGAGCCCCTCTAAAGAGGCCCCAGAATCAATATACCTGGTTTCCAGCTTCAGACTATACCAGAGCACCCTCAACCACTTCCTCAAAAGACACACCCAAAGAGCAGACTCAGCAGGCACCACACCCCACTCAGTAGGGTCAGCCCCTGAACAACAGCTTCTTCACTGTAGTCATGGCCAGTGCTCACAATAAATCCACCTGAGAGTTAATCTCTCCTACTGGTATGCCAACAGCAATCAAGGCTTAACTACAGCAGGAGGACACACACAAGTGACACATCCGGAGCACCACGCTCAGGTGACCAGGGAGACTGCACCACTGGGCCCCACAGGACGCTTACTATATGAGGCCAACCCATCAATGCTGAGAGACATAGCAGCTCTACCTAATAAATAGAAACAAACACAGGAGACAGCCAAAATGAGGAGACAAAGAAACATGTGCCAGACAGAAAAAAAAAAAAAATAGAACAAAGCTCCAGAAGAAGAACTACCAGATTCGAAGTTCAAAACACTAGTTATAAAGGATGCTAAGTGATCTCAGTGAGAATTTCAGCAAAGAGATAGGAAACATAAAATGGAGATAGAAAACATAAAAAAGAATCAATCAGAAATGTAGAATACAATAAATGAAATGAAGAACACCTTAGAGGGAATCAACAGTACATTAGATGAAGCAGAGGACTGAATCAGTGATTTAGAAGATAAGGTAGCAGAAAATACCTAATCAGAATGGCAATAAGAAAAAAGAATCCAAAAAAATTAACATAGTTTAAGGGGCCTCTGAAACAACATCGAGCATACATTCACATCATAACGGTACGAAAAAGAGGAGAAAAAGAGCAAGGAATTTCTTGAAAACTTATTTCAAGAAATGGTGATAGAAAATGTCCCTGACCTGGCAAAAGAAATAGACATACAAGCCAAGGAAACAGAGTCCCAAACAAGATGAACCTAAAGAGGCCCACACCAAGACACATCATGAGTAAAATACTAATGGTTAAAGACAAAGAATTTTAAAAGCAGCAAAAGAAAGGCAGTTAGTTACCTACAAGGGAGATCCCATAAGACTATCAGCTGATTTCTCAACAAGAGCTTTGCAGACCAGAAGCAATTGGCAGGAAATATTCAAAGTGATGAAAAACTGAAGAAACTACAAACAAGATTACTTTGCCCAGCAAAGCTATCATTTAAAATTAAAGAACAGTAAAGAGCTTCCCAGACAAGAAAAAGCTAAAGGAGTTCATCACTACCAAACCAGTATTACAAGAAACATTAAAGAAACTTCTTTAAGAAGAAAAAGAGGGGAAAAATCATAAATATGAAGAATTAAATGGCAATAACTACATACCTATCAATAATTACTTTAAATGTAAAAGGATTAAATGCTTCAATCAAAAGACACAGGGTGATAGAATGAATAAGAAAACAAGACCCTTACATATGCTGCCTACAAGAAATGCACTTCAGATCGAAAGACACATACGTACTGAAAGAAATAGAGGAAAAATATTTCATGAAAATGGAAATGAAAAAAAATCTGGTGGAGCAACACTTATACAAGATAAAGTAGACTTTAAAACAAAGGCTATAACAAAGGAGGACCCAGTAATTCCACTTCTGGGTATTTATCTGAAGAAACCCAAGGCACTAATTCAAAAAATGTGCATACATATGTTCATTGCAGCATTATTTACAATAGCCAAGATATGAAAGTAACCTAAATGTCTATCAATAGATGAATGGATAAATAAGATGTAGGACATATATACAATGAAATATTACTCAGCCACAAAAAAGATTGGAATTTTGCCATCTGCAACAACATGGGTGAACCTAGAAGGTATTTTGGTAAGTGAAATAAGTCAAAGAAAGAAAAATACCATATGATTTCACTTATATGTGGAATATAAAAAATAAAATAAATCAACAAACAACAGAAACAAACTCATATATACAGAGAACAAACTGATGGTTGCCAGATAGGAGGGGGTTAGGGGATGAGTGAAAGGGGGAAGGGATCAAAGTTAAACTTGATAGTTATAAAATAGTCACGAGGATATAAAGTATAGCACAGGGAATATAGTCAATAATATTGTAATAACTATGTATGGTGTCAGATGGATACTAGATTTATTGGAGTGATCACTTTATAAGTTATATAAATGCCTCATCACTATGTCGTATACCTGAAACTAATATAATATTGCCTACCGACTGTAATTGAAAACTAAAAATTATTTAAAATAAAAATTAAAAACTTCAAAGAAAAAAATTAAAAAATAATTTAAAATAAAAATACACCAGAGAGAATCAACAGCAGATTAGACAATGTAGAAGACTAAATCAGTGATCTGGAAGACAAGGTAGTGGAAATCAGCCAATCAGAAAAGCAAAAAAAAAAAAAAAAACTAAAGGAACATTAAAGGTACATTAAAATAATTTTTTTAGTGATGATAATTTAGGGGATCCCTGAGACAACATGAAGCATACCATGAAGATTCATAGGAGTCACACAGAAGGAGAAGAGAGAGAAAGGGACAGAAAAACTATCTGAAGAAATAATGGCTGAAAACTTCCTAAAACCAGTGATGGAAACAGAAATCCCAGTTTAGGAAACAGAGAGTCACAAACAAGTGAACCCAAAGCAATCCAGACCAAGACATATCATAATTAAAATACCAAAAGATAAAGATAAAGAATCTTAAAAGGAGCAAGAGAAAAGCAGCTATTTACATTATGAGGGAAAATCCATAAGACTTGTCAACTGATTTTTCAGCAGAAACTTTGTAGACCAGAGGGAATAGCACAATATATTCAAGTGACTAAAGGGAAAACCTGAAGCTAAACAAGGTTATCATTCAGAATTGAAGGAGAGATAAAGGGTATCCCAGACAAGCTGAAGCTAAAGGAGTTAATATCTACTAAATCAACTTTACAAGAATTGTTCAAAAAACTTTTAAGAATTGTTCAAGAAACTTCTTTAAGCAAAAAATAAACAGTCAAATTTAAAAATGTTTAAATATAGGAAAGAAAAAAACATCTCATTGATAAATGCAAACATTTAGTAAAAGTACTAAATCAATAAAAACTAGTATGAAAGTTATAAGACGAATGTAGTAAGTTCACATATAACTATAATAATAAATTAAGGGATGGACATATACACATGAGGTATAAAATATTATGTCAAAAACATAAATGTGGGGGGGAAGTAAAAGATAATGTGCTTTTAGAAAGCATCCAATAGTAGTAAGTGATCATCAACTTATAATAGACTTCTATAAACATAGTTTGTTATATAAGAATCTCATGGTAACCATAAACCAAATACCTGAAATAGATACACAAAAGATAGAGAGGAACCCACACAAACCACTAAAGAAAATCATGAATGTACAAGAAAAGAGAGTAAAAGAACGAAACAGAGAACTACAAAAACAATCAGAAAACAAGTAATAAAATGGCAATAACTACATACCTGTCAATAATAATTACTTGAAATGCTCCAATAAAAGACATAGGGTGGTTGAGACGGTTTTTTTTAAAAAAAGCCAACACCGTTGCATATACTGTTATACCACCTACAGGAGACTCAGTTTAGGTTGAAAGATACTCATAGACGGAAAGTGAAGAGATGGAAAATATATTTTATGCAAATGGAACAAAAAATAAAGAGCTGAGTAGCAATACTTATATTAAACAAAATAGACTTTAAAAATAAGAAGGTAGGATTAAAAACAAATGGTGTAGTAGATGATAGAGGTTCTGTTTATCCCTCTGATGACCAAATCAAAGTTGTGATGGAAACAAGGAGCAGCAGCAATGAAAAATCGCCTGGGATCTTGATGAATAAGCCATACAACTAGGGAGAAATCCAAGAAAACACCCTGCAATGGCAGAAGGTAGGACGGGGTGAGGACACGGGGCAACCTGTTCTCCAGCGGCTGAGTGAGACGGAGGCTGTGGCAGCGACAGAGCCTCTTAAAGGGGCTGCGTCTACAAGCAGACATTCCCGGTGACAGACCTGCTCGCTCTGAGCACCAGTGCCAATCAGCTGTGGGCAGGAGGCACCAGGGACTTAAAGGGAAACATTTTCCAAGTGAGGGCCAAGGTGAGACTCATTCTGTACAGAAGTCTCAGCGGTAACCATTGTTTCCTGTTGAACCGTAACCCCTCCCAGTGCTTGGACACAGAGCCGCCAATGATGTGAGTTAATCAGACTGAATAACAAAGGTCGCTCCAGAGGATTCCCTGAAACCCCACCTCCCCCAACTCGCGACCCCACCCAAGCCACATCCAGGTTTATCCTCAGCGAGTCAAGTGCTCCTTGCTGAGCAGCGCCTAGACTCACACTGGAGGCAGCTGGCCTCGGTTTCTGGTGTGGCCTTTTGAGGAAACTATAAGCATAGCATCTGTGGATGGCTTGCTGAATCTTAATAGGTGGCCCTGGAGGGGCAGAGGCTTGAGCTAAATTTGGCCTGTAGCTGAACCCCTCTCAGGACTGTGCCACTGGACACCTACTTCACAAATCCACACTAATAAGACCGGGAGACTTAGGAGCTTTGCTTAGTACATAGAAACAGACACGGAAAGGCAGCCAAAATAGGAAGACCAATATGCAGAAACCATATGAGAGAACAGAACTGAGATCCAGAAATAATAGAGTCAAGTAATCTAACAGATGCAGAGTTCAAAACACTGGTTATAAAGATGCTCAATGAACTTTTTGGAGGTGTAGATAAATTCAGTAAAGAGATTATAAAAAAAAAACATAAAAATGGAAATGGAAAAATAAAAGGAAACCAATCAGAAATGAAGAACACATTATCTGAGATGACAAGTATATTAAATGGAACAAATAAAGGAATAAACAAAGTGAATAAATAAAAGAATTAAATGCCCTATCTAGAGGATGGGAAAGCCAAAGACACACAATCAGAATGGTAAGAGATAAGATACCAAAACTATAAGAATAATTTAAAGAGCATATGGGACACTATTAAGGGTCCAAATATCAATCTGATCAGCATAACTGAAGAAAATCAAGATGTTGAGCAGCTGTTTGGAGAAATAATGATGGAAAACTTCCCTAATCTGGTGAAGGAAATGAACATAAAACCCCAGGCAGTTCAGAGAATTCCAAAAATCAGGGATCCAAAGAGGCCCATACCAAAACACATCTTAATTAAAATGCCAAAGATTAAATACAAAGAAAGAATATTAAAAGCAGCAAGAGAAAAACAGATAATTACTTATAAGGGAACACCCATAAGACTGGCAGCTGATTTCTCAAAAGAAACTATGCAGGACAGAAGGGCTTGGCAAAAAATATTCGACAGGATGAAGACCCAGGATATATTTAGAATTGAAGGACAGATAAAGAGCTTCCCAGACAAAAATAAGCTAAAGGAATTTATCACCACCAAGCCAGTATTACAGTGAATGTTTGAGGGACTTCTTTAAGAAGAAAATATACAAAAGACTCACTCTGGATTAAAAGATACACACAGACTAAAAGGAAGGGGATGGAAAAAGATAATGCTTCGATGGACCTAGAAGGTATTTAAGTCAGACAGAGAAAGATAAACACTACATGATTTCACTTATATGCAGAATCTAAAAAATAAAAAGAACAAACTAATCAAAAACAGACTCACAAATATAGTGGACAATTTGGTGATGGACAGAGGGGAGGGGGGCTTGGGGGTTGGGAGAATGGGGTGAAGGTTAAAGAAGTACAAATTAGTGGCTGATGGATGGTCATGGGGATGGAGAGCACAGCATAGGGAATGCAGTTAGCATTAATACATTGGCTAGATGGAGGGTCAGAGGAGGGAGGGAGCAATTGGGAGGATCGTTTTATGAACTATATAGATGTCTAACCAATGTACCATATACCTGAAACTAATTAAATAAATAAATAAATATATGACTGTAGTAAGAGACAAAGAAGGGCATTACATAATGATAATGGGATCAACCCAAAAAGAGGATATAACTCTTGTAAACATCTATACATACTATGAAGGAGCACCTAATACATAAAACAAATATTAGCAGGCCTAAATGGAGAGATTGATAGTATTATAATAATAGTAGGAGACTTTAACACTCAACTGACATCAATTGATACATCATCTAGAAGAAATCAATAAGGAAACGGTGGCCTTAAATGATACATTAGATCAGATAAACTTAATAAATATTTATAGGACATTCTATCCAAAACAGCATAATATACATTCTTTTCAAGTACACATAAAATATTTTCCATGATAGACTGACTACATGGTAGGCCACAAAACAAGTCTCAATAAATTTAAGATTAAAATCACATCAAGCATCTTCTCCAGTCACAATGGTATAAAACTAGAAATCAATTACAGGAAGAAAACTGGGAAAAAATACAAACACATGGAGACTAAACAACATGCTGCTAAACAATCACTGGGTTAATGAAGAAATCAAGGAAGAAATAAAAATTTTCTTGAGAGAAATGAAAATGAAAACACAATGATTCAAAATCTATGAGACATAGCAAAAGAAGTTTTAAGAGAAAAATTCATAGTGATACTGGCCTACCTGTAACAAGAAATAAGAAAAATCTCAAATGAACAATCTAAATTTACACCTAAAAGAACTAGAAAGAGAAGATCAAGGAAAGTAAGATAAGATCAAAGTAGAAGGTAGGAATTAATAAAGACCAGTGTGGAAATAAAAGAAACAGAGAATAAAAAATAATGGAAATGAACAATGAAACTAAATGCTTTTAAAAAAAAAAAGATAAATAAAATTGATAAACCTTTGGCCAGATTCATCAAGATAAAAAGGGAGAGAATTCAAATAAGTAAATTAAGAAACGAAAGAAAAGAGGCAACAATTTACACCATGGAGATACAAAGGATTTTAAGAGAATACAATAAACAATTATATGTTAACAAACTGGACAACCTAGAAGAAATAGATAACTTCCTATAAACATATGATCTTCCAAGAATCTGGATGAGGCAGAAAATCAGAACAGACCAATTACTACTAATAAAATTCAAGCAGTAATCAAAATCCTCCCAACAAACAAAAGTCCAGGACTAGACGGCTTCTCATGTACATTCAAAGAAGAATTAATACCTATTCTTCTCCACCTACTCCAAATAATTGAAGAGGAGGGAAATCTTTTAAACTCATTCTGTTAAGAAAGCATTACCCTGAGACCAAAACCCAACAGACACCACACACACACACACACACAAATTATAGTCTAATATCTCTGATGAACATAGATGCAAAAATCCTCAATTATATATTAGCAAACTGAATTTCAGCAAAATAGTATAAAGATTATACACCATAATAGGATTTATTCCAAGAGTGCAAGGGTGATTTAATATCTACAAATCAATCACCACGATATACCACATAAACTAAATGAAGGATAAAAGTTATATGATCATATCAATAGATTCAGAAAAAGCACTTGGCAAAATTGAACATTCATTTATGATAAAAATTCTCAACAAAGCAGGTATAAAGAGAATGTCGTCAACGTAGTAAAGACCATATATGAGGAGAGGGTAATGCAGGATGGGCAGCTGACTTTATACTCAATGGTGAGAAACGGAAAGCTTTTTCTCTAAAATCAAGAACAACACAAGGATGTCCACTCTCACTACTTCTGTTCTATTAGAAGTTCTAGCCAGAGCAATGAAACATGAAAAATAAATAAAAGGTATCCAAATTCACAAAGAAGTAAAACTGCCATTATTTGCAGATGACATGATAGTGTATATAGAAAACCCTAAAGAGTCCACCAAAAAAACTGTTAGAATTAATAAATGAATTCAGGAAAGTAGGAGGATATGAAAGTAATATTCAGAATCTGTTGCAGTTCCATACATAAATAACAAACTATCATAAAGATTAAGAAAACAATCTCATTTATAATTGTAGCAAAAAAATAAAATACTCAGAAATAAATTTTTTAAAGGAGGTAAAAGACCTGTACTCTGAAAACTATAAAACACTGAAGAAAGAAATTGAAGAAGATACAAGTAAATGAAAGTACATACCATGCTCATGGATAGGAAGAATTAACATAATTATATTGTCCATACTACCCAAAGCAATCTATAGATTCCATTGATAGACTATTGGATAAAGAAGATGTGGTACATACATACAATGGAATATTACTCAGTCTTAAAAAGAATGAAATATTGCCATTTGTGACAGCATGAACATGGGCAGACCTAGAGAGCATTATGCTAAGTGAAATAAGTCAGGCAGAGAAAGACAAATATCATATAATTTCACTTATATGCAGAAACTAGAAAACAAAACAAATGAACAAACAAAAAAACTTATAGAGAACAAACTGATGATTGCTAGAAGAGAGGGTGATGCAGGTGGGCAGAAAAGAGGAAGGGGATTAGGAAGCACAAATTTCCAGTTATAAAATAAGTTAAAGGGATGTACAGTCTAGAGAATATAATCATTAATATCATAATAACTATATACAGTGACAGATGGTTACTAGACTTATTGATCACTTCATAAGGTACATAAATGTTGAATCACTATGTTGTACACCTGAAATCAACATAATATTGTATTTCAACTATAATTTTTTTTAAATTTAAAGAATATTTGCATATATGTTTATGAGGGATACTAGTCTATCATTTTCTTGTCACGTTTCAGTATCAGGGCTATGCTGGCCTCATAAAATAAGTGAAGTATTCCCTACTTCTCTATTTTCTCCAACGAGTTTGTAAGATTGATACTATTTCTTCCTTAAATGTTTGATAGAATTTTGTGAAGAAGCACTTAGGAAGTTTTCCTTGAAGGAAGTTTTTCAGTTTACTATCTTTGATAGACATAGGACTATTTAGACTTTCTATCCTTCTGTGAATTTCAGTAATTTTCTATTTTCAAGAAATTTGTCAGTTTTATCTAAATTGTTGAATTTATTGGCATGAAGTTGTTCATAATATCTCCTCGTTATCACTTTAATGTCTGTATGACCTGCATTGGAAAAGTTTTTTATTCAGGGTTTTGTTTTTTATTCCAGCATTTACTGTCATTCCACTGTCATCTGCCCTCCATTTATTCTGATGAAAAGTCATTATACATTTTTTTCATTGTTCCTCTGTATATAATGTCATCTTTTTCCTCTGGCTGCTTTTAAGATTTTATTTTTATCTTTGAGTTTCAGTAGTTTAATTATAATGTGCCAAGGTGTGGTTTTGTTTATGTTACACTGCTTGAGTTTCACTGTTTCTTGCACTAGTATGTTGATGTATTTCATCAATCTTTTTAAATTCTCTGCTAGTATCTCTGCTAAATATTTTTTTCCCCAATCCTTCTCACCTCTCCTTCTGGTGCTCCACTTACACATATATTGGACCATCAGATACTGTCCCACAGATTTTTTGGTACTCTCTTTTGGTTTTTTATATTCTTTACTCTTTGTATTTCAGTTTGGAGATTTTTCTCTTATCTTCAAGTTCACTAATTGGTTTCCTTAATGTTAATAAGCTCAGCAAATAAATTTTGTATTTCTGATAAGGTATTTTTATTTCCAGAATTTTCAGTAGGTTTTCCAATATAGTTCCAATACCTCTGTTGAAATTTCCCATGTGTGTACACAAGTTATCTCTTTTCTGGTGGATTCTCTAACATATGTGTCATATTAAAATCCCTTTCTGATAATTCCAACATCTGGACCATCTTGGGGCCTATTTCTATTAATTATTTTCTCTCTGGGCCATGGATTACATTGTTTCTTTGTATGACTCATCATTTTTTGTTTGTTTGTTTTTTGGTATACTAGACTTTGTAAAATAATAGTCGAGACTGAAGTTAATGACATTTAACCCTTAGTAAAGGACATTCCTATCCTTGTATCAGGCCACTATTGTGGAGGGTAGAGCTAAGTTTGGGTTTTAGTGAAGCTTTAGTTGACAGGTAGGTGCAGACTTACTCTGTGATTGGGCTTCTCAGGATTCTAATCCACTCTGACAGCCCAGAGGTGTTTTCTTTTTACCCCACATTTTGTTGTTTCCTATTACTTATTCATTTCTGTTTATTGTTCTATTCTATGTTTCTATTCATTTGGCTATTTGCTTCTCACCCTCATTTATAACAGGTTTCCCTCCACTCCCCACTCCACCAGAAATAAAAGCAGCCATGGCCTCTACCACTTTCTGGAATTTGGTACATTTAAGTCTCTTTATAACCTTAGTTCTCCAGTAGTTTTTAAAAACTATGATTTGTGTACTTTATCGACTTATTCTGTTAGACTGAATTACTCAAAAAATGTTATGGAGAAAATTGACTCATAATTTGAAAAAATTATCTCTATCTCATATTTTATAGCAAAATAAGTTCCAGATGGATTTAAATTTTAAATATTAAAACAGATATAATAAAGGCACTAAGAGAAGTGCCTATGACTTTCATATAGTCTAGTGGTATAGAGAGACAGTCTAAACACAACACAAAAATAAGAAAACAAAGCAAAATGGATGGATTTGACTACACGAAAAATAGATGGCAAAAAGTATGAATTAAAAATAAATAAAAATCTGAGAAATTATTTCTAAAATCTGTGGTCAATGGGGAGTTAATAACATTAATATTTAAAGAACTATTTAAAACAAAAAGATAAAAACCTCAATAGAAATATAAACTAAGGAAATAAATGGGTACATTGCAAAAGAGAAAAAATGAGCAAATAAATGAAAAAAAAAATTTATTTTAGTTAGTAATTGAATGCAAATTGAAACAACACTGACATACCATTTTTCACTTAGCAATCTCCTACACTTTAAAAATAATAATAGTCCTTCATTCATATCATAAATATCTGATCAGCATCTTCTATATGTGGGCTTGTATATATTGCAGGGAGCTGAAATCCAGAAGTGAATTGACAGTCTCTGTTCTTACTGCCCTAAGACCTAGTGTGAGAGACCCAATAATCCTAGGGCTTTATTTTATTTCTTAGTTTGTGGAAATTCAAACAGAAGTAGGGAGGATAGCATAATGAACCTATACCAGCTTTTCCCCAGCACCTACAATTAGCAACCCACACTCATCATGTTTCATACGCACCACTCCTCACTGTAGTATTTTAAAGTAAACTCCAAAAGTGCTTCAAATTGTGTCTCTGAGAGTGATCCTCAAACCCTCTCTTTGCCAGCCTGGTCTCTACTTGCATGGCTCAAGTAAATGTATGATTGTTCAGAATTCTGAATTCTTTAGCAATCCAAGAAGGCCCAGAGCAAGAGCACAGGTAAGATTCATGGAGAGTGGGATAGTTGCTGGGTGTGAGCAGGCCACTGTCCTGTGTATGGAGGCTGGTTAAGCCTGCCCTAGTATACATGGGCACATGCCTTACAGCAGCCCCCTGATCTGGCTGTCAGGGAATGACCTGGCCCAGCGGTTCCGCAAGGAGCCACCCTGCCCCAAGATGCAGTCACCTTCTGCATCCCCACTTGGGAGAACAAACTCAGCCTGTTCACTCATCTGACTATGCAGTCCACCATGTTTATCCTGCTGGGGCCTCCTCCTGTTGGTATAAGCAGCTCCAAAGGGACTGGGCCCTTCACAGACACCTCTGTATTCAAGAATACCTACTTCCATCTTGAAATGTTAAGAGAAAAGGCTTAGGAAAACCTTTGTCTACCAACAAAGTCTGTCTCTCAAGCCTACTGCCCAGTTGCAAACTCAGAAGCCTCATTTTGGAATTCTGAAGCTGAATATTCACCCTTGTAAGCCCAAAGTGTCTGAGGCAAATGGATGCCTCCAACAGAAAAGGGAGATGTCAGGACCAGGAGATGAAAATGAGATGGGTGTACTAACATATTTCAAAAATAATATTCCCATAAAAAAGTAATGAAGGCTGTGTGAAGGGAACAAGGGGCCTACAGGCACATACAGGTCCCCAGGTGGACACATGGAAGTTCCAAACCCACCCTGGCCAAGGAGAGTCAGGCCAACAAGGAATAGCAGGGGGCTGGGCTCTGCTCCAGAACCTGGTTCCTGGGTTACTCAACAGCTGGGCTGCCTGAAAGGGGGAAGGTGAAGAGAACCCAAAGCCAAGGCTCTCACCAGATAAAGACAATATAACCCTGGCCAAGTCACTTACACTTGCTCATCCTCAACTTCCTCATCTTTGAAATGAGAGAATAATGCCCATAGGGCAGCTGGGAGAACCAAAAAAAATAATGCGCAGAGGAGGCCAGCACAGGGCCTGGCATAGGAGAGGAGCTGGTTGACTACTATTTAATACACTGATGTTACTATAGTGCTTACTATGGGCCAGCAGTATCTATAGCCCTTTACTTATGTTGGCTCACTTATTCTTCACAATGATCCTGTAAAGTAGTCCTATTATTATTATTATTATTATCATTTTACAGATTAGGAAACAGAGGCTCAGAAAGGTTAAGTGAACACAGCACCCTTGCTCCTAACAGCCCATGTGACTTTCTTTTTATGTGGCTGAGGCTGAAACCCTCTTCTTTGGGCCCCCACCCAAGGTGGGCCTCAAGGGACCAGCCTGAGGAGGGAGGAAGGGAGTATCAAGCCTTGGCCACCCAACAGAGGCCCTCATCTGGCCCAGGATGGGCTAGGACCTGGAAAGCAGGCTTCACAGTACAGGCCCCTTCCTTATCTGAGGTGCTGCCTCTCCCAGCCTTACAGGCCTCAGCTCTGGAAGCACAGGCCTCCATTCACCCCTTACCTTCTCCTGGTAGTAGCCTTGGTGAGTGACCTGGCCTCCCTAAGTCAGCTTCCTTCTCTGTAAAGAGGGGTTGATAATGAACTTGACCACAGAGTTTCTATGCCTACGGGTTGATTAAATAAGAAGCTTTTTGCATAGCACCAGCCAATAGAGCTACTTCTTGTCCAAGACGTGGCATGAAGCTCTAAGACGACTGCCATTGAGCAAGTGGGTCTGAGTGTGCTTGCCATCCCTACTGCCCAAGGGGAGCCCATACCTGCTATTCTTTGTGTTAGAAGCATACCTACCACCCCCTGCTATTGTGGGCACAGCCCCAGCAAGGCCTTGGCATCAGCCTAGGTGGATGCCCTGGTGCACCCCACACCTGTGATTTGATCCTGCCCTCTGGCAGCTGTGAGATTGAAATATAGATGTACCTGAGATAATGCAGGTTTGATTCCAGAACACCACAATAAAGCAAATATTGCAATAAAGCAAGTCATAAGAGTTTCCCAGTGCATATAAAAGTTACGGTTACACTATACTGTAGTTCATTAATTCTGCAATAGCATGATGTCTAAAAAAACAATGTACATACCTTAAAAATATATTTTGTTGCAAAAAAAAAAAAGTGCTAACCATCACTGAGCCTTCAGTAAGTCATAATCTTTTTGCTGGTGAATGGTCTTGCCTGAATGTTGATGGCTACTAACTGATCAGGGTGATGGTTGCTAAAGGCTGGGGTGGCTGTAGCAATTTCTTAATATAAGACAACAATGACACATCACTTGATTCTTCATTTCATGGACAATTTCACTGTAGCATGCAACACTGTTCGATAGCACTTTATACACAGTAGAACTTTAAATATTGGAGTAAATTCTCTCAAATCCTGCTGAGGCTTTTCAACTAAGTTTATGTAAATTCTAAGTCCTTTGTTGTCATTTCAACAATCTTCACAGCATCTGCACCAGGAGTAGATTTCATCTCAAGAAACCACTTTCTTTGCTCATCGATAAGAAGCAATTCTTCACTGTTAAGTTTTACCCTGAGATTGCAACAATTCAGTCACATCTTCAGGATCTGCTTCTAATTCTAATTCTCTTGCTATTTTTATAACATCTGCAGTTATTTCCTCCCCTGAAGTCTTGAAACCCTCAAAGTCATCTATGATGGTTGGAATCAACTTCTCTAAACTCCTGTCAATGTTGATATTTTGACTTCTTCCCATGAATCACAAATGTTCTTAATGGCATCTAGAATCGTGAATTCTTTCCAGAAGGCTTTCAATTTACTTTGCCTGTATCCATCAGAGGAGTCATTATCTATGGCAGGTATAGTCTTAAAAATATATTTCTTAAATAATAAGACTTGAAAGTCAAAATTACTTCTTGATCCATGGGCTACAGAATGGATGTTGTGTTAGCAGGCGTAAAAACAACATGAATCTTGCACATCTCCATCAGAGCTCTTAATGACCAGGCGCATTATCAGTAAGCAGCAATATTTTAAAAGAAATCATTTTTTCTAAGTGAAAGGTCTCAACAGTGGGCTCAAAATATGCAGTAAACAATATTGTAAACAGATGTGCTGTCATCTAGTCATTGGTGATCTCTTTATAGAGAGCACAGGCGGAGTATATTCAACATGATTCTTAAGAGCCCTAGGATTTTTGGAACAGTGAGTGAACACTGGCTTCAACTTAAAATCACCAGCTGCATTAACCCCTGATGAAAGAGTTGGTTTGTTCTTTGAAGCTTTGAAGCCAGGCATTGACATCTCTTTTCCAGTTATAAAAGTCCTAGATGGCATCTTCTTTCAATATAAGGCTGTTTCATCTACATTAAAAATCTGTCATTTAGTGTAGACACATACTTTAATTATCCTAGCTAGATTTTCTGGATAATTTCTATAGCTTCTACATCAGCACTTGCTGCTTCACCTTGTATTTTTATGTTATGTAATAAGATGGCTTCTTTCCTTAAACCTCATGAACCAACCTCTGCTAGCTTTAAACTTTTCTGCAGTTTCCTCACCTCTCTCAGCCCTCATAGAATTAAGGAGAATCAGAGCCTTGGTCTGGATTAGGCTTTGGCTTAAGGGAATGTTGTGGCTGGTTTCATCTTCTATCCAGACCACTAAAACTTTCTCCATATCAGCATTAAGACTGTTTCACTTTTTTATTATTTGTTTGCACACTGGAGTAGCACTTTTAATTTTCTTCAAGAACTTTTCCTTTGCACTCACAACTTGGCTAACTGCTTGGCACAAGAGGCCCATCTTTTGGCCTATCTCAGCTTTCAACGTGCCTTCCTCAGGTAAGAAGATAAATGCTGTGCTCACCTCCTCCCATGACCACATCAAAATTACAACTGAATTATAGAATAACCACCCTTGAGAACCACCTGAAAACTAACTGAACAGAACACTTATAAATAAGGATATAAAGAAGAAGCCACGTTGAGAGTGGTAAGAGGGATGGAGACATCCATGTGTAGTGGTTAAGAATCCAGAGGGATAGTTTGGTTTTGGAGGTCCCCTCCAAGAATGAGTGGTCCCAGCCCCACACTGGGTAGCCCCAGCCCAGACCACCAGTACCAGGAAGAGAAGTCCTCACGACAACTGGCTGTGAAAACCAGCAGGGATTCTTTCCAGGTGAGATAGAAAGCTGCTAAAGTCCCAGGCTTTCCTCTTAGAGGGTCTGTGTACAGACTTACTTGCTAACAGATGCACTCACTCTGAGCTCCAATGCTGGGAAGCAGCTTAAAAAGTTCCAGAGAAATACAGGGAGGAAATGAATGGATTCGGGGCAAGGGCTGAAGGGGCAGCTCTCTCTGCCATTTTGTTCCTTTGCTGAGCTCTCTCCCAACCCAATCTGTACACACAGGAAGGAGCCAAATCTGAGTTTCAATCAAACTCAACCCTGGTGATTCCCTGAGAACCTGCCCCACCGAACTTCCACACAGGCCAAAACCTCTTTTAGCAGCTATTGCTCACAAGTGCCTGGCATGGACCCATGCTGTGAACTTCCCTAAAATCTCTGAAAGGTAAAAATCCCAAACAAGCAGTGCCTGGCCTCAGTGTGCCCTGTACCTATTGCTAAGCAGCTTCCAGCCTGGCAATAGTGGCAGCCAGCCTTGTTTCACAGCATAGCCTCTCCCAGCTACCTTAAAGCCAAGCACAGGCAGCTATCAACTGCAAATCACTTTGTAGCTCCTACCAGGTGACCCCTGGCTGGGCACAGGCAGCAGTTGACTTTGGCCTGCACTGGAGCCCCTTCCAAGAGGCCCCAGAACCAACACACCTCATGACCAGCTTCAGACCACACCAGGACACCACCCAATTATTTCCACAAACAACATACCCAAGGGTGGACTGAGCAGGCAGAGTCTGACTATAGTGAATCCCACTCTATGGGGTCCACCCCCACACAACAGCTTATCCACTGTAGCTTATCCACTGGCCAGTCCTCACAGCCAGTCAGACTGAGGGTCAATTCTACCCGCTGATGTGCCAACAGCAATCAAGGCTCAACCACAACAACAGGACACACACAACCCACACAAGGGACACTCCTGGTGGATCCACAGCAGGTAACCAGAGAAACCGTGCCACTAGACTCCACAGGATACCTACTACATAAAGTCATTCTATCAAGACTGGGAAACATAGCAGATCTATATAATATATAGAAACAAACACAGGGAGGCAGCCAAAATGAAGAGACAAAGAAAAACATCTCAAATGAAAGAACAGGACAAAACTCCAGCAAACAAACAAACAAAAAATTAAATGAAAAGGAGGCAAGCAATGTACAAGATATAGAGTTCAAAACACTGGTTATTAGGATGATCAATGAACTTAAGGGAGAATGGATAAACTCAGTGAGAACTTAGTCAAAGAGATACTAAATAAAAAAAAAAAGAACTAGTCAAAAACAAAGAGTACAATAACTAAAATGAAAATGCATTAGATGGAATCAACAGCAGATTAATGAAGCAAAGGATCAATCAGCGATTTCGAAAATAAGGTAGCAGAAAACGAGTGGAATAGCAAAAAAAAAAAATTTTTTTTTAATGAGGATAGTTTAAGGGACCTCAGAGACAACATCAAGTGTAATAACATTTGCATCCTTAGGAAAGAGAAACATCATAATAATAATAATAATAACAACAACAACAACAACATAATAATAATAATAAACAAATGAGACTATATCAAACTAATAAGTTTTTGCACAGCAAAGGAAACCATCAACAAAACAAAGACAACCTACTGAATGGAAGAAGATATTCACCAACAATACATCTGATAAAGGGTGGGATTGCACATTGGTACGGCCATTATAAAAAATAATTTAAAAATACATATATATAAATGTTCCTCAAAATTTTTTTACAAACTACCATATGACCCAGCAATCTCACTTCTTGGTATTTATCCAAAGACATTCAAAACACTAACTCAAAAAGATATATGCATCCCTATGTTCGTTGCATTAATATTTACAATAGCCAAGATATGGAAGCAACCTAAGTGTCCATCAATAGAGGACTGGATAAAGAAGTGGTACGTATATGCAATGGAATATTACTCGACCATAAAAAAAGAATGAAATCTTACCATTTGCAACAACATGGACGAACCTGGAGGGTATTATGCTGAGTGGAGTAAGTCAAACAGAAAAAAACAAACAACAGGTGATTTCACTTACATCTGGAATCTAAAGAACAAAATAAACAAACAAAACAGAAATAAATTCATAGATACAGAGAACATTTTGATGGTTGCCAAATGGAAGGGGGGTTTGGGAGGATGGGTGAAAAGGGTGGCGATCCAGATTAAGAAGTACAAATTGGCAGTTACAAAATAGTCACAGGGATGTAAAGTACAGCGTAGGGAATATAGTCAATAATGTTATAATAACTATGTATAGTGTCAGGGGGGTACTAGGTTTACCAGGGTTATCACTTTGTAAGTTATATAAGTATCTAACCACAATGCTATACACCTGAAACTGATGTAATGTCAACTGTCAACTGTAATTGAAAAAAAAGAAATTTTAAACAAAACTACAGAGCAACCAGTACAAGGAGTCACCAGAGGTCTGGCTGAAAAAAAGCCTTACAACTAGGTCACCTCAAATAACAGGTTACTTTAAAACAGTAGGAGGGGCACAGATGAGAAACAGCCAGGTCCCACAATTGCTAGTAGCCATCAATAATCAGGAGGGCTATCTTGGCTGCAGAGTCCCCTCCCCTACCTGAGGAGCGATGGTCCTGGCCACACACTGGGCTCCCTAACTCAGGGTTCCAGTACCAGAAAGAGAAGTCCCCACAAGCTCTGGCTGTGAAAACCAGCAGAGGTTGTGGCTGAGTGAGGAGGGCTGCGAGAAGCGGAGAATTTCCTATTAAAGGGCCCGCACCCAGCTTTACTCACTGACAGACACACTCACTCTGAGCTCCAGTGATGGGGCAGCTGCTCAAGGGGCACCAGGGACATATGGAGTGGCATTGAGCTGTCAGGCTTCAGGGCAATGGCTGGAGGGGTGGTTTGCTCCCGGAGAGAGGGGCAGGCAGAAGCCATTGTTCCTTTGTTGAGCCCTCCCACTCCCACCCAGCCTGCAGACGCAGACTCCATCCACCTGGATAACACAGGTCTCTCCACCAAAGGGATTCCCTGAGACTCTGCCTCTCCTAACTAGTGGGCCTACCAAGCCGCTTCCGGTAATTTTATTCCATACAAACAGGCCATCTTGGCTCCTGCTGCAAACTTTCATAAAATCTCTCAAAGGCTCACAAAACCCGAAGAAGCAGTATCTGGCCTTGTCGTAACCCTGTACCTCGTGCTGAGCAGCCCTGAAACCCTACACTAGTGGCAGCCGGCCTCAGTTCCGAATTTGACCCCTTGAGGCACCTATAAGCCCAGCACGGGTGGCAGCCATATGTGGATTGATTGGTAACTCTTACCAAGTGGCCCTAGAGGTACACAGGCTGCTGCTAAACCAGGCCTGCAGCTGGACCCCTCTCAAGTCTGTGCCAAGGGGCCCCACAGTACATCTACCACATAAAGTCACCCTTCTAAGACTAGGAGACTTAGGAGCCCTACCTAATACATAGAAACAGACACAGGGAGGCAAACAAAATGGGGAGACAAAGAAATATGTCACAGTTGAAAGAATAAAACAAAGCTTCAAAAAAGAATTCACCGAAATGGAGATAAGCAATAGACCGTTAAAATCACTGGTTATAAAGATGCTCAATGAACTTTTGAGAAGTGTAGATGAACTCAGTGAGAACTTTAACAAAGAGATAAAAATCATAAAAGCGGAGATAGAAATTATAAAAGGGAACCAGTCAGAAATGAAGAACACAATATCTGAGATGAAGAGTATATTAGAGGGAGTCAACAGAGTGGAGGAAGCAGAGAGTCTATCATAAATATAGAGGACGGGGTAGCAGAGGACACCCAATGAACGGCAACAAGAAAAAAAATAATGATGATAATACAAAGAGCCTATGTGATAATATCAAATGTAACAACATTTGCATCATAGGGTACCAGAAAAAGAAGAACAAGAAGTTGAAAACCTATTTGAAGAAATAATGATGGAAAACATCTCTAACCTGGTAAAGAAATAGACATACAAGCCCAGGAAGCTCAGAGAGTCCCAAACAAGGTGAACCCAAAGAGGCCCACACCAAGACACATCATAATCGAAATGCCAAAGGTTAAATACAAAGAGAGAATCTTAAAAGCAGCAAGAGAAAAGCAGTTAGTTACCTACAAGAGAGCTCTCATAAGATTGGCAGCTGATTTTGCAAAAGAAACTTTGCAGGACAGAAGGCTTGGCACAAAATATTCAAAGTGATGAAAACCCAGGATCTACAACCAAGATTATTCTATTCTGCAAAGCTATCATTTAAAGTAGAAGAACAGATAAAGAGCTTCTCAGACAAGAAAAAGCTAAAGGAGTTCATCATCACCAAGCCAGCATTACAGGAAATGTTAGAGGGACTTATTTAAGAAGAAAAAATGTGTAGCAAAAATCTGAATAAAGAATGGCAATAACTACAGATCTGTTAACAAGTACTTCAAATGAAAAAGAACTAAGTGTTCCAATCAATAGAGAGGGTAGCTGAATGGATAAGAAAACAAGACCCCTACATATGCTGCCTACAAGAGACCTCAGATTAAGACACTCACAGATTAAAAAATACTCACAGACTAAAAGTAAAGGGATGGGAAAAGATATTGCCTAATGGACCTAAAGGGTACTATGTTGAGTGGAGTAAGTTAGATAGAGGAAGACAAATGCCATGTGACTGCATGTATACGTGGAATCTAAAGAACAAAACAAACAAACAAACGGAAACAAACTCATAGATACAGAGAACATTTTGAGGATTACCAGATGGGAGGGGGGTTGAAGGGGTCTGTTAAAAGCGGGGAGGAGATTAAGAAGCACAAATTGGTAGTTACTAATACTCATGGAGATAGAAAGTATAGCATAAGGAATACCACAAATAATGTTGTAATAACTATGTATGGTGTTAGAGGGGCACTAGATTTATTGGGGTGATCGCTTTGAGAGTTATATAAATGTCTAATCACTATGTTGTACACTTGAAACTAATACAGTATTGTATGCCAACTATAACTGAAAAATAAAAAAATTATTATTATAAAAAATCACTGATCAAAGATCGCCATAACAAATATAATGAAGAAGTTTGAAGTATTACGAGAATTACCAAAATATGACACAGAGACATGAAGTAAGCAAATGTTGTTGGATAAATGGTGCTGATAGACTTGCTTAGCACAGGGTTGCCACAAATCTTCAATCTGTAAAAAATGCAACATCTGCAAAGCAAAATAAAGCAAAGTGCAATAAAACAAGGTATGCCTATAGATAGATGCTCTGGCTGTCAGCCAGGCTCCCTGCATGCCACCACTCCTCTTGTGGTGCCCAGAGAGGGGTCCTTCCCTCCTTTCCTTGGCTGCTCAGATGCCCTGTACCAAGCTGTGTCTTATTATCATAAAAACCTCCTCTGTAAAGAAAGGTGGTTAAAGAGGAGAAGGAAGAGAAACAAATGGCAAAAACATTCTCATTTGGAGCAAAAGAAAGGTGGTCACTGCAGAGCTGGGATAAAGTGCCATGGCCAGTCAGGTTCATAGCAGCTGGCCCTGGGAGACAGAGGGGCAGTGCCTGCTAGGGTCTAGTCTCCAGCATAGATGAGCCCCTTCCCCACAGTGCCATTGAGGCAGGCAGGCCATACAGGAGTCAGCCAGTTCTGAAACCTGGCTCTCTCAATAGAGCCACCAGTATCCCCTACTCTGTGTGCTCACCCAGGGCCCAGACCCCATTAGAGGCCCTCTGGCCCTGCCCAGGAAAGAAGCTTACATGAGAAAAATCAGCTGACTTGTCATGCCTACCTTAATCTATAAGAAAGGTGACTGTAATAACTTTGGAGACGAATCAAATTTAAAAGAGCCAGGCCAGATAAGGGAGGGAGCAGGCCATTACCATCCAGGCCTGGGTTCTATAGAGAAGTAGGTGTAGGGGGTAAGCCACCTCATTGAGGGGTGACCAGCTGAGTACAGGAAACAGAGAAAGAGGTGTGAGCTGGTCACAAACCTAAACTAGAGTAAAAAATAGTGGAGGCTGCGAGGGAGGGTGCTGACCACACCCCCAGCTCTGTAAAGGCCTTGGATAGCCCCTCTTTCACTCCTCCCCCACACCTGGCTTCATGGAGCCAGGGTGAGAGGGCAATGCAGCAAGCACCACAGTGGTCCTGGTGGCTCTCCTCAATCTATTCCATTTAACCCTTGAAAGGGTCACTATGACCCCCAGAAAATATTCCCATTGGTACCTCTTTCCGAAGCACCCCACTGACCTCCCTGGTGGCTCCCCCCATTCCAGCTGGGTTGGGGCCCCTTCTGGGAAGAAAAAACAATGATATAAATCTAAGATTAGGTCCTGCTGGGAGCTGGACACTCCAGCAGATACCTCTCATCTCTCACCTTACCCCTCCTCCCTGTCACACAGGTTTGTGAGCTTGACTTTGCTCTGGAATTTGTAAAGGCATGTTCCTTTAGAAGAGATTCAAAGTATAAGAGGATTGACGCCCTCAGGGTAATATTATGCCTGTCCACGCCTCCCTTATCCAGAAGCTGACGGAACCTGTCAACAACCCAGCCAGGAGGGACCCACACAAAAGGGAGGCTGGGCTCCCCATCCCCGTGGGGAGGGAGACCTAGAAAAAGGCCTCCAACTGCAGGACAAGGAGTCCACACCAGGCAGCAGGCTAAGTGGGTCCCTGTCCAACCACCCACAGAGAGGGCAGGGCCAAGCTCCCACGTGTCAGCGGCCAGCCAGGTGGTCAGTCACCCGGGCTCTGCAGGGCAGTGGCCTGTGGAAAGGCCACACTAAATTCTCCTGCGGGCCACAACTCCGTCACAAACCTCAGCTCTTGGGGGTGGGTGGCAAATCAGGGCCATGTGGTTTCCATCTGAATTACTCTGATTCTCATTAATTTATACTCCGACCTCTTCTTAAAAAGATTTAAGGAGGCTTTAAAATCCAGCAGGAAAGAACACAAAGAAAAGTGAGGAAGGGGAGAAGATAAACAGGAGGCCCAGACTGCTCAGAAAGGCATAGGCAGAATGTTGTTCCAGAGTCTCTGCTATGCCCTCTAGCCACTGCCCACTCTCCACTAGTGGTCAGAACAAGCAAAAGGAACTCGAGATTACTGCTCTGAGGGCCCCTCCCACATTCCTGGCATGCCTGGCCCTTCAAAGTTCAGGTACAGGTGGGGCGGCAAGTGTCCCAGTGGCCCTGGTGGACTCTTAAAGCCTGAGTCCTTCAACCCACAAGAGAGCTGCCCTAGTAAGACAACAGGCAGGCCTGTGTGTGTGGCTGGGCCAGAAAGAACGGGCCACCTCGCAGAGCCTGAGCGCAAGCAAGTGGTCTTCCTGGAGGGGCATCTGGCCACACTGCGATGGGAAGGAGCTGGTGAGAGGGCTACCTGGAGCAGGAGGCCTTACACAGTAGGCAGGCCCCCAAAGGAGAAGGGGGCAGAGTACTATGAGGGCACAGACAGGCGGCGCAAGGAGGCGACCGTGGAGACCCCAGGAGAGGTGGGCCTCCACAGAAGGAAGGACACATAGATGGAACCAGAGTAGCCTGTTTCTCCCGCTGGCGCCCCGCCCTCCCGGTCCTGCTGTGCTAGCCACTGGGGTATGGGCGCGCAGCTCGCCGCCCCACGGCCCGCGCTCCTGGAAGGTCTGATTGCAGGAGACTCCAATTCTGCTTCGATCCAGAGTCCCCTTTAAAAGTTTGTTGCCCAAATCGAATCCCTCTTTTGCCCTGCCGAGGGAAGCGGGGCCATCCTCAGGGGAAGCTCTGCAGACAGACGCGGCCTCCCTCCTCTCCTTCGGAAACAACGGGGGACATGCCGAAAGAGCACCAGGGAAGCGAGCGTGGAAAATCCTCTTATCTCGCAACGTCTACTGCTGGGCGCCCGGGCTGCCCTGCCGCGGCGGTGGTGCCCCCGCACGCCCTTCCTTGGGACTGCAGCCCAGGAGGGAGGGCGCACAGGTTGATCTCCTGGTTCTCAGACTTCGAGGAAGAATGGTGGGTAGGGTGGGAAAGCTTGCATTTGGATTTTGAGGCTATTTTAGGTTCAAAGCAAATTTAGATTTCATTCCTAAAGCAAAAATTTTATCGCGGCTTGCGCTTTCCCGGAGCAGAAGTACAATGACCTGTTTTTATGTGATCATCACTTCCTACCACTAGCTGTGTTTTTTTTCTTTTTCTTTGAGATTAAGTCAGAGACCTTACTGTAAAGAATTTATGTAGTGGATGTTCATGAGACAAAGATAGTCACAGAGCAGAAGAGTTGCGATTGCTTTTGCCTGAACTCTGAAACACTCAAGGCTGGGCGCTGCCTCCAACAAACAATTAGGCCTCTTTATATTCAGATACAATCTTAGGACCAAGGGGAACCTTGGCAGCCCCACAGATCATGTAGGGAGAGAAAGGAAACAGCAAGTGAAGAGGACCTACTGATTGCCAGCCAGGCTGTTGGCTGTGCTCTATGACCTCACTTCAAATCTGCAACTGCCCTTTAATGAACAAGTTTCTGCCAGTTTTTCAGGGGACAAAACTGAAGTCTCAAAGTAGGGAGTAGCTTGATGAAAGCTTCCCGACCGGCCAGTGAGGTGTAGTCTGCATTCCAACCTGCTCACATGTTCACTGATTGAAGCAACTCAACTCAGGATTAGTGGCTCATCTGACTTGACTTTGAGGTAGGAGAAACTTATCTGCAGCCTGGGGACCTCAGTACATGTGCAGCACTTAGATCAAAGGAAAATGGAGTAAAATCCCATAGCCCAGTAGGAAGATTTTCTCCTCCTAAGAAAACTCTAGAAAGGAAATCCCCAGCTAAATAGGGGGTTCACTATCAGCCATTCCAGCAGCCATTAAACAGCTTCTCTGGAGGAACTGTTTATGTGTGGGTCAGGCTGCTCTGGCTCCCATTGAAGCTCATGGGAGGGACAGCCACCCACTGGGGACCCTGTGTTAGGCCTTTCTTTCCAATCTGGGCCTCAGTTTCCCCATTGGGACAGTGAGATTGTCACCAGATGAGGCCACAGATGGTTCTGGTGGCCTTTTGATAACACTCCAACTTTCTCCTGAACACTCTGGACCCATATTCCTAACTGGCAGCAAAGACAGTTGTCAGGAGCTGAGGAGTAGCCTCTCTAGACCCTCTCACAGCTCCCCACCCCAGCCTTGGCCCCTGGCATGAGAGAGCTGAGGTTAGTGCAGGGGTGCATAAGAGCCAGCCTCTGGAGCCCGGCAGCCCAGGATCAGAATCTCATCTCTGCTGACTCACAGGAGTGACAGCAACTTGGCTGACCCTGGAGAACACCCATGGGCTCCATGCTAGGCTGACACCAGGGCTGAAGGCAGGGGTGCCCACCCATGCGTGAGGCTTTTGCTCAGGCTTTATTCACCCTGCTCTCCTGGGTCAGGAGGAGGAAGCACCAGTCCACCATGTGACCTAGGCCAGGGTCTTCACCGGCTCTGAGCCTGTTTTCTGTAAAACGGCTTGCTGATGGGATTAAGAATGACACATCTACCATAGTTCCAAATGAAGAGCAGCCTCAATTGTGATTTACCATTGATAGAGGATTGTCATCTGGGTAAGGATGCCTCATTGGTTGATCCAGGGCAGCTCTGCCCTCCAGGCCCATGAAGGAAGACTCCACAGGACTCCCTAAAGATGGGTCAAGTGACTGCAGGCAGAGGTGGGAATCTCCTAGCCCAGGTGATGTCAGCCCCACCTGTGCCAGTCCCACTCTTGGCAAGAAGGAATCATTCCTGGGGAATTCTGATCACGCTGCCCCAGGCTTCCCTGGGCCAGGGGCAGTTTAAAAGCAGCTAAGGATGGGCAAGGGCTTTGGGACCCAAGGTCACACCAGGACTCACCATCCCCCCTCCCCTTAACAGCTCTAAGTCGCTCTACCTTGTGTTCAGGATGCTGCACCCTTCTGTCTGGAGTGGCTGTTACTTCAGTCCCTTTTGACAATCGCATGTTCCCCCCATAGTGAGTTTTGGAGTGTCGGTGGGTGATTTTTTCAGTTCTCTAGGTTTGCTTCCAGGAAGGCTTTCTGGTGTAATTTAATGTATTTTTAAGTTTTACCAATACAATTGACACAATAAAGCCTCACAAACCCTCTCTCCATGCTTTCGGAACCCCCAACAGAAGGAAACCAGGGACCCCCTGGCAGAATATGGAATGGGCATTTGAACCCAAGTCTGTCAGCTGTACTCCCTCCCAGAGGCTACTCTGGGTGAGTCAAAACAATAGGGCCACCCAAGCTGACCTGCGCTGAGATTCCGTGACAGTCATTTCACACCCAGCCCACCTCTTTCTCTGTGGAGGTATCACTACTGTGGGTATGAACTTGGCCCACTCTAGAAGCCTGCATTCAGGTGGCGCCTGAAGAGAAGCCCTGTATAGCGACCCAGCTAGAGGCCGGGCCCACCAGGACACCATCGAAGGCCAGACAGGCCCAGGGCCACCAGATCTTACCACGAACCCAACAAAACTAGAAGCTGGAATTTTTTTGTGAATTTTTGCACCTTTAAAATACTGGCTCAATTTTTTACAACTTTTTCGTTGGGGTTAAAATAAACAATCTGAGGAAAATGCACATTGCAAAGAAGGAAGGACTGCATAAAGCTGGCCAGAAGGCCTTTGTAGACACTTAAGCATTTCTCCATGACGGGCTCTGACTCATTGTCCCAAAGCCCCGGGGAGGAGAGGATGTAGTCCCACCAAGGCCGCTGGCCCAGGCTCTGCGTCCCCAACCCTCCCTTCTCTCCCTGGCCTTTGTCCGCTGCTCCGACCCCGACTGGCGCGATGCTCCTTGCCCTTACTGCCCCCAGGTCCCTCCAAGTGCAGCCGGTCTTCAGGCTTTTGAAACTTCAGAGCACCAGTATACAAAGTCAATGCCTCTCCTTCAGAGAAGTGGGGAAAGAGCTATGCCACCCGCAACGGGGACCTGGGGATAGGGGAACCCAGGCCAAGGGGCCCTGGCCACTGAGCGCCCCTTCCGCCCAAAATAGTCGTTGCGCCCCGGCTCCACGTCCTCCACGTTCCCCAGCCGTTCCCCCACGCCTCTGCGCAAGGGAGCCGGTTCCCATTCTGTGGCAACCCGTCTTGGACAGGCCTCCCTAAGGCCAGAGACCAGGTACCAACGCCAAGTTGGGGCCTGCTGCCCTGCGCGTTCTGAGGCGGCGCCGAGGACCCGCGCGGGCGGCGACGGCAAGAGGCGCCACGGGGGTTCCTTTAGAGTTGAATGACTTTTTCCCAAATCTCATACATTACATTCTATATTTATTTCTTGCTCAATTGCATATTCTTTTCAGAGATTTGTTCTTTCATTCTCTAGTTAAGGTAGAGGCAATTATTTTTTCATT
>NW_006440644.1:213487-218769 GCF_000325575.1 Pteropus alecto | reverse complement strand
TGGCGGCGGCGCGCCGGCGGCAGGATCATGGTTGAGCGCGCCAGCAAGTTCGTGCTGGTGGTGGCGGGCTCGGCGTGCTTCATGCTCATCCTGTACCAGTACGCGGGCCCGGGACTCAGCCTAGGCGCGCCCGGCGGCCGCGCGCCGCCGGACGATCTGGACCTCTTCCCCACGCCTGACCCACACTACGAGAAGAAATATTACTTCCCGGTGCGCGAGCTGGAGCGCTCCCTGCGTTTCGACATGAAGGGCGACGACGTGATTGTCTTCCTGCACATACAGAAGACCGGCGGCACTACTTTCGGCCGCCACCTCGTGCAGAACGTGCGCCTCGAGGTGCCCTGCGATTGCCGGCCCGGCCAGAAGAAGTGCACCTGTTATCGGCCCAACCGCCGCGAGACTTGGCTATTCTCCCGTTTCTCTACGGGTTGGAGCTGTGGGCTTCATGCCGACTGGACGGAGCTTACCAACTGCGTGCCCGGCGTGCTGGACCGGCGCGACCCCGCCGCGCTGCGCACTCCCAGGTGAGGCCCGCCCACTAAGCGGCTACATCGTCGGGACCAGAGCGCGGGCCCCAGTTTGCGTTGGCTCCCTGGGCCATGGCCCGGGGGACGGTACTGGGCCCCCTCTCCCTCTGTGTTCTTCTCTCTGCCTTCTGGGGGCCCCCACTAGCCACAGCCCTTTTGAACCTCCTCCCGCTTGTCGGGCGCCAGAGGCCCCCAGTTTGCTGCGGCCGCTGTCACTCTGCAGTTTTATCTCGCTCTCCCCCTCTTGCTCCTTGCCTAATTTTCCCCACCTATCGCCGCCGGGCTGCGCAATGCCTAGGCTTCCACCGGTCATCGCCCAACGGCTTACGGGGCCAGTGTAAAATTGGGCCGGCCCTAGCTATAGGCCCAGGCTGGCCCTAGCTATAGGCCCAGGCTGGCCATGGGTCGTCGAGTGGGAAAGTGGGTTCCTGTGCGTGTGTAGCGCACCTGGGGTGTTCGCTTTCCTGCGTCTCATACCCGAAGAGGAAGTGGGGAGTAGGGTGCCTCTTCCCTGCACCTGTAGGGGCCCCAGCCCGCCAGCCAGCCTGCCTTAAGGTGGCTGGGGAGGAGCTCCCAGCTAAAGGGGTTGGCTCCGCCTGCCCGAATATGCAGGTAGAACAAAGGCCCGAGTGTGACATGAGGCTGGCGGCAGGGAGGAGGCAAAGCTTCCTGCTCTCTGAGTCGGGCCAGAACCAGGTGCGAGCTTTCTCTGAAAGGAACAAAAGCTGGCCAACAGCCAGGTTGGGGGGAGCTGAACTGGTCTGGAGTACCTGTGCAGCCAGACACCTTTCCCGTGGTGTCTCCCCTTTAGGGAGAGTGCACAGATTATTGTAGAGGTTGTGGGCACAGGGCTGACCTGGGGAGGTGGGGCACTCTCCTGGGATGCACTTCACATCCAGAACTCTATGGCAGTGCTGGGTTTTTCAGTGGTTAAAATTGGGATTCTTTTGCTCCTCTTGGTGTTGGTGCCCTGTGGGGCCTTCTCCCCAGAATGTCTGAGCTGGAAAGGGAAAGGAATGAAGTCTTCTTGCTAGCTTTTTGTTTACCTTCCATATTTGCCTTAGGACTGCATTCCCAGACTGGCTGGGTCAGGACCTGTGTGTCTATGTAGTCATGTTATCTGCACTTTGTCAGGAAGGTGCAGGGTCTCTGGTGAGTTTGGGAGATGAAAGTTGGGCATCTGGCCAGTCCAGAGGCGGAGCAACGTCCATTGCTCTCCCTGCTTGCCCTTCAGGCCCGTTATCTGTGGTATTTCCCAGACTCAGGAAATTGGGGCCCTAGAGCTGGTGGGGCGGGGGATGTCTTCCCACTTTTCCTTGTCTTTGTGTTGTCCCACCTTATCCCCAAGACAGCAGTTCCTAGCCTGAGAGGTGATGTTCCCAGTCTCTAAAGGCCTCGGGGCTTTCAGATCTGCCTGTTCAAGCGCCTGTCCAGGGCCCTTGAAGCATTGCTTCTTGCCCACACTTAGCCTGCTCTGTGTGATTGTGCTTTTCCAGGGTAACACCCACTCCTCCACCCCCTGTCTCCCGTGGTCCAGCCACTTTGTGCTAGACTTAGCTTGGCTTGAGGACTTGCAGCCACTCACCCAGCAGGGCTGTAGGCCCCCAGAACTGGGCACTGCCCAAGCGAAATTGGCCCAGGTAGACACCTCCATGCCTAGGGGAGTAGGTGTTGGGGACATTGTCCTGTCTGCCAGAGGGAATTAGCATACATGAAAGCCCCTTTAGGGAGTGCGCATAACCTGCTTTAGGGGCTGCCACAAGGCCTGAGTCAAGCTTGCCCTGTAGATATGGCCTCAGCCCTCCTTTGCAACCAGGACACTTCCTGCAGCCTCTCCTCTTGAGATTGATTTTCCCTTTGGATGACTAGGGCGAAAGGCTCTTCGTCTACCTTTTCTGGAGTTTGTCCATCAGAACAGGAAGCCAGCCACCCTCACTGACAGAAGTGGGAGGATCAGGTGGAGCTGATTGGTACCCTCCCCTCCTTTCCCCTGGTGCTACACTAGGGAGGCCTCAGTGCCCCACCCTAGGGTGGATGTGTGTTGCAAGAATGGAAAATGCCATGCCTGGTCAGCCAGATGCCTCTTGCTGCAGTGGGCTGCCAGCTCCCCACAGCCCCCACTCCTGGCTTATAAGCTGCTGAGCTCAGAAGCCGCAGCCCTGGTGAAGGGGTTTCCAGGGTCCTTAGGAGGCCCTTGCTCAGCCTTCCACTCTGGGATCCTTCTGTGCCACCAAGCAGGTGACAGAACGTTGCCATACAAGTTGTTCTCCTCCCCCTCCTCTCTTTTTATTTCTGTTCCAGGCACCAGGTAGATTGCTTTTTCAATTAGTTTTCTCGAGAGGCCATGGTAATCTTTGTTCTGTGCGTTTACGAGCCATCTGCACTGAGGTTCACCTGCCAAGTGATCCCCTAGTCTATAGAAGTCGGGGTGCAATTCTCCCATCTGTGTAGGGACCCAGCACCTCTCACGGGACAGTGGCAGTGCCCGGCCTCTGTAGGGTGCCTGGGACTGGTAGTGCCTGGTTTCATGAGTCTCAGATGTCACCCTCGCTTTCCTTCCAGCAGGGCCTAGTCCCTGTGGGTGTCGGAGCGGCCCCTGACTGGTGAACTAAGGAAGGGTGGCCCTGCCTCCGAAAGTTGCCCTGATGGGGCCCTTTGGAGTCTGGGCCTCAGATGAGGACCGTTTTTTTGTCCTCTCTGGTCCCAGGGCTAAGCACATTGCAGGCCTTGGACAGATGCCTTTCTGCTATGAGGGGCACTTCTAGAACCTCTCCACCAAGCCTCTCCCAGCTCCTTGTGCCAGTGTCTGTGGTGTTTTGAGGCCTAGCAGAGGTGAGTCTTGTGCGGGAAGTGAGAGATAATAAGCTGCATCTTTCGTCGCATGGGTCATCCTGGGTCATTCTGAGCTGGGCATGTGTCGAGGTGACCAATAGAGATGGACAGGTTTTCAGTGCCTTCCTGGAATATGCTTTAGAGCTTCCAGCAGCTCTTAGTACTCCCTGACTTGGAAGAGAAGAACAGGTGGGTGAGCAAAGCATTGGCAGGTTACTGTTTTGTCCTGTGTCTGCCAAAGGCGCTGCCACACCTGCTGGCATCAGCCAGGAGAGCTCGTAAGGCCCCCAGGAAGGAGTGGCCTCAAAGAGATGTGTTTGCCCATGGGCAGCAGGCAGGTAACTGTTGCCAAGGGCCACTTTGGTTAGTGTCTCAGCACTCCCGCATCACCTCATAGGGTTGGATTGGTGCTCCCAAGGGCAAAAACGTCTCTCCTTCTTCTTCCGATGTGCCCGAAGGATACGGAAGACCAGTCATGGTCTTGCCTGGGTTGCCCTGGAAATGCCTTTGAAATCATATAGGCTTCGTTTGGAACCAGTAAAGGCATTCGGAACCTAAATGTGGCTTCTGGACCACCTTTAGGGGTCCTAGGCTCTGCCATATCCTCTCTGTGGCATCACCCCCCTGGAGCCCCTGGTGGATTCCCAGCATCTGTGATATTGCCTTCCAAAGACTGCCTCCTACAAGGAGCCAAGAAGCCTTAGCATCAATAGAATGTGCCCTCTCGGTCCTGCAGCCCCCTCTCTGGTCACGTGTCCTCCCTCCACCATCCTAAAGTCCTCTCTGGTTCCAGAAATGTGCCTGTGCTGCCCTCTGCCCACCTTGCCCTCATCTCTTCTTATTGCTCTACAGGCTGTGCCTCTCCCTTCAGCCTCAGCCCTGCTGCCCTGTACTCCAGGAAGCCTTCCTCGCCAGGGCTCTGTTGCCTTAAGTGCCCTTGGCTCTTCTCCATCCTGGCATGTCCATAGCATGCTGGCCCTAGCCAGATGCCAAGTGGGTGCTGCCCACATGTCAGCACCAACAAGAACATTCCCCTCCTGGACCTGCTGCCTCTCCAGGAGCTGCGTTTAGCTGGTTTTCCCTAGATAAGTCAGGTTTAGGGAGTCAACCCTGCATTTGCAGTGTGGCTGCCCAGAGAATCTTGCAGCTCTTCAGTGGGCCTGACAGGGTTGAGGCAGACTTAGATTGGAATGGTTCTGTGATGGTTTTTTCTGCAGCACTCAGCAGTTTCCAGCATGCCTTCACGATCATTTTCTTAAGTGCCATCAAGAGATAAAACCTAGATTTGCCTGCAGTGGAGCAGATGTCACTCAGATCATGTGACTGGGACCAATGAACAGGGCCTTGCCACTTAAAGGACGTGATTGGGGTGTCACCATGGCCTGAATCACCCAGAGAGTGCTTGGGTTAAGACAAAAAGAATCTGAGATCAAGATATTCAGAATTAGATTTTCGTTTTAAAACAAAAAACAAAAACCTTTTTAAGCAAATGCATGAGAACTTTCTTTTTAAGCAGACTTTAAATTGGCTTACTGAAAATCATTTTAAATGTTGTTATAGCTTGTGAAATTACCAGGCTCTGTAACTCATGTTGTCCAGAAGCACCACAAGACAGGAGACCAGGGCTTCCTGTCCTTGTAGGCACTTCACTCATGAAACCCAGGGCCAGGTGGGGTGGGTTGGACCACTGTGCTGTGGCACCGGCTCTGGTCAGGGGGCTTGTTTGCTTCTGGATCAGAAAGGCTTTCCCTGTGGGCACAGCTCCCACCCCTAGGGCCCAGTGGGGCAATGAAGCCCCTTCAATAGAGGTTTCTTTCTTGGTGGGAGGTCTGAGAGGTTTGGCAGCTGCACTTGTAGAGTGGCAGGCCGATGGTGGGGGCCTGACTTTGTTGTCCATAGGGGGACACATAGAGGGACACTCTT
>NW_006440644.1:167281-213449 GCF_000325575.1 Pteropus alecto | reverse complement strand
ATCTCTTTTTGTTGTAAAGTAACGATTGTAAAGGTAATTGAGAGCAAAGTATAAAAGTCGCTCTATTCTCCATGCATACTTTTTTCCTGTAATTGAAACCATAATATAAATTCTCCATAAATGTTGTTCCTTGTCATTAAAAATATAATACTCTAAGGGCTGTAGATGAACCCCTTATGGGTGCCGCATCATTGCTTTTCCCTGTATTTAAGAGTGCAGATGCTCGTCTCTGGGTCCTATACGGTGCTGCACTAGACATCCTTGTTTTTATTTTGCATAGCTCTGATTGCCTTAGAAATTCCTAGGAGTGGAATTTCCGAGTTGAGTGGTCTGAATGTTTAAATATTCCCCATATGAATGTTAAATTACTTTTCAGAACTTCTATACCTATAATATTGCCACCTGTGGTACTCGAGTCCCCATCTCAACAGCACCCTTTGGTACTGAATATTAAAAGGGTTTACTTTTCTAAATCAACACAATGTATCTGTGTGGTTTTTATTGAAACCTGACAAGTACACCATGGGGATAGACCATCACTTCAGGAGTTTTGGGAGGGGCCATGCCTAGTCACCCCAAATGCCAGCTGGTCTTGTTACAGAGAGTGAAGTGCAGCTCTCCCATCTGAAGTATGGTGAGAGGTGATGGGCCTGTGAGGGGAGCCTATGTTCAGAGAGAGGAGAGTGCAGGCAGGAGACTGGCTCTTGTTCCTTGAGTGCTTAGTAGGTACTCAGAATGGGTCATCTCATTTGGTTCCCCATTTTTCACACGAAAGTCAGGGCCCAGAAAAGTTGGGGAACTTGCAGAGTCCTTCAGCCTGGAGAGCCAGGAGCTGGCATTCAGATGTCTGCCTTGAAGCCCTTGTGCTTGCCCAGCCGTCGGCTGCAAACTCCACCACCCCACACCTGGGAGACTGTCAGTAGGAAAGAACAGTAGCCCAGCCATTGGGGGAGAGCAGGCTCAGCATGTGTGGGCTTCTGAGACCCAAGGCAGACAAGGACAATTTCATGGGCAGACTGTGTCGTTCAGTTTACTGGAAAACATCCAGCAGCCTTCGCTGGAGTACCAGCAAGACCCTAACCGGGCCACATCCTCTTGGTTCTAGGAAGGTACCTAAGTGAGTTTTGCTGATGACGTCAGCACTGCTGGCAGCTTAGACCATCATGGCAGCATTTCAGGACTTTTACAGCAGGGCCGGTACCTTCCACTGCCTCTCCTGTACAATAGGGTCACGCAGCTGCCAGCCCTGCCACCTGGCCCTGTTGGAAGGGTTGTGTAATTCAGGCCAGGATGTGATTTACCTGGTCTGTGGAGAGAGAGCTCACAAAATAGGCTGGGACTTGCCTCCCTCCTGTGAACATGTTTTCTGAGACCTTTTCTTAGTGGTTACTTATAACCACATGGACATTTCTCATTGGCAGCCCTGTTCTCCTTTTCCTCATACCTTGGGCTCACTTGCCAGCACTCACAGGTGAGGAGACGTATTTGCAAGAAGGTTTTCACCTCACAAGACTTGTTCGTGCCTCTTTCAGAACTCAGTTGGCTCTTTTCCCATTAAGTTATTGCTGTCTATTTTGGTTTTTCTTTTTTGTTGTTGTTGGAGGGGGAGGGAGATGTTAGGCAGAAAAAAATGTGCTAAGCTTGGTCAGGGCCACAGGGGATGAGGTACTGCCACAGCCACAAAAACTCAGGCATGTGAGTAGTGACAGCAGGAGGTATCACCTGTAGCATCTAAGGGCCTAGAAGAAGCTGCCTCTACACAGGTTTTTGCAGGATGAATAGAAGTAAAGATAGGAAGCAGTGCTCTGGAACCAGTGTTAGATTTCAGGCATATCCTCTGAGACACACAGCCAGTCAGGGACAAATGGGAGCAAAAGTGGGCAGTGGGACGGTGTGAGTAGAGAAGGGCTTCCCCAAAGGGGCAGACAGAGGCCTAGGCATTGGTGTTGCGTCTGCCCCTGAATACAGGCCCATCACTTTCTGGTTGTGATACTTGATCTATGTTCCTCCCTGGGTAAAATGCCCCCTTCTACTGTGGCATTGTCCCAAGTCCCTATTTAACGGGGCCTGTTATTTTGGAATAGTGTTGCATGCACATACCCACACAGCAAAGAGAGTTAAAATGCTGATTTCAGACTGCCTGACCTGGGGTGGACACTGTCAGTACATCAGGGTCAGCCAAGCAGGTGGAGGGAGGTGGCTGTCCAGCTGCCGAAGACCATACACATCCTACCCAAGCCTTGGCTTGGGCCTGAGGCCTGTTTTCCCTAATGGAAGAACGGAAACCATCCAGGGCAGCCTTTCTCTACCACTGCCACCAGCTGCCTGGCCAGGTTCCCAACCAGCTAAGGATGTGCAGGTACCACCACCCACTGCCTAACTGGCTGGCAGCCTTTCCCTGCAGTGCTGCCTGGTGGCACTCCTCTTGAGGTGGCCTCCAGGGTAGCTGGACTATTTAGAGCCCTACCCCTACCCAGCTGTTGGTCTGTTTATTTACTCAGCCAAGCACCCTGGATCTGGGGCCTCAGCTCACCAAGGGCCACCTACAAGGACTGAGTTCCACAAGGTCATTGCAAGGCTCTTGGGCCCTCTCTGTGCAGATGGGACGCTGGCTTCAGCGAGGGCTGAGATGTGTGGGGGCTCAGCCCCTGAGTTCCTTCTGGATAGCCTAGGCAGCGCTCTGGGCCTCAGCAGGCTGGCTAGGAAGTGGAGGAAAGAGGAGCCTTCTGGGCAGACTCTCTTTTTACCTTGTCTGGAGCCAGGGGTCTCATGGGCACAGGGAAACTCTTTGAGCCTCAGTCCCCATCTCTAAAATGGGGATGTGGAGTTTGTCATTTGGTTCTATAGAGGAACCAGTGACTTGTTACCCATGCCCACCTGTGACTTTGTGGTCCCTCTCCAGCCCCAGTTTGTGTTCATGTCTTATCAGAGCTGTGGCCACTTGTAACCCTTTAGAATTCTGCAGTGCAGGGGTAGAACACAGGCCTCATTGCCCAGGAGTGAGGCCCAAGGCTTCATCTACAAAGCAGGCTGTCAGCGGCTTCCCATAGCAATGCGGGAGGCTAGCTATGGTGGTAGGGGATGGGACCTGGCATGGGAGCAGAGTTGGGGGGCACTCAGTAAGAGACAGGCGGCTCTCTGATGGATGGCCTGTGAGAGCTGCATGTGAGCAGCGCAGCTGCCCCAGTTTGTTTACTTGGTGAACGTTAAGTGGCCCAACAAGGGCATCAGAGCAAATCAGTAATTGTCTGGAAAGACAGGAACTAGAGAGGTCAAAACTCTGGAGTTGTTTATAAAGTTATAGAATTAAGAGGATCAGTGGCTGTGGGGCCCAATCCATTGGTTACAGCAGGAGCCGGGGACCCCGGTATCTCAGAAAACTGCCTATCATTCAAGCCCAGGTCCCTCTGTGCTGGCCTGATTCCCCAGACAGGCTAGTCTGGGCTGCAGCCCTGGCTCCACACCTGGGTACACTCAGCTCTCTCAGCCTCTTTTTCCTTACTTGCCTTGTGGGAGGATTTGGTGTCCAGTCTGCCCCTCAATACAGCTCCTGATACTTCTGTCCACCCTCTGCAACAAAGTAAGGACGGCGGTGGTCCATGGGCAGCCTGGCAGCGAGGAAGCCACCTGGAAGAAAACAGCCCACATCAGATGGGAGAGCAAGAGCAGCAGGCAGCCAGGGCCTTCCTCAGAGCCAGGAAGCTCGTGACTGTACAATAGAGCAAGGGTTGGGGCAACAGAGCAAGGGTTGGGGCCCAGGCTTAGAGCCAGACCACCTGGGTAGGATCCTGATTCTGCTACTCACAAACTGTGACTTCTGTGCCACAGATCCCCATATGTAAAATGGGCATACTGACTTGGAATTGTGCTTGGTGCTGAAGACTCTTTTTTTTTTTTTACCAGAAGCTGCAATGCATCCCCTCTCTCTGGGAACAGGGAAGGGCCCTTCAGAGCCAGCTAGAAGTTTGGCTCCTGACCATACTCTGAATTGATCTACTCAAGGGCCAGCAGGGCACTTCCCACAAAGCAGCTGCATCCCAGGCAGCTAGGGCATGTTGTCTGGAACATCCACGAGCATCGCTTGCCTTTCCACATGACAGCCAGAGATGTGCCACACTTCAACTGTGGGCGTCTCCTTCTCACCCCCGCTATAGCATGGGGAACCATCCTGTTCCTTCCTATCTGTGCCCACTCAACAAAAGGGCTTGGCTGTGTTTGCTTCCTAGATCTCTGGAAAGCCCCTGTCCCCTGGCCAGCAGCTCAGATGACAGGGGCAATGTAATCATAGCCTGTGGGGATGTACAAGTTGGCCCTGGTGTCTGTGGCCTGTGGTGGCAGCAGCTTGCTCACCTGTCCTTCTGATAATTCTCAATACTCAACCATGGGGAGCTCAATGGCAAAGGGAAGAAGAGGTAAAAATGTGGGTGACTCTGGCTGTGCACAGAGAGGCCTGCCTGGCCAAATCCCAAGGCCTTACAGAAACCTAGGGATGAGGTTCTTCCCCTCCCTAAACCCCTCTCTGCACCAGGCCTGGGCTGTGGTCACCCATCTGTGAGCGTTCACTCATGTTTTCACTTGCCATGACTGATTGCCTTGATCTCTGTTGCCAGTACTTCTGCCCCCACTGCAGGGTCAGAGCTTAGCATAGGGCGTAGAGGAAGCCTGCTGTGGCCTCCCCTCTCCCACCTCCCCCATCACAACTATCTGTGCTGTGTGTTTTCTCTGCAGACATGTGTATCCCTTAAACAGTACACAGCACTGTTTGGATGTTATTCACTTTCTAGAACCTGCATCAGACTGTACTTGATCTTCTGTAACTTGCTTTCTTCCCTCAGCCTTGTCATTGAGATTTATCCATATTGGTCCATGACATGCATATCTAATTCGTTGATTGATGGATTTAATATCAAATTTTTCTAGACTCGTCTCTTTTTTTTCTTGTGCTTTGTTCTGAGAGCAGACGGGAGGAGTATTTCACAGACCAGGTGACGATGACTGGGCTTGCCCCTCTTTTTCATACCTAGCAGTGGGTTGGAGGGTGGGCGGTCCATCCTCAGCTCTGCTGGACAAGACCAGTGCTCTCCGGACTGGCTCCTCTAACACCCTCACACCATGCCTGACGTTCCCCGCCATTTGGCCTGTCAGACGTTGTCATTTTTGCCAGGCTAGTAGCCCACTTTTTCCGTGATAGGATGAGACAGGCATTCTATTGTGTGGTTACTGGCCCCTGAGGTTTCCTCCCCAACATTTAGCTGTTGGTGTCTCTGGGCTGCTTTCTCCCCTGAAGTTCTACAGATGATGAGGCCAGGCACCTTCCAACTATCCTTCCACACTGTACGTGGTCTGGGCATGTGGTTTACCAGAGCCTGTACCCTTGGGGATTGGGGAGCCAGCACATCCTTGTCCTCCAGCCAAAGGCACCAAATGCACATGCAGCAGATAGAAGGAAATGAACCTGCTGACCTCTGAACCCTTCTGGGACCCCCTTGTGATGGGCGCTCAGAGGCCCAGAAGACTGAGTGTGTAGACACATGGCTGGCTGACCAGCCATCCTTTCTGCATCAGGGACATCCCCAAGGCCCACCTTGGAAGTCCTTAGCAGCACCCACTGTGGCTACTGCAAGAGCCAAGCCCCAAAGGCCAGACGAGTGGGTCAGCCTGCTGCCTGGCATCTCACATCCATTGGCCGTAGTATCCCAGTGAGGTTGGGTTGGAAGAAAGGATCCTGCAACCAGAACCAGAGCCTGGAGCCTACTGCTCTGAAGTCATAGAACCCTCTTTTACCATCCAGTGGAAATCTGGGCAGGGCTTCCCCACAAGGCCTGCCTATGTCCCTGTGCCTCCAGCCTGGTGCCCAGTCCCTTGTCTTCTCAGCTACACCCTGGGGCTGCCCCTGCATGGGCCCCCTCTGTTTAATGGAGCTCTTGCCCCCTCTCCGACAGGAGCATAAGGGCAGAGCTCCCTCATCATTCCATCAGCCTTGGAGTGTACCCTGCCAACCCCACTTGACCCAGCCCCATATACTGCAACATTTGCTACTAGACCATTTCCCCTCACTGGCCTGGGAATAGGGGCTCATAAATCCCCTCCATGGAGAATTAAACAGCTCTGTCGCCATAGGACTTAACAGGGCCCCAGGGATAAACATGAGCACATGTTTGTGGCCCAAGGGCGACAACTGAGCATCACCCCTCTGAGTTATGAGCTTTAAAGGCTCACATATAAATGTTTACTTCCATGGAGCCTTAGTGTCCTCGGAAATTAAGAACCTGCCAGCGTTAAGGTTTTTCATTTGTATCACCACAGCAAAAGGGGGAATAGAGTGTTTGTACTGGAGCAGCAAGGCCAGGATTTGGGGTATAGCACAGTGTTTTTCTCTGGAATCTTGGGTCATGTTCTTGTCAGGGAAAATTTCACAATAGGAGGAAGTCCTCCAGCCACACCACAGCTGATAGAGGGGCTTGGAGAAGGTGTTGTTTTGTGAGGCGCATTGCTGTTTTCCAGGTACCCCCATTTACAAGGCATGCACTTTGTTGGGGAGCGGGGTGAGCTTGCCCAAGGGCACAATCTGGGAGCAGAGAGTGGCTTTGACGAGTGCTGCCCTCACTCAGTGCCTGGCCTTCCTCGTTCTTACCTCGCTGTTAGGGGTTCCACGGTGCAGATGAGGAAACAGGCTCAAAGAGCCTATATAACTTGTCACCCAAAGTCACAGGTGGGAGAGCTGAGATTCATACCCAAGCCAGTGGCCCCAGTGTTTCCTGTTAACCCCTCCTCAGTGACAAGGAGTATATAGGGTCCCTACCTAGGAGGGAAAAGCCAGGTGCCAACCAGGCCGTACTGCCTACCTATGGCGGAGGACAGCATGGCTTCTTCGAGAATGCCCCCTGGGCAGGGCTTCCCCACAAGGCCTGCCTATGTCCCTGTGCCTCCAGCCTGGTGCCCAGTCCCTTGTCTTCTCAGCTACACCCTGGGGCTGCCCCTGCATGGGCCCCCTCTGTTTAATGGAGCTCTTGCCCCCTCTCCGACAGGAGCATAAGGGCAGAGCTCCCTCATCATTCCATCAGCCTTGGAGTGTACCCTGCCAACCCCACTTGACCCAGCCCCATATACTGCAACATTTGCTACTAGACCATTTCCCCTCACTGGCCTGGGAATAGGGGCTCATAAATCCCCTCCATGGAGAATTAAACAGCTCTGTCGCCATAGGACTTAACAGGGCCCCAGGGATAAACATGAGCACATGTTTGTGGCCCAAGGGCGACAACTGAGCATCACCCCTCTGAGTTATGAGCTTTAAAGGCTCACATATAAATGTTTACTTCCATGGAGCCTTAGTGTCCTCGGAAATTAAGAACCTGCCAGCGTTAAGGTTTTTCATTTGTATCACCACAGCAAAAGGGGGAATAGAGTGTTTGTACTGGAGCAGCAAGGCCAGGATTTGGGGTATAGCACAGTGTTTTTCTCTGGAATCTTGGGTCATGTTCTTGTCAGGGAAAATTTCACAATAGGAGGAAGTCCTCCAGCCACACCACAGCTGATAGAGGGGCTTGGAGAAGGTGTTGTTTTGTGAGGCGCATTGCTGTTTTCCAGGTACCCCCATTTACAAGGCATGCACTTTGTTGGGGAGCGGGGTGAGCTTGCCCAAGGGCACAATCTGGGAGCAGAGAGTGGCTTTGACGAGTGCTGCCCTCACTCAGTGCCTGGCCTTCCTCGTTCTTACCTCGCTGTTAGGGGTTCCACGGTGCAGATGAGGAAACAGGCTCAAAGAGCCTATATAACTTGTCACCCAAAGTCACAGGTGGGAGAGCTGAGATTCATACCCAAGCCAGTGGCCCCAGTGTTTCCTGTTAACCCCTCCTCAGTGACAAGGAGTATATAGGGTCCCTACCTAGGAGGGAAAAGCCAGGTGCCAACCAGGCCGTACTGCCTACCTATGGCGGAGGACAGCATGGCTTCTTCGAGAATGCCCCCCCTACACACACACACACCCTCCTTGAGGCCCAGCTAAATGAATGGCTGCTGCCTGCAGGAAACAGCCCGGTCATTAAGTGTAATATGTTGCTCCCTGAAGAGAATCAGAGCAGGTGGAAAGGAGGAAGGCAGAGCAGATGGTCTCCCACGGGAGGTTTGGAGGGTTCCGATGTCACCTGTAAGGAGAGGGGAGCATGTGAGCCATAGTGTGAGAGCACAGTTTCCACCCTGCCTAGAGAACCAGAGACTCACCTGTCCAGCCCTTGCAATAGCCCTCCTTCCCACCCAGCCCACCGGAGCACCCTAAGTCCCCACATTCCAGAGAGGGGAGACCACAGCTCCACATACAGGCCCCCTCCTCTCCTCTGTTCTCTGGTGGCAGGTGGGTGGGCAGGCAGGTCTGGGCAGTTTGTTTAGCTCATGTAAGTCCAGACAGAAGGCTGCTGTTGACCAACTGTCTGAACCCTGTAAAAGTTTGAGGCCTACCAAATCCTGTTTTAAAACCATCAGGTGGGCAGTCAGGAAGCCCAGTGCTGTAAGGAGAGGTTTGTTTCTTTCCTTCCCTGGAAGCTGAGCTGGCAGTGTGCCCAACAGAAAACACTGTTTTTATCAAGTAAAAGGCAGGCAGGTTTCAGCCAAGTGGGTGAAAGGCAGGTGACAAGATTGGTGTGGGGCTGTTCCAAAGCAGGGGCAGACCCCATCCTCAAGCATTTGGGTCAAAAGGGGACCCAGTAGGTGTCAGGCAGGGCTTGCTCAGGGGCACGGGATGCACATCAGGCCAGCAGAAGCCCAAAATATGAATGCTTAGGGGATCCTGACAGCCTGAGGCAGCCTCCTCCTGGCTCATTCCACAGCCCAGGCCCCGTCTGACCTCGTGGAGCCCTTACTGTGCCTGTCAGATACACAGAAGACTTGAGAAGCAGAGGCCAGCAGCCCCTCACACACCACAGCACCTGTCCAGAGGGCCAGCATTTCCCATGAGGCCGTCCCTGGGTGGCAGAGCAGTTTTAAGTTGGCAGAGGTTCCCTATGGACCAGGGAACCCCCTCTCCTCGCCACCCCCCTGGCCCCCCCACCCCGCCGCCTGGGGTCGTGGGCCTTGCTTTGCATGGCAAGGCCGAGTGGGCCCCTCCAGTCCCTCTTGCCCACCCTCATTCTCTGTTCTGTTCCCAACCCCAACCTGAGCCCTGCCATCTGGTCATTGTGTCCCTCTGCTGGCCAGGCCAGAGGCAGCTTAAGGTCCCAGTGCTGCAGATGGGGTTGACTTAGCACAGGCCTCACAGTGTACCCTAAATGGAGATGCAGGGCAAGGATAGCATTGCTGCCCAGCTACTTCCTGCAGGACAGTGCTTCTGTCCATTTAATTCATCACGTGAGCTGTTCCGGGTCATTTTCAGAGGAAATGCTCTAAAAGAGGTCAGGGGGTACCCTGTAGCCGGGGGGAGATGGCTTGCAGCTGTGTTTGGAAACTGGTCACTGGCTTCCCCCAGCCCTCCCAGCTTTGAGCCCTGACCAGGCCACACAATCAGCTGGCATAGGAGCTTGACCCTATGGGCCAGCCAGCGGCTATTACCTGCTGAGATAACATGGGAACTCCAGACTCAACCAGCCTGTGTTCTGTCATGGAGCCTTTTGCATCTTCTTAATTTGTTTGGTAGGTTTTCACTGAGCTCTCACTTCATTCAGTCTTGAGAGGGGCACTGACATAGGGTCCAGCCCCAGCCTCCCTGTTAAAGTTCTCCAGCTATGTCCGACGGGCAACCCAGATTCGGGAGGGCCCAGCGGTCTTGGCACCCCCATTGGGTTGTGCTGGTGGCCCCCTTGAGTTCACAGGGGCAATATGAGGGCCCTGACACCCCCTAGTGGTATCTCTGCTATTCATCTGCCAGGCCAGTGATATCAGGTTAGGGTCCCATCACACACATTTGCTGTAGCCTCAGCGTGGATGCACCCTGGACCCCTACTCACTTGGCCAGCCTCTGCCAGTGACTCAGCCCTGTCCTGCAGGGACCAGTGAGGCTGGGCGTAGGCACGTCCCAGGGTGCACTGGGAAGGGGCGCTACTGCTTTCCCATTACAGATGGGGAAGTAGGGATTCGGGGAGGTCAGACAACTTGCTAAAGGTCACATGGCTTAGGCAGCAGACTTGGGACTTGAACCTAGATCTTCAGGAGCCCTATCTGTGCCCTACCCACATCTCTGGCTACAGCCACTTGGCAGTTGTCATTCTGGAGCCAGGCTTCATAGAGGGGGTGGTACGCATGATGGGCCTCTGGTCCTGCCCCAAGGAGTAGTGAGTGACTTCATGAGAAAGGGCAGCTGCAGGAACAGCCAATATCCTTGGTCATGTCAGGTGTCACCCAGAGCCAGCCCAGTCTGTCCCATGTGACAAAGAGGAAGTTCAGGGCCACGGAAAATTTAGTGCTGCTAGACCTGAACACTGTTTTTTAAATATTTATCTTCAGTTCTTCCTATAGCAGTAGTTCATGCTGCCGTTCGAGAGCCAGCCAAGGGGTCCTGGGGCCTACAACCAGACATTCTCCCCTTGCTGCACCTCTCTGAAGCCTGCAGCACCAGCTTAGAGTGCAGGGCCTGGCTGCAAGCCTTCTCACTGTCGCCACACGGTGCTCAATGAAGGGTTGGGCAGATGGCAGCCCGCCGGACACCCACCTGGTTTCCAGGTGCTGGCAGGTGTTCCTGAGAGTCAGGACTGGCTTTTTGCCTCCAGAGGGAATGTTTTCTGATGGGGGCTTGACTCTGGCTTGGCTCTCTGCTCTCTGCCCAAGCCAGCACCTTTGAGTGGTTTTGACAGGGGAGGCACAGGCCAGAAATGCTGTCCCCATTGGCTCAGTTGCTCCCAGCCATGTGGGCTGGTGGCCAAACAGGCCATTTGGGCCAGCTGAGTCCTGAGGACAGACTCAGCCATGGTTTTCACAGGTATCAGGGATCCTGTGGGGGCCAGGCTACAATGGGCAGAGCCACAGGCCTCAAATCTATACACACAATTCACCAGCATTGGGACAAGCACCTCTACCGTTATCCCATGCACCGATTATGCACACATATAATGACCACTGGGTCTCCCCTGGCTCCCAGCCCCCTTCCACCCTCACGCTGGCCGTACATACCACCCAGTATAAGAGGAAATAGACAGCTGGTGTTGGGGGAGGGGCAACAGTCTCTCTTGGGCTGACTGTATGTGGTACAGATCCTTGTCAAGTTTGTGATCTATGCTTCCTGTCACCACCAACCACAGGCCATCCTCTGTCTCACAGAGCAGTGGCCTGAGGCCAGGACTGGACTTTGTGTGGGCCTTGGGGATACTTGCCCCTCCTCCCAGAGAGTGAGGGCCTGGATCTCCCAGGACTTGCCACAGGCTACACAAGTACCCACCCATTCGCAGTCACACACCCACACCCTTACCCACACTCTCACATACACGCTTCCAGCAGCAGCTCATGCCGTGGAGCCAGCAATGACTCAGAAATATCCTAGAACAAGAATTTCTTTTTTCCTTACAAGTGGTTGGCACTTTGGGACATTTCTTCCCTTTTGAAATTCCTTCCTGCTAGCCCCTTTTAATAGCTGAGCAATTTTCCACTCTGTGGCTGGGCCACCCCTGAGGACCAGCCAGATTATGAGGGAAATGTGTTTTCATGGAAGATTTTGTCACTGCAGATGCAGGGAGCAGGCAGCCTAGAGCCCGCCTGAGTCCTCTTGGGTCCCCTGCTCACACAGAGGATGGGAGTGCCGTTGCTGGACTTTGATGGAGGCTGTCGCAGGGCTGAAAGACCAGACTCCTCCGACAGCTGGACCTCGGGGTTCCCACCTTCCTCCTGCCAACCCAGGATAAGAGACCTGGCTAACGACAATGATAGCAGTGTTTTTTCTTAAGCACGCGTGGTGGTGGGGTACCCTGGGCACTTTCTCTGTCTGCCATCAGGGCTGTCCTCACCATACCTGAGACATGGTGGTGGATCTCCTACAGAAAGGAAGGGCCTGAAGTCAGACAGGGTCAGGGCTGGGCTGCTCTGGAGGGTGGCCATCTCAGGGTCATCCTTGAGATGGCCTTACAGAATGACTGTGGGGGCCCCTGGCACTCAGGGGGCCTAGGTGGCCTGGAAGTATGCATGTGTGCCTGTCCTCCCTTCTCTGGTTGTTTTTCAGGCCTGCCCGAAGAGATTATTTACAAATAGGCCACTGACAGATAGTGGGGTCTGGAGGCCCAGCTGCCCCTCTCATCTCCACTGGAGTAGGAGTCTTGGAGACTGGCTTACAGCTCAAGGCCAGGAAATACTACAGAGATAGTGAGGAGGCTGGCTTACATAGAAAGAAGTTCCTTCCCCTGGTCCCTGATTGGTCTATTTTCAAGCAAATGAGGACGTGGTATTCTCACAGTTTAATTGGTTCAAATAGCACTGCCCTCATTGGTCAGCAGAGATGCCAGTGTGAGTGTATAGTTGCACAGCTCCCATTGAGTATAACAGGTCTTTAGCCCATTAGTCAAATTTCTGTTCTAGGAGCTCTTTATAAGGGTCAACTCACATAGCGGGCACATAGGTATGGGACCCAGGAGGCTGGCAACACAGTCTGCATCTTTTCCCTGATATGCAGCGTCCTTGAGGAATCTCTGGTTATGAATTTGGGCCCAATTAACCACACGGAGCCCTCCTTGGCAGGTATATTCTTTCTTAGGGTTGACAAAACACACACACGCACCTTTCAGGTAGACCAGAGGTAGGGGAAAGGGGCACGCACACCCATAGATGCCACCCCTCCTGGGAATTGCCCATTGTGGTGGTAAAGGCCCTGTGTGAGTTTGGCTGGGGGAAGGTGTTGGGCTCTTTGTCTAATCCAGCCTGTCCCACCTTCCCCCCACCCCTCCACTATACCAATATCTACATGTATAGGGGGAGGCTGGGTCTTAGGATTGCAGGCACTCTTGGCAGCCATCTCTGCTTTATAGAACCAGCTGCCACAAAGAGAGTCGAGCAACTTGAGGATCCACCAAGGCTGTTTGGTGACGGGGGCCTCAGCCTCCCTACCCTGAAAACTTACAGTGCCACCCTGGGCCCATGCCAGCCCTGACTTTAGCACACACTGGGTATTAGAGACAGGCTGTGATTCTGGCTGCGGTAACCTCAGGGTACGATGAGAGAAAGAGAGAGAGACAGAGTGCACGTGCGCACACGCCAAAGCTGCATAAGGAGGGAGCTCTTTGCCTGGTAAAGTCAGCAGAGCTGGCACAGCTCTCACAGACAGGGGGCTGGGTCTCTTAAGGGAAACCTAAATGTCAAGTGTGGGTAGAAAGGGGTCAGGGCTTGGTGTTTGTGCTGTTACAGACCTCATTCCTCCACCAGCCTAGAGACCCCCAGCCTCTGCCTACACATGGGCAATGTGTGCAGGGCCAGGAGTGGGTGAGGGGCCATGAGCTTCTCTCTACCACAGCAGCAGCTTGGATCTCTCAAGGTAGGGTTGGGTCACATAATTCACCTAGCTCTGCTGAGGGGGTCATGACCTTCAGAAATAGCCCAGTTCAAGCTCCGTTGTGCTCCTCACCAGTGTGACCTTGGGCAGGTGTGACCTCTCTGTCTCAGTTTCCTCATCTGTTAAATGGGGCTGGTGATGGTCTCTCCAGCTCACCTGGGGGTGGGAAATTTGGCCTGCTGGGGTGCCTGGTGCCGAGGTGAGGGGTCCTGAAAGAGAAGGTACTGCCTGCTGTCTATTCTGTTCACCCTCATGTCACAAGTTTGAGATTAGTGACACCCTGGAGGACAGCCAGTCATTTCTCTATTGCTATAGATCAAATTCATGGTCTGTGTCCTACTGACTTCTTGCACCAGGAGGAGCAGCCAGGGGCACAGGGCCTGTTCTTGTTTGTGGTCCTGTGGCCGAGGACGAGACTGAAGCCTCTTGGAGTCCCTATTTGTTCATTCAGAGGGTGGAGGACAGAGTACCACCTAATGGGCTGTTGAGAGTGTGAGATCTCCTTGGTGGAGTTGAGACTGGGTTCTTGTTCATGTCACCCCTGAGTCTAGGTGCCTTTCTGCTCTGCCCTAAGTCATGTCTGGTGACCTCAGTCTTCTCCTTGGTTTGGTCATTCCCTGAGGGAACTGAGGAAGGAACCCTGCCCTCCTGGGGGCAGTTGGACTCCATTTGTCACACTGACTGAGCATTCATTGGGGTGCTGTCCTCAACAACGGACCTTTCCTAAGAAGCCTTCCATGGCTTTGCTTTTGAGGACTCTCTCAGCTGGGGCTGGCCACAAACGCTTCATCATAGAAGAGCCTTTTTTTAAAATTGTGATAATATCTACATAGTATAAAACTTAGCACCATTTAGCCATTTTTAAGTGTACATTTCATTGGCATTAAGTAACATTCACATTATTGTGGCACAATCACTACAAACCATCTCCAGAACTTTTCCATCTTCCTCAACTGAAATTGTACCCATTGAACACTACTAACTCGCCATCCTCCTTCCCTAGCCCCTCACAGTCACTCTTCTTCTCTCTCAGACTTGGACTACTCTAGGTACCTCATGTAAGTGGAATCAGACAGTGTTTGTGTTTTTATGACTGGCTTATTTCACTTAAAATAATATCTTCAAGATTTTTCCCTATACATGTGTCAGTAATTCAGTCCTTTTTAAGGCTAAATAATATGCCATTTTACATATTACCACAATTTATTTACCCATTCATCCGTGGATGGACTCTTGGGTCGCTTCTATCTTTTGCTGTTGTGAATAATGCTGCTGGGAACATCGGCGCACAAATATGTTAAAGTCCCTGCTTTCACTTCACTCTTGGTGAAGGCAACGGTATGGGACCCACTTTGTAGAGCTGGGTGCGGGTATCCAGCAGAGGATCTGGGCAGGCACAGAGAGGAGTGGACAGGTTCTGTCCTCAGGGGGCATGGAACTTGGCACACTAGGGTCAGTGCTGAGCTGAAGAGTAGCATCTTCACAGTGCACTTGTCCCTGCAGTAGTCTCAATGTGGACCCCAGGCCCCGCCCCTGGGAATTCCCTCATGGCCAGTTCAGCTTCTGCCTGGCTCAGCATGGCCTGAGGCTAACTGGGCCCTGTGGTGGCCACAGACCCCTGTTCGCAGGGTACTAGCCTCCTATGTTAACCTCTCAGACCCCTTGGGCAGTTGGGAATCAGCTGTATCTGTGTTCAGGTGTATGGCTCACCTTCCTTCACCCATGGCCTGAGGCTACATACTCATGGGCACCGTGTTCCTGTTCAACCTGACATCCTCTCTTCCTATCTGTCCCTGTGGGCCCCAAGCAGGCCAGACCAGAGGAAGCTGGGAGTACACGTCAAGCTCTCGGGACCTCCAGGATCCTGGAATTATGAGGGATCCCTGCACAGGGTCATCTGTGGCTCTGGAAGCTCCTGGGTCTTGAGCTGTAATAGACTAGTGCTTCTCCCCTGGGCGCAGGGGCCCCAAGATCATGGGCAGGATATGTATGGCCCAGCTGGCACTACTTATGGGCCCATAACCTTCACATTCCTGTATTTCCTGATTTTCACCAAGATTGTTGTCATCTTAGGTACAGTGCAGGGGCCTTTGCCTTTAAGGCCCTGGACACACAGAAGGAAGCCTTCTAGGCTGGCAGGAAGGGCCATAGCAGTGCCCTGGATGGCTGGAGGCCATGATCCTGGCTAACCCTCCACCAGACAATATGAGCCATGTTTTTATTCCTTGTGAAGTTCGAAAGTGTGTGTGTGTGTGTGTGTGTATGATAAATGTATATATCCCCACTCCGAGTCCTCCTGGAACCTGATGAGCTTGCCAGGCAGTGAGGCTCCCCACCACCATCTTCTTATGGAACCCCCCATCCATCACCCCAGAGCCCCAAGTAGGATTGGCCATGGAGTACAGAAGGTGTGGGCACCAAGAGGATGTGCAAAGGGGCCTTTGCATTGCCCTCCAGTGCCTTCCTCTCTGAGTCCTATAGGTGTCATCCGTACCCACACCCACCCTGCTTCGCCATGTAGGCTGGACACACCCTGAGGCTATAGACTCAGCAAGCAGGGAGGGTCCTTCCCCAGGTCTCTTGAGGCCTGTAGTCATCACTGTTGTCTACCACCTCTGCTGCTGCTGTCCCTTCAACCTGGAGAGGCCCCCTCCTCTCTGTAGCTCGGAGCATGGTTTCTTAGAAGTCTTCCTGGCTCTGTGCAAAGAAATTGCCCAATAGATGGATGATGGTTGCTGAGGTTACCACCACTGACTGTCTTTGCTCTTAGTTTCACAGAAGAAACATTGTACTCCTTGGTCAATATAATTTCAAGCCTCAAAGCTTTAGCTGTTCTCTGAGTCCTCACTCTGCCTGGGCCCGGTGCTGGCCCTGGGCATTCGAGAAGATGAGGCTAGTAGAGGAAAAAAGCACCATGTTGTGTGTGACATGCCTGTGGCTCAGGTGGGCCAGGGTAGGGAGGGTGCACGAGGAAAGAGATAGGGAAGAGATTCCCTGACACAAGACTAAGGAGAGCAGCCCTTCACGGGGTGCAGGTGGACACTGGGTGCCTGGTTGGCCCTTGGGGAAGAGAGTGCAGTGTGGAGAGAAACCCACAGGCTGTGCACAAGCGAGGGGCCTATAACCACACCAAGGGCCCCAGATATGAGCCTGGGCAAGCACCAAGGTAGTTAGTCTCCAGGGTCCATTTGTATCAGGAGTGGGAACACAGTTGAGAGGGAGGTAGAGAGCACAGGGTCATAAAGGAGGGAGGGTAGCATTGGCCGTGCCCAGTGACAGAAGGTATGGAGTCGCCCCTGATCTGTCAGCGCTTGTTCCCAAGGTGATGCGCTGAATGGGCACCTGCGGCACAGGCTGAGCCCTTGGTTCTGAAAGGGGCATGTGTCTTCAGATAACTCTCAGGATCTCCTGAGCCCTTCAGAAGTGCTTGGAGGGCTGGGCCCAGGCAGGCGCAGGTCCATCTGTACCAGGATAAAGGGTCAGCACAGTAGGGACCCACCATGAGCTCCCAGCAGGCCAGGCCACCAGGTGCCCCGGACAGGAATTGGCCATGGGCTTTGCTCATCTGAAGTTTGGGCAAACCAATGCATCCGGTTAGCAACCTTGATGTGTATAGCTGAGGGAGGGTATAATGGGCCCGCCCTCTGGGAGGTGACCCTGAGGTATTTGGTACTCCACAGTCAGGGCTCGTAGTGCCCTGCTCTCTAGGCCCCGGCACATGGGATCCACACCCATCTCTGAGCCACAGAGAGAGGGCAGCCTGTCCATGCTGGGGTGTGTCCTCTCACAGAGAAGGAACACTAGTGACCAGGGGTATGAGTTTGGACTGACAGAAACCCAGCCGCAGCCCTACTCCCTCAAGCTGCCTTTTTCAGAATCTCCTGCGTCTCAGGTGCCCTCCTATATGAGTCACGCCCTCTTTTCTAGCTAGAACCTATCAGCTGATGACACCCCATCTTCCCTCAACCCATGTATACCCAGTGAGTCAGCTGCCCTTCCCCTCAGAGCACATGCCCTGGCCTGCAGCATTCAGAGCACCCCAATCTGGGGCCCTACTCGCTTCCTCAGATGCCACTTCCTCTGCTTCAGGGCACCACTTTCTCCACCCAAGTGCCAGCCCCATCCCCTGTGGGATGGCCCAGGCCTCTGCTCGGTGCCTATAGCCGAGAGAGCTCTGGCTCTACGGTGCTGCTGCTGCCTATCCACACAGGCATGTCCCCACCCTGTGCCTAGTGGTTCCCCAATGATGGAGTGCCAGACCCAGACCATCCGTCATCCTCTTCTGTGATACCCCAGTCACCAGGGCCTGGAAGCCCTGCTGATGGGCACTTTCTGCCTGCTTCTCCTGGGAAATGAGATTCCTGAATTCCTGGGTACACTTTCCCCTCCAGTATAAGGCTTGAGCATTGGGTTGTTCTGTGTCCAGGCTGGTAAGGGCCTGGGCCAACCCCTCTGCATGTGGTATGGGTGTCCCTGCCTCAAATGCCAGGCCTGAGTGTTTGGTGGAGAGATGGGCCAGGAGCCTCTGATCTGCCTACTCTCAGGAGCCTGCCTGAGCCAGTGTCCCGCTGGGCTCAGACTCCACAGGACAGGAGTGGGTAGCTGGGGACAGTCCCTCTCGGGTTCTGCCTCTCTCACCCAAGCTGGGTCCTATGATAGTGGGAAGGCCTGGGGATTGCTCGGCCCTATTCCACTGGCCTCCTACCCTCATGGCCCCTCCCCAGTTCATTTCCCTCACCCCTGCTTAGTTTATTCCCCCAGCTGGCTCCCTCTTCTCCAGACAACCCTGGGCTCCTCTGCTGCCCTAAAGGGGCCTTCTCCTGCAGTCAGCCATGGGTCAAGGAGCTTGGCTGGAGTTCGCTGGGGTCGGCCTCGGGGGAGCATGCCCTGGGAGGGTCCTGAGCAGAGAAGGAGTCGGAGGAAGGGAAAGGGAAGTACGCCATGTGCTCAGGGAAATACCTGTGGGCCCTTTGTGGCTAACAAAAGGAAATATGAGCAGGCTGCAGGGCCCTTTGTGCTCAGGGCCCAGGGCACAGCTGTTAGCACAGTCCTGGCTACGCTTGTCCTCCTCTGGGTCTGTTCAGAGGACTCCCTCAGGATTCTGCTTGCCACCCGTTTCCTGAACACACCCACACCTCTTACAGACATTAAAGGGGCCGGTTGGTGTTGCAAGGTCTGAGCCATGAAACAAGGAAACTGAGGCTTGGAGAGGCCCTGGCCCCACATCCTGCCTTCGTGGGAGACTGTGGGTCAAGCAACCAGGGGCTCTCCCTGGGGCCACAGAGCTCACTGGGAAGCTGCCCCGCACCTGCTGAGCTCACCCAGTGCCTAGAGCCTTCCTGCCAGAGGCCCAGCCCCCAGGAGGCTGGCACAGTGACAGTGAGTCGCTGCTTCTGCTGCTCCTCCAGTGGTTTGGCTGCTGCAAACCCCCAGAACTCCAACCCTCTGCGAGCAACCCAGACCCTTAACTGTTAGGCATGCTGGGATGGATCCAGCATAAGGGCACAGGATGTGCAAAGAAGCTCCCTCCTTTGACTGGAGTTCTGAGGGTGGAGCCCCCAGCCCAGTGCCTGCATGTCAGTGCTCAGCAAGGACTAGGTGGATGGACAGGCTCCTTGTCATTCTGTTGAGATGCTGAGAACCCTGCGATGGAGATTCGCAGCAGGGAGAGTGGGCGTCTTTGCCCTGTTCTCAGAGAGAATACATCCGATTCTTCCTTGCATGGACTGTGTTGATTCTAGGTTACTTTGGATACTTTCATCAGGTTACAAGAACTCTGTTCTATGACTTTGTTGGGAGTTTTGTCGTGACTAGGTACTTAATTTTAGCAAACGCTTCTTATACATTTGTTGAGATCTGCATCTGTTGATGTTGTAAATTAACTTGTGGATTTCCTCACATTAAAGCACCCTCGCGTTACCAGGAATAGCCTGACTTGGTCAGAGTGTCATGTCTTCTATAGGCTTTACTGGGTTTGATTTGATAAGATTTTTGTTTGGGATTTTGTACATCTGTATTAGGAATGAAAAGGGTTGTAATTTACCTTTCCATGCATTTGTCTGATTTTGGTATTGGGGTTACGTTGGCCTCAGAGAATGGAGGTTACACATCTTTACTATTGTCTAGAAGAGTTTGCGTTAAGTTGGATGATTTGTTCTTTTGTAGAAATAGCCTGGCATTTTCTTTGTAGAAATTTTCCCCCCACTTTTTATTTTGAAACATGTCAAACCTACAAAGTAGTTGAAATAGTGCTGAAACCTTAGACCTTTCACCAAAACGCACTGATTGCTAACATCTCTTCATTTCGGTGCACGCGCCAGTGCATGCGTGCTAGCTCTTGCTCTCTATATATCTTCGGGCATCTGGGTACATATGTCCTTGTATGTGTGCATACCATTTTTTTTCCTTTTTGGCAGAACTATTTGAAATTAGGCTGCAGGCGTTCGTCAGTACTTGAATACTTATAGGAATATTTTTAACTACTATTTTCACTTTTTTAAGGTTATAGGGTTGCTTATGTTTTCATATTTAACAGCTTTCCCCTCTCTCTCTCTCTCTCTGTCTCTCTCTCTCTCTCTCTCGCTCTCTCTCTCTGTCTCTGTCTCATGTCTGTGTGTGCATGTTCTAATCGTCGTTAGTGAGAGCAGGTGAGTCCATTCTGCCTGTTTCCCTTCTCTAGTGGCCCTCCTCTCCTTCTCTTATAGCTGGATTGGGGGTCCCTGGGATGGACCCCCTCATGTGCAGTGCTGTTATGGACTCTATGAAGCAGGGTGTCTGTACCATGTAGTGAGGAAGCAGCTGCTAGACACACTCCTCAGGTTACCTGCCAGGGCCACATAGCTGCTAAGTGATAAAGCCCATGTCGAGTGGGGAAGCCTGTTTCCTAGTGCGCACGACAGCACACGCAATTCTCATGGACACCCTGCCCCACCTCCTCCAGGAGACCCTATGTCTGGGGCTCTTCAGTGGTGGACACAATACCATGCATGGATGCCTCTGATAACTGGGAGATATTGGCCAAAGAAGGATCTTCTGGGCCTCAGTTTGCCCATCTGCAGAGGGTGTCTAACAGTGGTGCCAGCACCAGAGGTTGTGGGAATAAAGTAAATGAATACCTGCTAGGCCCCACTCCCCATACCAAGCCTCAGCCCCTCTTTTCCCACTGCCTGACCACAAAAGCACTTGATGGAGGGTCCGCTGAAGGGCCTGGACATTCCTGGTTCTGGAAAGGTCTGTTTTCCCAGGAGCAAGCAAGGGTCACTCAAGTGACTGCTCTCCCAGCTCATCAGCCGGAGGTAGTCACCCCCGCCTGGGAGAACAGAGCTGGGTCAGCAGGGACCACAGGACAGGAGAAAGTGGGCCATGGCAGTTAATTTGCGTGTCGAATGGCTTCTGTCTGGAGTGTGCTGTTTAGGCTCTGAATTTCTCTGGGGGGAAATAGTTCAAGTTCAAGAGCACACGAGACCATCATTCCCTGGCCTACTCTGTGTTTGTGCAGGCTGATGCTTGTGCCAGGGAAGGGGACAAAGTGTCAGCCCCCTCTTCTCTGTTCAGAGGCTTCTGGGATCTTTGGAGGAAGAAGATGGTGTTGTAGGGCAAGAAACCAGCTACAAGCTGTGGAGTCAGCAAGTTGAGCCTGCAAGAGTCAGTGGTTGTCAGACCAGCTCTGGCTCTCCTCACCCCCAGAAAAGCAGATAACTCATGGTGTCGTGGCTTTGGAGATATTCAAGCAGCCTCCGGGAAGGCCCAGAGCCTCCCAGTCTCTGACTCCACACCTCCTGTGAAAAAATTAAATTAGATCTGGTATGTAAAGGGATTTTAATCTTTTTGTCTACTTGTTTGTTTTTGTAATATGTATTTGGTTATATAAAACTAGGAAAATACAAAAAAATTAAAAGCACAAGAAACAGTTGCTCAGAGCTCCAGTCCAGCGGACAAGTCTTCTTCAAAGGCATGTGGCATGAGTTGTGTTTCCGTCCCGTCTTTCCTCTGTGCCCAGTTCATGTGTTTTCCAGAACTGGTGTCAAGTTGTAGCACAAGCTTTGATGTGGTGCTTTCGCTCATTGTGTATACGTTAATGTGCTCCTGTGTCATTGCACAGTTCCCAGAAGGGCAGTGTGTCCCAGTTGCTTTGGAGTCACCAGGCATACATATCAAGTCCTGTGCCCCTGAGCTCACTTTAGGCCCTGAGCTATTTGTAACCTGGCAGGGACAGTGTCCACTGAGCTGTATCTTGCTGCATGGGCCTTTCTTGCTCGATCCTGGCTGGGTATAGGACAGTAGTCTCCAACCTTTTTGGCAACAAGGACCGGTGCTCCTATGAGAATCTAATGCCTGATGATCTGAGGTGGAGCTGAGGCAGTGATGCTAGCGCCGGGGAGTGGCTACAAATACAGATGAAGCTTCTCTTGCTGGCTTGCCGCTACCTCCTTCTGTGTGGCCCAGTTCCTAACAGGCCATGGACTATTATCGGTCTGCAGCCCGGGTGTTGGGGACCCCTGGTGTAGGATATGTCCCTGGCACAGAGACCCAGAAGCTGGCTTTACATGGCGATGTCAGGAGCAGGTCGAGCCAGATGCAGATGCTGCATGCCCTGGCAGGCCTAACACTGCCTCTACCCTCACAGGCCTCTACCTCTGTCCCTGGGCCATGGCGGCCATGACAGGTCTGCAGTTACAGGCTATAAGGACATGGGAGAAGAGCCTCAATAAAGGCCTGGAAACAATGTAAGCCTGAGAACACGTGGCCAAATTGGTGGTTCAAGGTTCAAGGTTCAGGGTTCAAGTTGATGGCAGGAGGAAACCAAGGCTCTGAAGGCAGATCTCACCGAATCAGCAAGCACATGGCTACACACCCAAGGGAGCAGCAGGGCACAGCTCCTTCCTTTTAGCCAGAGGTGGGAGTGTGCGTGTTCATGTGAAAGTGAAGTGTCGCCTGCCAGGTGTCAGGAACCAGAAAGTGCCAAGCGGGCAGCCGCTGTGCATGGGTGAGCAGCGCCCTGGGGCCTTAGAGGCCTGGTGAGGTTCACCTCCTAGCAAGTGCGCATGTACTGCAGAGCAGCAGTCAGAGGGCAGAGGGGGAGGGATAAGTGAGGAGGTGCTTTTCACTGCCTACTGCTCTCAGGAATCCAGCGCCAGGACTGCCCCTAGCCATGGTGTATTCAAGGCCAGCAGGCCCGTTCCCAGAAAGCCATCAGCCAGTCTTTCGCTCATTGGAGAGGATGTCTCTGGACGTGCACAGTAGTACCTGCTCCTGCACACAGTTGGGAAGTAGATTTATGGAGAAGGTAGCCTCACCTGTACCTTTGTGGGTAGAGCACTGCAAGCCTGAGGTCCTGGAGATGCTCTTGCAGGGGGATCACCCCTGGTCAAGAATGGAGAGTGACCGGCACACAGGCTGGAGCTAGAAAGGCAGGCCAGGCAGGAGGTCTAGGTAGGGCTAGTCTGCAGCTGTGTCTATACATGCTGCCCTTCCCAGCACCCCAGCCCTGGGCCCTTCCCTCCCATCTCTGCCTAGAGAGGGATGTGGTCTCCCAGGGGCCTTGTGAGGGCCCAGTGGGATCACAGAGGTCTGGAGGCTTGGTGGAAAAAACCTTGAACTTCTCCTAGGCATGGGGCCCCACTTCCTGGTCACTTGCCCCAAGGAGGAAGATGGGGGCTTCAGGCCCCAGGAATGTACTCAAAGAGGCCACCTGCCATGGAGACCGCTCTGCCATCCCCCAGACAACCAGGGCCCCAGATAGTGCCCTGGATTCCCTGTGAGGTGGAACCAGGGGGTGAGGTAGCCTCCTCCGTTTTCCTAAAACTTAGCTAAACTTGTTTGTAGATCAAGGGAAGATTTGCATCTGCCCACGTAACCATAGATATTGTCAGAGGAGGAGGAAGAGGACTGTTGAGGTATTTCCTAAGCCTAAACTAATAAGACTTGTTTTCCTTCATAGTTTTTCAACAACTTGGAATTTTGAAACAAAGACAAATTTCATTTTTCCCCACCATTTAATAACAATGTCTTTTCTACGTTGAAACCACAAACTCCTTTGTCTGCTCACCGACCCTGCACTTAGATGAACTGCAGTCTGCATTTTGGTGTGCCTCCACTTACTCACCTCCTCTTCATCCTCTGGCAGTTTGTCAGGAATGCTGCCCTACCCTGCACCCTTGCCAGGCCTGCTCCTCCCTGTTCTTCAGATCTCAGCTCAGATGTCACACCTTAGAGGCCAGGCCCGACCCTAAATCAGTATTGGGCACAACCTTTTCCTCCTGGCATTTGTTCATCTGGGTGTTTTCTGGCCACATTTCCAGCCCTTCCAGATGCTCCAAGAGGGCAAGGTTATGCCTTTCCTGCACACAGCCAGTGCTCCTGTGAAGAAGGAAAGGATAAGTCAGACTGCAGAGAACCATAGAGTACAGGACAAGGTGCTGAGTCCTGAGGCAGACAGGTGAAGTCACCAGCTCATACCTTCTTTACTTGCCCAGGATTCTGCCTCTGCCCAGCTGTGAGGTCCTCACCTTTGTGGATCATCTAGACCAGGAATCCCCAACCTTGCTGGCACCAGAGACCGGTGCTCCTGTGAGAATCTAATGCCTGATGATCTGAGGTGGAGCTGAGGTGGTGGTGATGCTAGCGCTGGGGAGCGGCTACAAATACAGATGAAGCTTCTCTCGCTGGTCTGCCACTCATCTGCTGTGCGGCCTGGTTCCTATCAGTCCATGGGCCAATACCAGTCCGCGGCCTGGGGTTTGGCTACCCCTGATCTAGACTGTAATGCTTTTTACATACACCCTTTTACCAAATCCTTGCAGGAACCTGGGAAGTACAGGAGGTGGTAACTGAGGCTCAGAGGAGGGAACGGGGGCAGAGCCACTGAGGCACCAATATGGGGTCATGGCAGTCCTGCTCTTGCCCTGCTGATCCCCATCTTTGCAGAGATTCAGACGCTCTTTGAGAATCAGTCCTACCCCCATCCTTGTGTCCTGCTTGTTCAAGACCTCTGCCCATCTGGCTTTTCAGTGAGGACAGGAGTGCCGTTAGGACTCCATCTATCTCTACACCTAGCTCTGCACTGGCAAGAGTGTCATCAACCTTACACCATCAGGGATGGGAGCAAAGCAGCACTGTGCATGACCCAACCGAGGGCCTGTCCAGGAGACCATAGAGAGGTCTGCCCAGCGTCCCACAGCAAGGTCCTACCTGGGTTCGGCCAAAGTCCAGGGCTTCGGTTTGGTCCTCTCCTTGTGACAGACACCTTTGTCAGGAGGACAGTCACAGTCATTGAGTACATTGGTTCAGCTCAGTGTTGCTTTATTCTCATTGCAGGTATGGACATGTTCTCTTCTTTATGCACATCCCTCTAAATCTCTAGTAACTCACTGCTTTAAAGGAAAAGGAGTGTAAGTTGTGTTCATGGTTTAAAAAACACCAGCACTCCTGGCGGTGATTGGGCAAGTGGTCAACAGGTAACCAGAGCCAGCCTTGTCAGGCTACATATTTCTATGCTGTCTGGAGACAGGTGAACAGTTCTCATCAGGCAATTACAGTCTGGGTCCAGGCAGGCCTGGGCTCTAACCCCAGCTCTGCCACCGGCCAGCTCTGTGGCCAGGTTTGATGTTTAACCTCTCTGGGGGCCGGTTTTCTCCTCTGCAAATGGGAATATTTCCTTCCTATAGGGTGTCTGTGAGTGTCAATGATGACCAGGGTAAAGCACTGAAGGATTAGTAAATTAATTAACTCAGTTATTACTGAGCCCCTAATACCCTGGGCCCCACGCCAGGCCTAGCTGGCCCACCCCAGGAGCTCATCCTCCGATCATGCCCGAGCCCTGATAAATGGATTAGGTTCAGAGACCAAAACAGGATGTATTTTATTCCCCTCCTTTTGGAAAGGACCCAGCATAGGCAGGCCAGCCACAGGACTCACCAGGAACCCAGGCTCTTTCTCTTGCCCAACCATCCCCAGAAAGCAGGGCCAAGATCACTATTGGCACTCTGCAGTCACATCCACACTCCAGCCAGCAGGCGAACAAGGGGCAAGTGTCTCTAAAGACATTCTGATGGCCACACCTGGCTGTAAAACATTTTCTGGGCTTCTCCTTGGGGACTTCCATGCTGATTCCTAGACCTGTGGCGTCACCTTGGGGTGCACGTGAGCCCTGCCCCATATAGCTGGACTTTTCCCACTGTCCGTGAGACTTCAGCTCACTGGGTAAGCCCTCCCTACTTTGCTATACATGGGCGGGGCAGAAAGCAGAGTTGTAAGGTCAGCTGAGCACCAGTCACCAGACCTGCCCCTGTCCAGATGCCTCTCGAGTGTGCCCCTGCTGAAGGAGGATGGCATGGCCATGTGCCGCCTCCCTGCAGCTCTGCCCCTGCGGGAGGGTTTGGCTCTGGGGAATGGGCTTCGGCAGACCTGGCTCCAAGCACAGCCCCACACGTTGGGCCTGCTATTTACCTCTCTGGGCGTCAGCCTCCCCACTTCATACAGTGGGACAATCAACTTTAGGCTCTACTTTCTCTGAGAGTCTCAAGGCACAGGGGGCTCTGTGACGGGGCGGGTTGGGGAGCTGGCCACACCTTCAGCCGCTGATGTGGGGCTGCTCTCCCAGCCCAAGCATATTTGGAAGCAAAGTCAGTCAAGAGAAATAGTGGCTGTGAGTTCAGAGTTGGTCTGCAGTCACATTGCCTAGGAAGGGAGAGCCTTATCCCAGTATTTTCTGCACTGCATTTGGAGAGGGGACTCCTCAGCCTGCCACTGTCAGCTCAGAACTTGATAATCTGAGTTTTTCCTGCAGATGCCAGGGAGGCGCTTTTGGGTCAAGCAGGGCTGCTTCCACAGCAACGAGTCTGGTGCAGGGAGAGGGTGATGGCCAGCGCCAATGGGGAGTCTGTTCATTTCATCAAGCCTTGTGCTGCCTCTCTCTCCTACCTTTCCCTTCACCTGCACTGCTCCCTCAGCTGGGCTTGCTTAGTGATATGCATGAGGACTTTGGTTCATAGAGGAGAGGTGACAGAGCAGACAGACACAGCCATGCCCTTCCCCTGGGGAGCTGTGCCTACAGGCCCTTTTCTATTACAGGAAGGAGGAAGAGGCAGCCAGCTGCATACAGGAAGTGGGAATTGGAGCTAAAATCAGCCTTGCGTGTCTTCTAAGGCATTACATCCCCATGCGGACCCTGCTGGGTTGTTTGCCCACGTGAACCGCATTCCCCAGAGCTGGCCTGACCCACATACAGCACTCTCTGGGGCTGACAGCTTGGGTAGCAGGCAGCACTGATGATGCTTCTCCCAATGAACTAACCCAGACGAGTCGTGCCATGAGCTCCTGGCTTGGCCTACCCACTGAGGTTGCCATTTCCTTCCTGTGAGGAAGATCCAGGCCTTGGTGAGGGACCCGGCCCCACTGTCCTGAGGGGCTCCATGGGCCCTGTGGTGAGACTAATCAGGACAGGCTTTGGGGAGGCAGGGTGCCTGCATGCAGCTTCGCATTCTCTCTCTGAATTTATAAATCCTCTCAGAGTATGGTTTTAAAAACAATCATCTGGATCCTGGCATCACTGTGTGGCCTTTGTCCTCCTGAAGGGACTCCTGAGCCCTGGGAGACCAAAGGACACACTTGAGGTGGCAAGGGGCTTAGGTACCCCTCACAGAGCTTCCCTTGCCACCCTTAGACCTTCTGAGCTCATCCTGAAGGAGATTGCTGCCTTGAAGCCAGTCCTCAAGGGCTCATTTGTGACCCATGTCATTTGTTTTCTCCCAATGACTATCTGGAAGTAATAGTATTTCTTTAAAAAAAAAAAAAAAGACTTTGTAATTCTGATTCTAAATGTAATTCTGATTCTAAATGACAGTGTTTACACCTGAAATTCAGGAGCTACAGCTCTGTTGGCACTGGTAGAAGAATCCACCTCTGTGTTAAGGTCTGAGTTTAGAGACTTGTGAGTTAGACCCTAGTTCACAAAATCCCTGTCCTCAGATCCTAAGGCATAAGAGAGGAAGTAGGGGGCAGCCCGTGGCCCAAGGGAGCAGGTGAGGGGGCAGTGCATCCCTGTAAGATGCCAGCCAGCTGGCATTCTGTCATGGAGGACAAATGAACACAGAGCTTGCAAAGCTGGCACCATCTGACGATTCTTTGCAGCCAGTACCCCATTGTAGGCAATAGGGGTGTTTTATATCCTTTATTACTTCATTTCAGTTATTTAAATCTTGTATGCTCATTGCAGACAGTACAGAAATAGTTAAGGAAGAAAATGTTAAAATCACCCATTTGGGCATATGAGTGTTCACTGAACTTTGAACTTTTCTCTAAATTTGAAATTTTTTTATAATAAAATATTAGGAAAAACTCATAATCTTGCTATCCTAAGATAGCCATTTAACAGTATATTCCCGTCCTGGGTGGTGATCACAGAGTATTTGTCACCTCACAGGTAGGCATGGACCATTCTCATATCTTCAGTCTTGTAGGTATCTCTGCTCTTGGCTGCAGGACGGTCTGCTATGTGCCCACGATCCACCTCCATGTCAGCCTGTGAGAGCTAACACTTAGCCAGCATTCTGCAGTAGCTTTGCCACATCTCAGCCCTTTTCCTTAGGGCGGACACCCTCCTGGAATGGAATTACTGGTCAGGCTTCTCATCTGTCACAGAAATGTGTGCCCACCTAGCCCTGGACCTCCTGTGGCCTGAAACAGGTCAAAGTCTTGTTTCTGGTCATAGTCCTGGGCTTTCAGAAGGAGGATCAGGAGCTGGGTGCATTTGGCATGGGGTTCGGGTCAAACCCACACCTTCGGGGCAGAAGAGGAAAATGAAGTCTCTCTGGCCCCTGATGTGACCTGTGGGAAGGGAGAGGGGCAGGTCTTCATGGGCAGCAGTTCCTACTTAATGGTGCAGATGCGGGCTCTAGCCTTGGGTCTGTAACCTCGCCTCTGCAAGTCCAGTTTCCACATCACCAATAAAGTTTGAGTGATACAGTAAACCTCCCAGTCAAGACTGCAGACTTCAGCTTGCCTGGTGATACCCACAGGCAGGTGGCAGGAGGGCAGGGGGCCATCCCCCTGATTCCAGCCCTGGAGCAGGGCAGTCCCTGTAGTCCCCATCACTCAGCCACCTCTCAGCTGTCACCCACTCGTCCCCACCCTCCTTCCAAGGACGGAGCACAAAGCTCATCCATTGCACCTGGCAGAACTCTCCCTGAGGCTGTGTGTGGTCCATGCAGTGGGGCTCCCGGCCACTGCTGAAGCTGTCCAATAAAGACACAGACTCTTAAACCTTTAGGGCTGGCCACACCATAACAGCAGTGTTTGGACCCCAAAACAAAACATATTCTTTGTCCACTAGAATCTTACATGATTGTGGGCCCCACCATAACAGCAGTGTTTGGACCCCAAAACAAAACATTCTTTGTCCACTAGAATCTAAAACAGTTTACACAAAAATGTCAGTACTGCTAAGGTCACAGAGAGCTTTTAAACCAAGCATGATTACATGCAAGAATGCATGAAACAGGTGATTAGTTTTGTGGGCTGTCAAGAGTGGCTGCAGCCCATGCAGAGCAGAATTATTTTGTGGCCTGAAATTTTTGAAGTCCCATGTTTTATCTTTGAAACCTATGTGAATTTTGCACTCTGTGCCATTACCCATCCAAGCTTGTTTTTCTATAAAATGAACAAGACCCTTTTCAATTTAGCTCTGCTTGTACTTTAAGCCTCCACTGCCTCCTGATCAAGTCACAAAAGGATATGTCTCTAGGTCTCCAAGAAGCCTCCCTCACCTTGCCCATTTTGGAGTGGTGCCTTTGGCCCTCCCGCCGTTCATTACCTCTACTGGCCTCATTGGTCCCAGCCCTCCTGCCCAGAGCACTAGGAGAGCCATACACCGCCTGTGAGCCTGGGCTCTGTGAAACAGAAGAAATGCCTGCCTCTTGGGCTGTGCCTAGCATATTGTGAACCTCAGTGACCATGGCCACTGTCGCTGTTGTGAGGGACCTAAGGTCACTACCAGTTCATATCCTTTGCTGAGCATTATGGCATGCCTCGGGGCCTTCTGAATGGAAGGACAGAGGCCACCAGCTTCCTCCTCCCTTCCTCATTCCATTTCTTTTCCTGCTGTGAATCTTCCCAGTTTCCAGATGATAGCCACTGAGCCCACTGAGTTCCCTGTGCAGCTTCGCTATTGGCAGAAGGACTGAGAGCGTGACACCCCTCCCTGGGCTCTGTGGCCCAGGCCCAGATGGGCTGCACAGGCCCTGTGTACACCCTTGGCTGAGATTAGCTACCCCCTGAGGACAGCAGGCTCCTGCAGCCCCTGCCTAGCACACCTTGGGGAGTGGACAAGCCATCCCAGCAGTCTCTCCTTGCCTGAGGATGTGGCTTGTCTCAGCACCTGGTAGTGCGCTACACTGGCCAGAGTAGAGCTTGCCTTCTGAGAGCAACCAGTCCATTGGGGCAAGAGATAGGGGAATGAAGACCCTGGATTGGCACATGGTGTCTGCACAGATGGTGTACACAAAGTTGCAGAGGGGATACATCTGGGAGGGCCTTGTACCATATCCTGCTGCTGCCAGTGGACCACGCAGGGCACCGACAGGATGGATGGTGATGAGCAGCCAGTGGTACTGAAGGCTTAGAGGAAGAGCTGTCAGTGGGGCTTTCTCATCATCTCTCCAGTCCCAGTGTGTGCCCCTTTCAGGGTTGACAGTGCCATGAGCTCTGTTCCCCATCTACAGGCAGGGTTGTCTGGGTAATTATCTTGGCCTGTCCCGGTACATAGCAGGAGTGCTGCACGGAGACCCACTCTGGAGGTCAAGGTGCCATGAGCACCCACTAAGGCTGGGACGTAGTTTAGGGACAGGCTCACAGAAAGCGTCAGAAGCTTTTCATCCTGAAAGAACGTAATTGGAAAAATTTAAGTCTATGAAGACATCAAATAAAGCAAGTAAAAAAAAAAAGAGCAATCATTAATTCCAGGAAAAAAAAATTTATATTAAAAAAATAATAAGCTGTACTCCTAGGTTCAGGAATAAACAGTGGTTTTATAGACATCATAATGTAAAGTGATTACTGGCTTAGTAAAAACTTGAGCTTTTTAACTCTGGAGGATGGGTGGGGTGTAGGAAAGGATGTGTAAGGGAGTAGGGATACTTAATCTTCATCTACCAAAACAGAAAGTGAACAGATGATGTTTAAATTAATAAAGCAGGGATGTCAGAAACATGGCGGACTGAGAGACATCCCCGGATCTCTCTCCTTGAAACAACAATAAGCTGAACATCTAAAACAACAAAAAAACACCCAGACTGCACACCAGCACATCTGAGCATGAGATCTGCGCGTAAGAGCTACCACAGGTCAGAACCCCGGGTGTCGGGCGGTGGACGGGGAGAAATAAAGAAGCTGCCTCTCACAGCCGCCGGAGCTCCCTGCAAGAGGAGGGGGAGAAGGAGCGGCAACTTCCCTGAACAGCCCTGCCTGGTAGTGCGGTGAGTTCCACGAAGCTGACAGCAGGGCCCAATCATCAGGGCAGAAAGTAGAGAAGCAGGTCGGGACCTCAGAGAATTTCATAAAGAATCTTTCTGAGCTTCTTAAGTCCATTTGTCAGGTACAGTGTGGAGTCTCTTCCTTGATGGAGTTTTGTTCCCAATATCCACAAAGCTGCCATAGTAAGGGTATCTGATTAAGTTGTCTCAGGAAGTACCCAGAACCCCAGTACGCCCAACCCAGAGGGCCCCTCCTCACACCCTCCCTGACCAATCACCCCAGAGCCCCAAGGGAATCTGAGCAAATGCTGCAGACTGTCCCTGACACTGACAGGGACTGAAACTGAAGGTAGCGAGTGTGATTAAATATCTAAAGAAAATGAGGCATTCTTTAGACTTTATATAAAGCAGGGATTCAAGAGGCTTAGACACCACCTGCTGGAAACCAAAAGAAAAGCGCCTTCTTTGCAGTGGGCTAAAGAGAGACCTTTATATAATAAATCTTTTTGGAAAAACAAGAGTACACTTTCATTAATGCTCAGGTGAAGAAATAGCCCATTAAACACCATGAACAACCAAGGTGACAAGGCATCTCAGAAAGAAATAGAAAAATCTCCAGAAAATAAGCTTACAGACATAGAAATATGTGACTCAAATGGCAGAGAATTCAGGATGGTACTTCTGAAAAAATTCAGTGAGATTCGAAATGGCCATATCAACAATTTCAGAAATTTAAAAAACAACTAGATGAGCAGAGCAAGGAGATTGAAACCTCAAAAAAAAAAAAAAAAAAAACAATAGATCTGGAGATAAAGAACAAACTGCAAGAGTTGAAAAATGAAATAGCAAGAGCAAGCTTTGGAAATAGAGTTGAACAAATGGATATCGAACATAGAAATCTAGAGGGAAGAAGAGAGAAACCGAAGAATGAAAAATAATGAAAGAGAGATACAAGAACTAGCTGATACCATCAGGAGAGGAAACATAAGAATAATGAGCGTTATTGAAAGTGAGGAAAAGGAGCAGGGATTAGAAAGCATTTTCAGACAAATAGTTGACAAGAATTTCCCAAATCTAAGGAATGAGCTGGAGCTTGGAATTCAAGAAGTCAACAGAAAATCCAATTAACTCAACCCAAAAAGGCCTTCGCCAAAACACATTATATTAAAGATCAAAAATCAACGACAAAGACAGACTTCTCAGGGCAGCCAGGGAAAAGAAAACGGTAATTTATAAAGGAAAACCCATTAGATTACATCGGACTTCTCAATGCAGACCGTACAAGGCAGAAAGGAATGGAATCCAATATTTAAATTATTAAGTGAATGGAACTACTAGTCTAGAATGATATATCCAGCTAAGCTCTTCGTTAGATATGAAGGAGAAATTAAGACCTTTCCAGACCTACAAAAATTGAGAGAATTCTCCACTACAAGGCCTGCACTACTGGAAATAGTGAAAGGGGTCAGCTCACCTAAAACAGAATGACAAAGAATACATAATTAGAAGTAAGGCAACCAGCAGCCAGATAGAAGCAGAGGAGTGCAATCCTTACTAGAACAGGGCATTATAAGCTTAAACAATAAGAAGAGATTTGCTATAACAAGATAGTAATGAACATTCAGCATACATAGAGACAAAATGAAACAACAACGACTGTAAAGGAAAGGATTTAAAGATCCAAATTCACAAAGGGAAATAAAGATAAGGGACGCGCAGAAGAAAATGGATGACTGTGTGTGTGTGTGTGTGTGTGTGTATAACTATCCTTTACATATTCGTAATGGTAACCACACACAGAATATTCAGGACTGAAGTAAATAACATTAAACAAGAAGGACCAGAAGGAAAACCCACAAGAGCCAGTCATAATAAAGAAGACAGAAACACAAGGACAAGGAAGCAATGGAAACACCAAGCTACCAGAAAGCAAAAGATAAAATGGCTGTAAGAAGACCTCATACTTCAATAATCACCCTAAATGTAAAGGGACTGAACTCACCAATAAAAAGGCACAGAGTTGCGGAATGGATCAAAAAACAAAGTCATAATGATAAAGGAAATTATGCACCAAGAAGACATAACACTTATTAATATCTATGATCCGAATCAGGGAGCCCCAAAATATGTAAAGCAGTTACTAACAGAACTAAAGGAAGAAACAGACCAAAACACTATTGTAGTAGGGGACCTAAATACCCCACTGTCGGATATGGACAGATCATTCAAACAGAAAATCAGTAAGGAAATAACATCCTTAAATAACACATTAGACCAACTGGACATAATTGACATTTACAGAGCCTTCCATCCCAAAACAGCTGCTTATACATTCTTCTCTAGTGCACGTGGAACATTCTCAAGAATCGACCACATCCTAGGACACATAAATAGCCTCAACAAATTTAAGAAGGTTGAAATCATACCAGCCATATTCTCTGATCATAATGCTTTGAAACTAGAGATCAACTGCAAAAACAAAGCAAGAGGAATCACAAATATATGGAGATTGAACAATATGCTACTAAAGAATAACTGGGTCAGAGAAGAAATACAAAGAGAGATCAAGAGATATATAGAAATGAATGATAATGATAGTACAACATATCAAAACTTTTGGGACACGGCAAAAGTGGTCATAAAAGGAAAGTTCATACCATTACAGGCCTACCTCCTGTAAAAACAAGAACGAGCCCAAATAAACAATCTAATGCCTCATCTTAAACTAGAAAAGGAAGGACAAATGAAGTCTAAAGTCAGCAGAAGGAAAAAAATAATCAAAATTAGAGCAGAAATAAATGAAATTGAAAGCAAGAAAAGAAAACCAATAGAAAAATAAATGCAACAAAGAGCTGGTTCTTTGAGAAGGTTAATAAAATTGACAAACCCCTGGCTAGACTCACTGAAGAAAAAAGAGGACACAAATTCAGGGATGAAAGAGGGGGAATTATGACAGACAATGCAGAAATACAAAGGATTATACAAGAATACTATGAAAAAGTATGTAACACTAACTTTAATAACCTAGAAGAAATGGACCAGTACTTAGAAAAATACAATCTTTCTAGACTGAATCAAGAAGATCGGGAAAATCTAAATAGACCAATCAGCAGTATGGAAATTGAAACAATCATCGAAAACCTACCAAAAAGTAAAAGTCTAGGACCAGATGGCTTTTCCAGTGAATTCTACCAAACATTCAAAGAAGATTTAATTCCTAGTCTCCTCAAACTCTTCCAAAAAATTCAAAGAGGAGGCAATACTTCCCAACTCATTTTTTGAGGCAAACATTACTTTGATACCAAAATCTAATAAAGATAACACAAAAAAAGAAAACTACAGACCAATATCTCTCATGATCACAGATGCAAAAATCCTAAATAAGATACTAGCGAACCAAATACAGCAACATATTAAAAAGAGTATACATCATGATCAAGATCAAGTGGGCTTTATTCCAGGGGCACAGGGATGGTTCAACATATGCAAATTGGTTAATGTGATACATAAACAAATTAAAAAGTAAGAATCATATGATCATATCAATAGATGCAGAAAAAAACCTTCGACAAGATACAGCATCCATTTATGATCAAACACTTAACAGAATCGATATAGAAGGAAAGTACCTTAAGATAATAAAGGCCATCTATGACAAACCCTCAGCCAACATTATACTTAATGATGAAAAACTAAACACCTTCCCTCTAAGATGAGGAACGAGGCAAGGCTGTCCACTGTCGCCACTGTTATTCATAATAACATTGGAGGTCCTAGTGAGTGCAATCAGACAAGAGAAAGACATAAAAGGCATCCAAATAGGAAACAAGTCAAACTGTCACTATTTGCGGATGACATGATCCTATATATAGAAAACTCTAAAGACTCCACAAGAACACTACTAGAAACAATAAGCAAGTACAGTAAAGTTTCTGGATACAAAATCAGTGTTCAAAAATCCATAGCGTTCCTATACTCTAATAATAAAGTGTCAGAAAAAGAAGTGGAAAAAATAATTCCTTTTGCAATTGCAACATAAAGAATAAAATACCTAGGAATAAATCTAACAAAATATGTGAACGACCTCTATAATGAAAACTATAAGTCCCTGTTAAAAGAAATTGAAGCTACAAAGAAATGGACAGATACTCCATGTTCTTGGATTAGAAGAATCAACATAGTTAAAATGACTTTATTACCTAAAACATTATACATATTTAATGCAATCTCCATCAAAATCCCATCAGCATTTTTTAAAGAAATGGAACAGTAAATCATCAGATTTATATAGAAGCTCAAAAGACTCAGAATTGCCAAAGCCATCCTGAGAAGAATGAGACTGAAGGCATCACTCTGCCTGACTTCAAATTATGCTGCAAAGCGACAGTAATCAAAACGGCATGGTATTGGCAGACAATCAGACACACAGACCAGTAGAACAGACTTGAGAGTACAGAAGTAAACCCATCTTTATATGGACAAATGCCAAAAACATACAGTGGAGAAAGGAAAGCCTCTTCAATAAGTGGTGCTGGGAAAACTGGAAGGCCACCTGCAAAAGAATGAAACTAGACTGTTGTCTATCATCACACACCAAAATTAACTGAAAATGGTTAAGGACCTGAATATAAGACCTGAAACAATAAAATGCATAGAAGAAAACATAGGAACTAAAATCAGGAACCTTGGACTTAAAGAGGATTTTATGAATTTGATCTCTAAGGCAAGGAAAGTGAAAGCTAAAATAAATGAATGGGACTACATGAAACTAAAAAGCTTCTGCTCAACAAAAGAAATCAACAATGTAACGAGACAGCTATTCGAATGGGAAAATATATTTGCAAGCAACACCTCTAATAAGGACCTAATATCCAAAATATACAAAGAAGTCATATGACTCAATAACAATAAAAAATCAAATGATCCAGTCAAAAAATAGGCAGAGGACCTGAACAGACAGTTCTTCATAGAGGACATACAAATGGCCACAAATATATGAAAAGATGCTCAACATTGATAGCTATTAGGGAAACGCAAATCAAAACCACAATGAGATATCTCACACCTGTTAGAATAGCTATAATCAACAGGACGTGTAATAACAGATGCTGGAGAGTATGCGAAGAAATAGAAACTCTCATTCCCTGCTAGTGGGACTGCAAATTGGTACAGCCACTATGGAAAACAGTATGGAGGTTCTTAAAAAAAACTAAGAATTGATCTACCATATGATCCAGTATTTACCCCAAAGACTTGAAAACCCATATCTGAAAAGATATTTGCACACCGATTTTCATAGCAGCAATATTCACAGTGGCCAGGACATGGATGCAACCAAAGTGTCCTATGATAGATAATTGGCTAAAGAATCTGTGGTACATATTTACAGTGGAATATTACTCAGCCATAAGAGATGAAATATTGCCGTTTGCAACAACATGGATGGACCTTGGAATAATCATAGTAAGCGAAATAAGCCAGACAGAAAAAGTTGAAAATCACATGATAATCAGTTTTATGTGGGATATAAACCTAAAAGCAACAAATGAACAGGACAAACAGACTCATGGACATGGACAGTGGACTAGTGGTTACCAGAGGGGAGGAGGGAGGTAGATGGGAAAAATTTAAATCTTTTCTTCAATTAAATAAATTTTAAAAAATAAATAAATCAAGAAATAGCATTCACTGTGTGTTATTTAGTAATGTGGAGGTTAGTGCATGAAGAATATTGAGAAGAGCAGCAAGTGGTTCTTTGCAGAGTTTGCAAAGCATATACGTTGGTGTTTTAATATAAACAAACCTCTTGGAAGTATTTGTCTTTAAGTATAAATTATTTTAACTAATAAAAGGAGGCTGGCTAAAAAATATATGGAGAGATGCTGCACTTTATTAGTCACTGAGGAAATGTCACCTTAAGCCACAATGTGATACCCACTAGAGTGGGAAAACAGAAAGGGGAAGTGCCGACTTTCCACGGCTTCTCATGGGAGGTGAATTGGAGACAGTCGTTACGGAGTGTCTTTGCTGGAAAGCTGAAGGCACTCATCCAGGGAGCCTTGTCTGTGTGCACTGGGTGATGTGGACAAGACTGTGCAGCACACTGCTGGTGGCACCCCAAATACCTGCCATAGTGGCATGTGCACACTAATGGTGGTATAGTGTTCCAGTGGAGCACCACTCAGCAATAAAAATGCATTAACTATAGCTACTCACAACTCGGGTAAAGTCAATGAAGAGGATGTTGCAGGAAAAAAGTAAATTAAGAAAATTTAACAGAATACAATGGTACTGTTGTCAGTTTCCAAAAATAAAACCAAAGAAAATACTATTTAGATACATATATTGAAATTACTTTTTAAAAAGGCAATGAGGTGATCCACACAAACACTCATGTCAGAGGCTAGCCCTGGAGTTTTGGGGTGGCAGGAGACCAGGAATGACACTAGTTCCTGGTGGCTTCCATAACACTGATCATGTTCTTAAGGCAGGCAGTGAGGCCACAGATGTTTATTTTCAAGCTTTATTTCTTATGTACATTATGCTCTTTTGTATGTCTCAAACACTTCATGATGAGGAAAAGCTTTTTGGTTTTACAAACAAAACCAAAATTATCTAGAGCAGTGTGAGAAGCCCCAGCTATCAGGCATGCAGGTGAACCAGAATTCTTGCTAAACTAAGAAACTTGGATCCCCAATTTGCAAAGGTCTCTCCTGCCTCTGCTCTGATGCTCACTCTGCCTGCAACACCACTGCCTGCAATTCTTGTTTCTTTCATCATCTTCTCCCCTCTCTTGCCTCTCTCCCCTCTTTCTGGAAACATTGGTTAGCACTTGGACAACTTAGATGGACAGATCCTGTTGGAGAGCGATAGGCAGTAAACTACCTGTTTTGTGGGAGGCCCCAGATGTCAGTGTAGGAGAAAATATGCTCTGGGTCAGGGACCCTCCAGTTTCCTGTGGGGTGGGGATGGGCAGGATTAGAATAAGCCTAATGGTAGGGGCTGGGGACACCTGTGAATGCACCGACAGTTGTTTTACCCCCTGCCTAGTTCCTCATATCTCTGAATTGTAAGCACCTCCAGAGAATGCACATAGGTCTCATCCTGGACAGGGACCTGCTTGGCTATGAGGGTTGTTCACCTGGGGGCTCTTCCTCCTCACACCACACTGTGCCCTCTGCTCACTTCTGATCAGTGCACTCACTCCCTCTTTTGGTAGACGATAAACCAGAAAATAGCCAGTGTGTCTGGTGATATGTGTAATGGGCAAAAGAGCCAAGTCAGGGAGATGGGAATGGGGGCTTCTGGGCACAGGGTGGCCAGGGCACAGGCCTGCAGTTGCAGGTACCTGCTGTGTCGCAGCAACAGTGTAAGTAAGGGTCACAGAAGATGAAGCGAGTGGAGATGGGAGTCAGACGCATGAGCTCCTAAGGAGGCTGTCAGTGCAGGTGTGTGTCAGCGCTGAGCTGATGGAGAAGGGAAGGTTTCGGTGGTGAGATGCCCATTTGGAAGAACGCATGAGGGGCCGACATGAGAATGAAACAGCAGGCACCAACTTTATTGCAGGGAGCGTGCTTCTGTTGCAGGGAGCACGGTTCTATTGCAGGGAACATGCTTCTGCTCCGGCTCCGACAGGGGAACACGTGGGCTCCACATATGTCAGAGTACAATAGTGGCATTCAGCCACATGCCTGATACAATAAGCTGAATCATGTTTACATATTTTAGGCGCAGGCGCCCTACTACACTAATGTAACATTCTATATCCAGGGTCCTATTCCTAGCCATGAGCCTGGATCGCAGCCAGATCTGGGACCAGCCAGGCCTGGGACCCACACTGTGTGCATGCCAGCATCATCTTGGCAAGAGCGGAGCAGGAAATGGGCAGTGGCCCAGGGCTGCTGGCCCCATGAGCAGGTTGAGTCTGCCTGGGCTCTGTCTCTACCATAAGCCATGTCGGGGGGACAGAATTAAGGGCCCAGGGCATAGCAATGTCCTAAGCAGAGAATGCTCCATCCTAACTCCTCCCAGCCACCCCAGCCATGGGCAGGCTCCAGCACCCATCCAGCAAGGCCAGTATCTGGGAATTCAGCAAGGAGTGAGTCCACCTCACTCAGGACCCATGTGGTGTACAGGGAGTTGTGGGGTAAGCGTGAGGCCCAGCCTGGGGGCTCAGTCAGCCCCTCTTGCTCCACTAGAGAGCTGGAACAGGGACCAGAAGGCTCATATGCATCTCCTGGAACCTACCAGATACTCCAGCGCAGACAGCAGCACCTTCTGTGACCTCTCAGTGACCCCGTCTATGGGGCTTTATCCCTCAAACACCAAGACCTCTGACAAAATCATTTCAGTTGTCTAACCAGGCACAGGGCACCTCTCATTATGGGTCTTCTAGTCAGCCAGCAAGTCAGACCATCTCTGGGCTATGAACAAAGGAATCTGGAAAACAGGTGGCCTGCCCCCTCAGGCAGGGCTCCCCTCAGTCCTGGCTCTCCAGGCCCCGGCTGTAGGTCACTGGGTGACCTTTACTCTCTGAGCTGACATCCATACAACAGCCAAGGGCTTCTGGGAAGTCCAGCTTGGCCTCCTCAGGGCCTTCAGGCACCACATTGGGACTGGTTAGCATTCTTTCTCCAGTGCACAGGGAACTGTGAGGGTCCTGGGACAGCTGGGGCTCTGCCAAGTCCATCCCTCATGGGGTGGTGGCAAGTGCTGACTCAGGGCCTCAGGCTGAAGCAACTGCAGAAAGACTGCAAACTGCTGGCACAGATGCCAGGGAGGGAGCTCTACTGTACATGCTATTTTCTTGCCCTCAGGTCACCTTTGGGACCAAGTTGAGCCCCACATGGCCTTGGCCAGGGTTTGTCACTTGACATATCACACTCTGGTTTTCTGTGTCCAGGAGAAACTGCCACACTTGCCTCTTTCTGTGGGGGAGGTCTTTGTAGCCCAGCTTTCCTGTGGAGCCTGAGGGCAGAGTGCAGGACCCAGCTGGGCATGGCAGTGGACACGGTATGTGCCATCAGGTTGCACTTGGAGCTTGTTTATGCATATGTTTCTAGGCAGTTCCTATGTCTATTGCTGTGTCTGCCTGTCTGTCTTGGCCTTCTTAGAAGCGGTTGTGGTGGTCAGGATTTATAAAGATCTTATAGTTGGTCTGTAGGAAGTTGACCCTTAGATGAATTGACCTCCCTGGTCCTGGCCACATTTAAGGGCTTTCTGTGGCCAGAGGCCACCAAACCAGGCTCTGCCCCCCCCCAACCCCCAGCGTTGAAGCCACTGAAGGCCTCTAGGCAGCTGCTTAACCTATTGGGACTTGGTGACCTCCACTGGAGGCTGAAGATGCTGTGTGAGGTGACTGCCCTGAGACACTTCCTCAGTCTTGTCCCCAGAGAGGCACTATGGCCCTGCTTAGTGCACACACAGAAGCCAGCTCCCTGCCTGCTCACTCCCTACCCCAGGGTGAGCTGAGAAGTCACTGTCAAGTCACCACTGTGACAGAGGCCCCAGAAGGAGCCATGTCTGCAGCATGAGGCTTCCCTAGGAGGTGGCACTGGCTAAGGTCTAGAGGATGAGCCAAAGTCAGCAGATGAAATAGAAAGAGAAGAGGACACTGCCATGCAAAGGCCCTAGGGTATCTCCAGGAGCCAGCAAGAGGGCTGAGAGGAGGTCCCAGTAGTCACAGGGTGGTTGGGAGGGCACAAGTGGACCTTTGTTCTTCTCTCAAGGGTGGCAAGAGCCAGTGAGGTATGCAGGTGTGTTCCATGGGAGCCGAGGGTTCAGATTTGGGCCACAAGCTACCCCGTCTGGAGGGGCTGCTGCAGAGGCCAGGAGCAAGTAGTCACTGCCAGGGCTGGGGTGCAGCATATGGGGAGGATGCTTCTAGAGTAGATGAGGGTCCATCAGGCTCACCCCTTGACCTAGCCCAGACAGCAGCTGGGAAAGTAGAGCCAGGACCTGAGGTGGAGAGTGCAGGTTTCAGGGTGGAAAATCAAAGGTGGAAAAACTTAGGCTTCAGGGTGGGGTCAGGAGTCAAGATACTGTACATCTTGATCTTTACTCCCTGCTAAGAAAGAAGTTCTGACTCCCTCCCCCAGCCTTCAGAGGGCCCTCATCCCCTGGGGTGCCCTCTGTCCAGACCCTGTCCCCACTGTCTGCTGGAGCCTCTCAATGATAGGGCCTAGGTCTGCCTTGCCCAGCCCCCAGTGGCACAGTGCCAGCCCTAGGTGCCACAGGGACTAGACTGTCCAGTGACTGACAGCTGCCCTGTCTCTTTCTCAGCAATCTGCACATAGCAGTACCAGTCTTCCCATCTGTCCCCTAGAGCCATCAGCTAGTGGCCTCTCCTGCCTGGGCCCTCCTGGGGGGCCCCGAGCCCCTTAAAGGAGGTGCTTTAGAACTGCTACCCCTGTGGTTTTCTGGATGTGCACCCTTTAGGCTGGAGTGATCTCCATTGGTACCCCGCAACCTTTGCCCTTGCCCGTTACCATGCCCAATCCACAGGTTCCCCTTATCCCTGGTCAGTTCAGGGCAATGCCTACAGACCACTTAAAGTACTTCATGCCCCCGAGGCTCTCCCAGAGGGCAGTGTAAGGGATGGTAGATCTTATTGGGCAGTGTGGGTATACTTCTATGTTGCCATCTGGGTCGTGCTGGGGATGGGGGTGGTCCAACCTGGATCTTCTCTCCCCAAGAGTGGTGTGTGGGGCCAAGTGGGCTCCTGCTGCCCACTCTCAAAGACATGCTAGGCTGGCCTGGCACCAACCCCTCCATGTACAGTCAGCCAGCTCTGCCAGCCCTGGAGGAGGGGCCTCCAAGAATAGCTGCCAGCCCCCCACCCAGGGTGGACCCACATACACCAGGCCTGTCAAAAGAACATCTGACAGCCACCCCATGTCTCATGGTGTCCCTGGTGCCATGCAGCCAGGCAGCATACCCTGCAGGGCTGTGAATCAGAGCCTGTCACGAGAGTGGGAAAGGGCCAGAGCCTCCCTGAGTCATTTCTTCCATGGTACAGTCACTCCCTTATGTACAGTGGAAAGGTGGCATTTTGGGAGATGCTTGGCTCTGGGGAACTGAACAGTTCTTGGGAGACAGTACAAGTTGCAAATGATAGCTCACTAGGGGTCCTGGGCTGAGAGTCTGTGGTGCCCCTACCCTGCCGGGCCTTGCTGGAGACTGGGGTGCGGTGTGCCCTGGAGGAGGCCACTGAGTGCCTTATGCTAAGTGGCCCCTTGGGCAATCCTGAGCCTGCCGCTGAACAGCTCTTTAAGTCACTGGTTCTAGGTGGCATGGCCTCTGAGGCCATCCTGCTTCACCCCCAGCACAGCAAAGCCAGGTACAAGGTATGAGCAGGCAGGAAGGCATGCCTGGGGCTCAGGGGAAAGCCCCCAGAGGAGACCTTGGACTTTTGGGAGGGCACTGAGGCTGGGCACTGCAGGGTGCTGAGATGATCATCCTGTAGCCATGATGGTGGTTGGGTTTCTCATTCAGAAGTAGCCATTTTGATCTCAAAATCACAGGTGAAGTCACTTGTCTAGGGTACCACAGTGTAGACCCCAAGCAGTTAGACTTGGGATTCCAGCCCCTTCCTTCCTTCCTCCCACAAGGATCCCTGCACATGCCAACCGCCCTGCACCCTCACCTTACCCCATCTCCCCGTCTCATTGCAGGAAGTTCTACTACATCACCCTGCTGCGAGACCCTGTGTCGCGCTACCTGAGTGAGTGGCGGCACGTGCAGCGGGGGGCCACATGGAAAACATCTCTGCACATGTGTGATGGGCGCACGCCCACACCTGAGGAGCTGCCGCCGTGCTATGAGGGCACAGACTGGTCAGGCTGCACACTGCAGGAGTTCATGGACTGCCCCTACAACCTAGCCAACAACCGCCAGGTGCGCATGCTGGCTGACCTGAGCCTGGTGGGCTGCTACAACCTGTCCTTCATTCCCGAGGGCAAGCGGGCCCAGCTGCTGCTGGAGAGCGCCAAGAAGAATCTGCGGGGCATGGCCTTCTTCGGGCTGACAGAGTTCCAGCGCAAGACGCAGTACCTGTTTGAGCGGACGTTCAACCTCAAGTTCATCCGACCCTTCATGCAGTACAACAGCACAAGAGCAGGTGGTGTGGAGGTAGATGAGGACACTATTCGGCATATCGAGGAGCTCAACGACCTGGACATGCAGCTCTATGACTACGCCAAGGACCTCTTCCAGCAGCGCTACCAGTACAAGCGGCAGCTGGAGCGCAGGGAGCAGCGCCTCAAGAGCCGTGAGGAGCGCCTGCTGCACCGCACCAAAGAGGTGCTGCCTCGGGAGGACACTGAGGAGCCGGGCCGGGTGCCCACTGAGGACTACATGAGCCACATCATCGAGAAGTGGTAGTGGCAGCCCTATGGGGAAGGCCCCTCAGAGGCAGTCAGGAAAGGGCAGGTGAAGGCATACAGACCAGCACACATAGGCCCACCTAGAACTCATGGGAAGAGTCCTAGATCCGCTCAGCAGAGGGTAGAGGCATCCTGAACAAAGACCAGGGAGTAGGAAGTGGTGGCCCGCTGGGGTAGGTTCTCACTATTTCTCCCAGGCTGGAGGTCTGAGAAGCCAACTTGTACTGCCCCCTGGCTCAGATGAAAGCGTACTTGAAAGACGCCCCAGTCAAGCCTGCACAGACCAGGGGCAGGTGGTGTTCCTCTTCTGTACGCCCCCATCTCACTGTCACAACAGCCCAGAGTTCAAAGACAAGAAAAAGACAGTAGAGCTGAGTGGGGAGTGGCTCTGCCAGACCAGGAATGTATCCCTCTCCCACTATGCACATATCCACTTACCCCCAGGCCCCCCCCCCAACCCCGCACAGGCCAATGGGGTTCCCCAGGCTCAGGCCATCTCAGCGGCCTCTCAGCAACCCCTGGCCCCCTTGCCCCAGGCCTTTATGAAGCCCCCTCCTTGGGGGCATGGGCAGCCATTTGACGTATTGTCAGGAATGGAGCCCCATGCTTACCCGTCTTCAGTGTTGGGAGCCATTCATCGTGTGAAGCCAGGAAGACTCTAGTCCAGCCATTGGGAAGGCCCCTTCCCTCTCTGGCTTCCTGCTTTGCTTCAGGAGATCAGAGCCCCTTCCGTCCCATTTTCCACAGTCCTCAGACTGAGGAGCCTGTGGAGAGATGGTAACCCCTGGGACTTGTTAGTAGAATGCCCCTGCCCCAAGCCCATCGCTTGGACATTTATTCAGGGTTCATACTCCACTGCTCCCACCACCCCATGAATAAAAGTCCAATTAAGTCTCTTGGTGGGAAGACGGCAGACCATAGCTGCTGCCAATGAGCCATACCTCTGGGCTGTGGCGCTTCTGGATGGCCAGGGAAGGGGACACAGGCTTTCAGGTTCTCAGCTCAGATTGGATTGGAAGAAATGGCTCTGGGCAGCTTCCTGGCACCTAGATTCACAGCCTTCCCCTTCCCAGGGCTCTCTCTGAATTTCCCTGCCTCAACCCCCACACCCCACAAGCAGGTAAAGCCCTGTTTCCAGCAGCCCTGGAGGTTGGAGAAGCCATATTCCATATCTGTTGTAGACACTTTCCCCATACAGTCTCCTGTACTAAAGGAGGCCAGGCTAGTATCTCATCTGGGCATGCCCTCCCCAAATGAGGCCCAAGACTTGGGTTCTGGGGAGCTGAATGTGAGCCCTACATTGAGGTGGATGGGTACCCCATCTCTCCAGAACAGGAAGCACATGTGCCTGGAGGCCACAGGCCTGCTTCAAGGAGAGCAGTGAGGGCCATGGGCCACCTGGTGAGGGGGCTGGCAAAGACAGCAGCCTCACAGGCAGATCCAGCCAGTGGGGTTCCCTGCCCCAGGTCCCTCTGCCACCCCAGCTGTCCCACCAGGTGGTGAGGAGCTAGGGGAGCAAGGAACCTTCCATAGCTCAGGAAAAGCTAAGTTGTGTCCAGTGAGGTAACTGTGGGAGGAAGCAGCTTTAGTCTGTGCTAGTCTGGCATAAAGGCCCCACCCTACAGCTTCCTACACTGGCCACTTCATCTCATAGTCCAAGGGCAGAGAAGTCAGCAGGCCAGAGTGGGCACATCATGCTGGAGAGGCAAGAACCCAGGTGATTTAATGGCTCTGTTAAAGGGAAGTGAAGAACAGCGTGGGGGCAGGGGGCATCTACTCAGATGCTCAGCATCTGGGGCAGGCGTGCCCTAGGGTGTTCACAAGAGCTCTGGGGGCTTGTGGGCTCCCATCAGAAGGTTGGTCACCTCAAGGGCATAAGTGGAGAGCTCAGGTCCTTTCTTCCTGAGGCCTGGCTCAAGACATATCCTTGCGGCCTGGTTCCTGCATATGCAGGCCTATGCATTGGATCTGTTCTGTACATATTGGGATGTTTTGACTTACGGCCCTTTATCCCAGTTCACACAGAAACACGGGTCTCCCAGTTTCTTTGCTGCATCTAGAAAGCAGTAGTCCTCAGGCCAGCACCCAGGCTGAGGTGCCCCACTGGTCCTACCGGTCTCCAGTCTGACAGCTCCACTTAGACCACCTGCTTTGGGGTCAAGGTTCCTTGTGCCTACAGCATCTCCTCTGATGAACTCCAGAGACGGGACAGGGCAGCCCTACCCAGGGGCTCTTCCCAGGGCTGAGAGGACAAGCAAACACACAGTGAGAGAACCACTCACTCCCCACACAGGCCTGCAGTGTCCTCTCCTGGAGGAGGAAGCAGGGATGACAGAATTGCCTAAGCAGTGAGTCTGTGAACTTTCTGGGAACTGGAAGTGTTTAACTTGAACCCAGGAGCATTTAAAGCTTTATTTATTTATAGCTTCTTCTAAAAAAAAAAAAAATGTTGAGAAGAAATTTTTTTGGTTATTCAAACAAAAAATGAGTTGATGGAAAAGCAAGTCATAATCATCTAATCGTTTTTTGTCTAGGGCAAGAGTGAATGTTAGCAGATGAAATAAACCCTGAAAAAGAACCTATGGCGTGCTGTGGTCTGTGCTGACATAGTAGTCCACCCAGCATGGTGTGGCAGGGGCGTCCTCATTTGGTTTTAAAAATGAGCATCTACGAGCACAGGACTCGGTGCAGAAGCAGAGAGACTTCCCTCAGGTGCAGGTATCCCAGTGAAGGAGAAGTTAACACATTTTGTGAAGGTAAAATATGATTATCATTGCTACAAAGAATAACTTATTAAGTATTAACTGCAATACTTGAAAAAAACCCAGCTGAAAGGGTGAGAGAAATGCAAACGTCATGTG
>NW_006440644.1:139061-167252 GCF_000325575.1 Pteropus alecto | reverse complement strand
CTCAACTTTTAAGAGGTTCAGACCTCAAGGTCTCCTCCCCCTTCCTGGAATATCTAGAATCCACTTAGGAGAAAGAATTACGAGGAGAGGCCAGGTATCTGAGGTTTCCAAACTACTCTGCCTACAGAGAAGGCGATAGGCAGGCCCCCCCAAGCAAATGAAGGGCAGAGCAGAAACCCAGGAGGCAGTGGTCACAGCCAGTACCCACAAAGTCCCAGCTCCTGGTCAGCTGCTGTGTCACTCTTACATGGGACAGACATGGCTGCCCCTTAAACCCTACTCTCCGGTCCAAATCCAGATAGTACTCTTGACTATCTGGTCCCTAAGGGAACATCCCTTTGTAATAACAAAGCAGTCTTGCAAGCGGGGAGCAGAGGCAGATCCCAAGAGGAACCCTAGTGTAGAGAAACCTGCTCAGAGACCACTCCAGGAACATTTCATTTGAAGCCCTCACCCTGCTCCTCCCTCAGGAATCCATGATGGAAGTGCCCTCCACCTTCGGGGGTCTCCAGCTCTGCAGGGCCAGTGTGTGATCAGACAGGGGCGATACCAGTCCTGAGAACACCTCCCTCCAAGGTAGGGGTTTTCATTCTCCTATCTGTATTAAGTGGAAGGCCACTCTCAGGTGTCCTGAGCCTGAAACCCAGGAAGCTCTCATTCCTGGCCTGGCTCCTACACCCCTGCACTTGGTGTAGCCTCCCCTGTGTCATCCCAGCCTGTTGCCCGCCCCGCCTTCCCACATGGCCCTCTGGCCTCTCACTGTTGAGCAAGCCTGCTTGCTCCTTGGGTCTCTGGGTTCAGACAGTACCCCTATCCCTGTGTCCTACCCCCAGCTCCGCTTGCTCACCCCTCATATCTAAAATTTCAGGTATGACCAGCAGTTGCCATTTCCTGGCATGGGCCTGCTACCTACATGCTTTCCCTGGAGCCTCACTCCCAAAACCTTGGGGCCAGTGCTTGTCCTCACATGGTGCTCTGTATCTAGTTCGCTTCTCTTCCTGTGGGAAATAGTCCTGCTCTGCCCCACCTGGGTGTGATCCCCTCTGCTATGGCGCAGAGAGGAGTTGGTCCTCTAGCCTTTGTGCTTCCATCCCAGAGCACTCGGCTCCCTGGGGGACGTTGGCCAACCCCAAGGAGAGGGAAGCCCATAGTCCCCTCCAGAGGCATGTACCTGGTCTCAGTGACCTCCAAAACCAGGAGGCCTCAGGAGGACACTGCATATTTTGATGTTGTGGAGACCCTTTGCCCAGCACCCTTTCTGGTTGACCAGGTCCACTCCCCACAATCTTCTGCCCCAGTGAACCAGGGTGGAACACCCAGCCCCCTTGACAAGACCTGGCTTAGAGAGAGCTTCACCTCACGGTCCAAGGATCCCATTGCTATAGGGATCCGGGCGTTGGCTCCCCTCCATGCTACAGCCAGAGAAACCTCTCAGTACAGCTTTGTTGTCAGATCAGGGTTTGGATTTCAGGCCCAGGTGGAGCGTACCTCATGCTATGCCTACTTTTCTGTTTCCAGCCCTGCCACAGACAAGCTGCTGGGAGAGGGCTTGTTGAAAGAAGAGTCTTGGCCCTCCCCATGACCAGCTCAGTCACGTCCACCGTGCTACCCCCTGGTAAAGCAGAGCCATGTAGGTCCCAGCCTCTCCTATGGGCACACCTAAGCACTATCCTCTTTTTCCCATTTTTCCCCTCAAAAGACCTTGACAACTTTATAGGTACCTCCTCTGCCATCTATCCCCCAACTATCCCCACCTGGTCAGCACCATCTTGTTTCCTGCCCTTAGGAGTTGGGAGGGTCACCCACCCTGCCTTCTTTCCTGCCCAATGAGTACAGAAGACCCTCCTGGCTCCACACCAGCTGGGCCTCCCTGCTCATTCCCAGACCGGTCCACTCAGGCCTGAGGCCTTTTCAGCTGGGGCCTCAGGCTTCAGGTAGGATCTGGGTTCCTGGGCAGGCCCAGCAAAGGGGTTTAAATTTACACAGCCCCAACCTAGACTTGCTTCAAAACATGCCCTTTTTAAAGGAACTGCTCTCATCCTGACTTTGTTTCCATTCCCTCTGAAGTGTGATTTTTTAAAATTCATTCAACTTAACAGTCTCTCCTGGTAAGAACCAGCATGTTAGGAGTTCCCCTGTCTCCTCCTTGTGGCATCGGTGCCCAGAGGACACTCTTATCCTCCAGTGATGGGTAGCAAGATGCTCCACGCATGGCCCCTTCTGCTGTCCCCTGCCACCATGTCAAGAAGGCCATCAGACCTAGCCAAGACCACATGCCTTTGTCCTCCACTGCAGATTGTACAGGCAGGCAGGACTCAGCATCACCCTCTTGGCTTGGTTGAGACACAGAGATCCCCCCAGGGGCCAGTCTGTTCTCTCTGTTGCTCTGCTGACTGGTCCCACCTCAGCTCTCTTGGCCCTGCTGCCCCTCTCTCCAGCCCCTCCCCTTGACACAAATTCCTCCCCCGCACACAGGTGTGGGGTTCTTAATGATCTACCAGACAGCTCCTTCCCTCACCCACCCACCAGCCATGGGAGGCCTGCTTTCTGTCTAAATTTGCCACACTCCCATTGCCATGCCACTGCACTGACCCGTCCTGCAGCCAAGCCAGTGTTGTCCCTCTCTGCTTCTTTCTTAGCCCACCACAGTTTACAAGGCCTGTCAAAAGCCACAGCATGGAGCACTGAGGCCCATGGTGCCTCCCACTCATATCTGCCTGAGGGCCCCCCGCCACCCCAGTGCCCCTGCAAGCTTCTCACTATCCCCTCTGATGGGCCTATTATTACCATTTCCGTCCTCATGCCCTGCTCTGTGACTCATCAAAACCCTGGGATTTCTCTGAAAGGAAGCCTAGGGACTATGGGAAACACTGCTTTCTCAAACAAAAGCCAAGCATTCAAGATGTGACCTCTTCAAGACTTAAGGGAGCCAGCCTGGCTCCTCGAGTCTCAGCTGGCTGGCAGTGCTTCTTTGTTCTGGATGGTGCCACCCTTCCCCAGAAGCTTCGAGGCTGGATCCAGGGCCTCATGAGCTCCAAACAGTCTTGTTTTCAAGGTGCTGAACATGAGATCTTAATGCTTCACAGGGCCATCTCCAGGGAGGCGCCCGCGGTATGACAACCGCATACACTGGGGGTGCTTGCTCTAAGGGGCCCTGGGCTCTGGCAAGAAGGGCTTCCAGGGGAATTAGGTTTCCAGCTTGAATAACACATTTTTAGGAAGCAGCTTAAAGCACTGTCCAACCTTGTGCTTCAGAGCATGTTGAGAGGTACTGCACAGGACGTGGCCTGGAGTCTGCCCGTCCTCAGCTGGTACTCCATGCCGGAACTAATTTTCCCACTTCAAAGGATTTAAAACTCAACATCACAGCAAAGCCTGTTAGTTGTCCCTTGATATTTGTCTTCCCCCACTTCCACAAATCAATGAGAACACAGCCAGCCAGGGTCACAACTACACTTCCCAGCCCCTCACGATGAAATGTGGCTACACCACTGAACTTTGGCCAACAGTGTGCAAGAGGAGATGACACTTGCAAATTCAGGAAAGAATCCTGCAAGAGAAGCAGTGGGAGCCTCTTCCTCCCATTCTCCTACCTAATAGTTAGAATGAGGATGTGAGGGCCGGAGGTCAAGCAGCTATATTGAACCATGAAGTAAAAGCCTTGTGTTGAGGATGGTAGAGCAACAAGATAAATCGCTGGTGATTATGGAACCACCTGAACAGCTTTGGGCTGCCTACCCGAACACTTTATTCATTTAAGGGAGAAGCAAATATGTACCTTAGTTAAGCCACTGCTGTTTGGAGTTTCTGTCTCTCTCAACTAAACCCAAGCTTATCAGTGACAGGCCACATGGTGCAGCCACTGAAGATGGTATTCCTGCCAAGGGAACACAACTGGAGGCTGCAGCCCAGTTGACACTTCCATTCCGCCAACTGCTAGGGATGTTCAGCTTCAAGACTGCCCACCTGCTTCTGCTGGAGTCATACACACATGGACATGTGACGATGCAGAATGGAAAGGGTTTTTTTTCTATATACTCTTTTGTGCCTTTTGAATTTTGAAATGTGAATGAACTGCCTATTCAAACATAGATGGCTGAAAATAAAAACAAAAGCAAAATGGGAAATAAATGCTAAATTCATGACAGCGATTTTCTCAGAATTCTAAGAGCAGGGAGAGGGTGGGACTCAGGCTGGAGTAACATTTTACATGTTATAGCTAAACAACAAGGCAAAAAGAAGAATAACAACTGTCATTTCTGGGTGGTGAATCCATGAGGGTTCATCATGTAATTCTTTGTACTCCTCTGTGTGGTTTTATGTTTCTCAAAATTAAAAGCCTGCATGTGAGGCAGTGTAGAAGCTCAGGCTACAAACCAGGCTTTAGGCTCCTAAACAAGAAGGGACCCAGCCAGACAGCCAGGCCCAAGAACTCCCAGGCTGAGATGTGGGGCAGAGGGACATCTTCGCCTCACATTCTTCTAAGCATTCATTTTGTGTCATTTCGCTGGTTGAAACCTAGAGTAATAATGCCGTTCCCCAGTGTGGGCCCGGCCACTCTCACACAGTCATTGTCCCTGTCACTAGAGTCCCAAGTGTAGATAAAAATCCAGGTTCTGCATTTGGCCTCTCTTGCCACCCATAGCGGGCTTATAACTGCCAGTGGGGAAAAAAGTCCTGGCTCCCTATGCAGCCTTCTCTGACACCACTGGCAGGGACACTGGGGCCTCATAGAGTCTCGAACCCCCACTTAGGCCTTTGCCAGATTTTTCTGTGGCATTTGCCTACAGTAAAGATGGTATTGCCTAAGAATTTTCTCTTTGGTCTTCTGGCTAAGAGAGCAGGCTTTCTTTGGGGCTTTTCTGTGTGTACCCATTGGCATCTCTGAGTTGCTGGCTGCTTCTGCCCTAATTCTGGGACACATGAGAAAATCCAGGAAGTCACATCATGTCATTCCTTGGGTCTCAAAGTCCCTCACTGGTATGTTTTCTTTTCTCTACCTTTTTAGATCCTAGATAGATACATAGATGATAGCTAGATAGCTAGATAGGTAGGTAGGTAGGTAGGTAGGTAGGTAGGTAGGTAGGTAGGTAGGTAGGTAGGTAGGTAGATAGATGATAGATAGATAAATGATAGATATAGATAGGTAGAGGATGATAGATGATAGATTATATATGTTATATATAATATATGGATAGGTAGATAGTCTATATACATATACAGATATAGAAATATCTATATCTGTGTCTCTATCTCTATAAAACATCCAGGGTTTTCTGTAGTACTTAGCAGGAGGAATAAGGAAAATTAGGTCTGCTCCACATTCCCAGAAGCAGAAGCACTCTCTCTAGAGGATTACTTTTATTTTACCCAAGCTGCCTTCGGACACAGCCACTCTTAACCCAGTACGGGCAGCAACATTCCCTTCAATCAACTTAAGGGATGCTCCGTGCTAAAAGACCTCAGGCACAGTCTCAAGAAAATTGGACAGAACGTGACCATATCAAGTCCCTTATGCTCCCAGCCTCTGCCAACAAACCCCAACTCAGACCATGCCCTCCTGACAGGCTATTTCTGAGTTTCCCCAGCAAGAAGAACAAGACTCCCCTCATAAAACCAGTGTCATCTGTTTGAGGGCCCAGGCGAGAAGCCAGATGACTGCCATTCTTTCCTCTGCAATTACCTCTTTGGCTCTTTTTCAGCTTGTTTAGGGTAATTTTTCCTTGGAAGGCCACTATGAGCTGTATGCAGGGGGCTGGCCTCCCTTCAGAGCTAGGCCCACTGTGGGGCCTTGTCAGATGGAGTCAAGTGACAGAAGGGGGCCCCAAGCTAGGGAGTGGAGCCCCATGGGCTCCTGCCTCAGCCCTAACTCTGCTCATGTCCTGATGGACTATCACATTGTCCCCACTGACCTCAGGCCAGTCCTCGCATGTTCTCCTTTCACACTCAACCCTTGCTCGTCAATCTGGTTCTGAACTTACCAGCCGAGGAACTAGTGTAAAGTTCTACATCCAGCTCCTCCACATGCCAGCTTTGGGGTAAAAATGCTTCTTATCCTTGAGTATCTGTTTCTATTGTAAAATGAAGGGTCAGATGAGATTTGATATACAAGTAGGTCATAGCTGCATGGACCTTCCTGTGAGATGGCATCTATAGCTGGAGAATTGATGGCTCCAGGATGGAAGACAATAATTTCCCCTTGAGTCCCAGGAGTATTCACTCCCAGTTGCCTGGTGGGACCTACTATGTAGTCATTGTCCTTCTTCACATCCTCATGTATATACCGGAACTTCTTAGAACCACCTCCTGAATACACTGCTTATAGTTGAATCCCTACTGTAGGTCCACCTCTGGGGGAACATGAACCCAGAGACCCTGATTCTAGGGCAGCTACCAGAGTCCTCTTTCCATGTTGCTTCTCCCATGTTGGAGCCACAGCAAGACGGAGCGGGAGGGAAGCCAGCTTCCCCCACAAAGTCAGTCTGGGAGGTCAGGACCACAAGGCAGCCAGAGGTTGAGCACTGCCAAGGGTGACCATCCAATGTGGCTCCAGGGGCTACTGCAGAAAAGGGCCTCCCAGGCTGTTCTCCACTCATAGCCACTTTACAAAAGCCCCCTTCTTTAACCCAGCTTATTCAGGCCAGGCCCCAAGAAGAAAATAAAGGTATAGGGTGAAGGATGGAGCAAAACAAGCCCAGTTATACCCACTAGAAAAAGTTATCCCTCCTTAGGCCGACTACTCAGGGAAGATGTGCCCCGTGGAAGGGCAAACCATAGCCTTAGAATCATGCTATGTGCCTTACATGCTATATATGTGCACATGCTCTACCTATTCCATGCTACACATGTTATATGCTATGTGCTTCATATTCTGTTATATGCCATACGTATCATGTGCCATGTTACGTGCTATACATATTAGATGTTATATATGTTATATGATATACATGTATGACTGATGTGTGTTACATGCTATGCATCTGTAGCATGTATGTGTTATAGGCTATAGGTGTTATGTTATTCATTGCATGGCATATATGTTACATGCTATACATATTTTGTGTGTTACATGCTATAATATTATTTACTGTGTGCTACATGCTCTATATATTACACATCATGCATGTTATATACAATGTAAGTTACATATTATATACATGTGCTATGTGTGTACACATGCTATATATTACACACTGTGTGCCTTTTATACTACATGTTACATATTGTGTGTTCCATGCTATACTTGTTATATACCATGTGTGTTACCTACAACTCCTTACGGACACTGGTTAGTTGAATCCATTCTCCCAGGAGGAAGTACCAATGGTGGAGCAGGCTATGCCCTCTCTAGCTCTGAGCTCCCTTTACTTCCAACTGTAGTTGCTGCTTCAAGACTCCAGCACAGGCCCAGAGCCTTTTAGGGGCAGGGCGGGTGGCCTGTGCTGCTAGCTGGGCCTGATGATCATATGGCCTGCAATGAGTGGCCTTTGTGCTTCTTTATATCTGTGTCATATTAATGTATCATAACTTCTCTATCCATTCTCCTGTTATTAGACATTGAGTTGTTTCAAATTTTTAGTTATTTATGAATTCAGTTGCTACCAAATTATTTATGAGGACATATATTTTTATTTTTATTGGGTAAATACCAAAGTGTAAAATTTCTAGGCCATATAAAAGTACATTTTTTCCCCTTTTTCACACCTCCCCCTTTACACTCCTGACCTACGGATGTCACTGTATCCCCTTAAGAACTGGAGGTGGGGCGTCTCCTCCTATACGCTCGTGGCACACACCCGGGGCCTGGTGCACCGAGTATGGTCCGTGGCTCCACCTGGGCCACGAACCCAGGACCTTCTGTGTGTAAAGCAGACATACTAACCACTACACTATGGAGCCACCCCATAAAAGTACATTTTAACTTTATAACGAACTTCCTCCACTTTTTCAAAAAGTTTGAACTAATCTACCCCCACAGACAGTGAATGACAGTTTCCATTTCTCCACATCTTTGCCAACCTTTGTTGACATCAATCTTTTCAATTTTAGTCATTCCAGTAGTTGAATAGTGGTATAGCAGGTCCTTGGATCATGTCATTTCGTTAAACATTGTTTCGATATAATGATGATGATAAGAAAATTGATTCCCAGCACATTCTCCCCAGGTCTGCATGGTTTTTCTCCGGGTGCTCCAATTCCCTCCCACATCCCCAAAATGTGTGCATTAAATGAACTGGTGTGTCTGCATTGTCCCAGACTGAGTGTGTGAGTGAGTGGCCCTGCGATGGATGGGCATCCTGTCCATGGTAGGTTCCTGCTTGCACTCTGCGTTGCGAGGAGTGGGTCCTGCCACATGAAACCCTGAACTGCAATAAGTGGTTTGGAAAATCGTGATCTTATTTGTTTTTATTAATTTTTCTTAAATATATGTATAGCTCACATTTATTTCAATGTTTAATATTAGAAGTGTTTTGAATCTTTATTCAGTTTGATTTTTGTGACCAGAAATATGCTGTAGGAACTTAACTCTTGTATATGTCAGTTAGCCTATGTTTTTTATTTTATTACAAGTTTATTGGGATAACATTGGTTAATACAATTAACCAATATAATTTTCAGGTGTACATTATAATTTGACATCCATATATTCTATTGTGTGTTTACCACCCCAGAAAACTGGTTTTGTTAGACTTCTTTTTGCTTAAAGTTGCAGTTTCCAAGAACCCATCAACAACGTTAAGTTAGGACTTACTGTATTACATGTGGTTTTTTATTTTTATTACCCAGATAAGTAATGATGCTGAGTATCTTTTCATATGCTATGGGTATTTGGATAAATTCTTTGTAAAATGTGCCTTTTGCTGATTTTTTTAAAATTGGGTCATTTGTCTTTTTCTTATTAATTTGCAGGAATTCTTTATATATTCTTGATAGGAATCCTTTGTCAGATGTATGTATTCTGAATACCTCTCCCAGTTTTTGGCTTGACTCTCTTGATGAACTCTTTTGATGAAGATAAGTTCTCAATTTTAATAAAGTCTAAAAATTTTTGTTTGTTTTGTGGTTAGCGTTTTTTATGCCTTTTTGGCCAAATTAATGTAAACATAAATGTTACATAAGACTTCCAAGAAGGCTCCTCAAAAGGATATAGCATGCCTTCACCCTTCTTTTTTCTATCCTGCTGCCTAGAATACAAATGTAATGGTTGGTACGATAGCATCCGTCTTAGACAATGAGGTGAACTTGGGAATGGAAGCCACAAGATAGAATGAGCCTGAAACATCATGAAGATATCATACTAGCACTAAAACTGCCTACTTCCAGACTTCATTTACATGAGACAGAAATAAACTTCTATCTTGCATAAGCTTCTATTGTTTGGGACTTTGTTCCTCATAGCTGAACCTAATCATAACTGATATATAAAGGAAGATCTGTTAGCAAACTCACTAATTTCTTCTGTTTTCACTTCAGTTTAGGAATTTCTCTAAGTCAGCAGGTCTTAATTTTCATTGTCCATCAGAGTCATTTAGTGAACTTATAAAAGTGGAGATGCCCATGATTTAGGTTGGGCCTGAGTGGGAGGCCCAGGCACCCATTTTTCAGATAGGCTGTAGTCTCCCCAGGGGATGCTCCATGGGCTGTCAAGGTTGAGAATTGGTGTTTCAAATCAATCCTTCATCCTTGGCCTGAAAGTATGGGCATAATGGTCTAGGTTGCTGAGCTTTGGCTTCTGGTGATGAAATGAAGCAATAAAAATAGACTTATGAGGTACAAATAAAGTTGAAAAATTAGTTAAATTTACACCTTTACACCCATTACCTAGATTCAATACTGAGCTTTTGTTCCAATCAGGGCACAACTGAAGCCTTCCTCTTGTCCACCTTTAAGGAGGTATTTAGGTTAAACAAGGTTATTTAACTGAGGCCCCCTAATCCAATGTGACTGGTGTCCCTATAAGAAGAGGAAGAGACACCAGGGATGCACATACAAAGAAATAAGGCCATGTGAGGACACAGTGAGAAGGCATCCATCTACACACCAGGGAGACAGGACTCAGGAGAAACCAAACCTACTCACACCTTGATCTTGAACTTGCAGCCTCCAGAACTGTGAGGAATAAATTTTTGTTGTTTAAGCCACTCAGTCTGTGGCATTTTTGTTATAGCAGCCTGAGCAGAGTTGAGACAGTACCTGTGCAGCCTAAGGTTCGCTCTGCACTGGTGGGGTGGGAATGCAGGTGAGTGAGGTGTCCACAGAGCGCATCCTCATTCACATAGCTGAACTGTCCCTCCTGCGTGCTGGCCTCATGGAACTGGCCTCCGGCACTGCCAGCCCCAAGTCAAGCCCTTTTCTCCCCTAACCCACCAACAACATCTGCTCATCTTTCAGGTCTCTTGGTCCAATTTTGGGGCCACCAAATCTTTGGTTTTAAAACGTAGCTTTATTTAATAACGTAGCTTTATTTAATTTTACCCAGAAGGACAGTGTAATCCCATTATGGAAATAAATGAAGACCACCCAAATGAGAATAGGCAAAAATTATTTTTTCAGAGGTTGCTATAGCAAGGGAGTTGCCCATGAATGTGTTTGTCTTCTGGTAGAGACTCAAAGGCAGAGAAGCGAGAAAGCTTTATGGTGGACAAGAGGAAGGCTTCAGTTGTGCCCTGATTGGAACAAAAGCTCAGTTTTGAATCTAGGTAATGGGTGTAAAGGTGTAAATTTAACTAATTTTTCAACTTTTATACACATTAGAAAATTTTCAGAAGAGGAAAAAATGGTAGATCTGCAGTTTTATTTAAATATAACACTGACAGTTACAGAACATGAATCACTAGCTTGAATCGAAAAACCCACAGCTTCAACTTTATTTACATGTTCACATATTTCTTTTTATGGAGCAGAGCCCAAAGGTCAGTGATAAGCCACTTGTGGCCCATCCAAGCTGGACAGCTCTGCCGCCAGCCCCAGCAGGAGTGGCCACCCTGCCTCCTGGACATATTTCCACACACTCAACAGAAAGCTGCAAGCAGCTTCCTAGGAGGCCAGTCCCAGTGCTCAGGCTTCCTGGCCCCAGGGCTCTCCCTACACACACACTCAGCTTCCCTATTGGAGGGAACTGGCCTTCACTCTTGCAGGAGGAGCTCACTCCATCTCCAGGTACAGCTGCCACGTCACACTCGAGAGTGGCCAACTCAACACTCGTGCACCCCCACCCGAGCTTCTTGGCCATCAGCCCCAAAGCTCACGACAGCCACACAGGGCTGGGGGCCAACAGGGTGTCTGGATTTGTATTACTTTCTAAGAGAATTATTCAATCGACCAATCTGTATGTAGCTTCAAAGCACAGCTAATCCCTTCTCACTTCGATCACCAGCACCGAGGTCCCCTAGATCACGGCAAGAGCCTCCTGCCTGGGTCTGGACCTTCTAAATGTCCTCCACACAGCAGCCAGTGTGGCTCTGTCAAAACATGCTCATTATTTCTTTGCTCAGGATCCTCCAGCGGCTCTTTATGTCTCTCAGAGGAAAAGCCAAAATATTAAGCACGGCTTACTGTATGTCAGGGGTTAGCAAATTACAGCCCACAGGCCATATCTGGCCTGCAGCCTATTTTTGTAAATACGGTTTACTGGAGCGCAGCCACCCATGTTGATTCCCTACTATCTATGGCTGCCTTTTTGCTATAATGGTTCATGTGGGGCTGCCCTAGATGTTGCCATGAAGATACTTCGTAGCCCCAGGGAGATGCCCACTCAGAAAGCAACCAAGGACACAGCAAACAGCCAACACTACTTTGTCAGTCACAAGTGCACCACCTTGGAATGGCGGTCTTCCATCAGTGAGCCTCAGATGGCTGCAACTCCAGCTGATATCTGACAGCAAGTGCCCAGCTGAGCCTTTACGAAAGTGCTGACCCACAGACTCTATGAGCATAACATATTGTTTTATGCCACTTCGTTTGCAACAGAACTGCTTGTAATTCCATTCTGCCTTGTTCATATGATAAACACACCTTTAATTACATAAAAGCATCTGTATGTATATGTGTGTAAATATACATATGTGTGTAACACTTTATAGAAATGTATAAGAATGGGTGTGTTTTCATTTATTTTAATCCCTTTTCTTTTCCTTCTTTGCTTGGCTCCACATCCACTTCTCTCTCATCTACATCTCATCTCCTACATATTCTGTATTAATAACAGAATATTTGTATTCCATACATCCTCCATATTTTTCTACCATGCTCACGTAATAATAATCAAGCATATTTATGCATATCAACACATATGTACATCTGTACAGATGTGTAAGAGGAGACTTTAGGTCATTTGCTTTATAAAGTGGGATCTTGTTTCACACTTTTCTGTATCTAGATTTTCTTGTTCAATGATATCTTGTAGAAGAAATGCCTGTGAAATTTGCTCTTTTTTGTGGCTACGTAATGTTTCACATGTGGGTAACTGTGATCTGTTCAGCCATCCTTAGAGATGAGCAGTCATTTTGCTCCCACTTTGGGGCCTGCACCACCCCTGCACGCACAGCTCAGCCACTGCACTTCCTTTCTATTGGATGGCCCAGAGTGGTTGCTGGGCTTAAAAATAGATGTATTTCTAATTTAATAGATGCTGCCCAACTGCTTTCCAAGTAGCCTGACATCCAACCCCAGAAAAATCTGAGCTTTTTTCTTGCTGTAGATGCCAGACCCCCAAGTGTGCAGGGCCATCACCAGTTGCATGGAGACTAGCATGCTCCAGCTTACCACACACTCAACACAGCTCTGTGTGAAGCCTTTGACTAGCCAACATCCCATTGTTTCTCCAACTTTTCTCAGGCCCAGCTAAACTTCATCAGCTCATCAGCACTGCTAGGTATAAATAAAAACCACCCCCAAAGGCCCTGCAGAGTTCTGCTTTCAGAGAAGATTTGGCCTCCACCTCTGCCCTTCCCCCTAATGTCCAGGCCCCTCTAGTGTCCTGCTTGTCCAAGAGGAACTGCTAAAGCACACACACATCTGTGGCCACTCCTCTTAAGGGCACATGTTAAGTTTTAGAGGCAGAACCATCTAAGCCAGAGAGTCCCAAACTCTTTCAGATCATAAAGCCCTTGGTGTCTCAGAAACACCTAAGAAGTCCATTCATTAGGCAGTTAGGTCCAAACCACTTAACAAGTATGTATACTTGTTTGAATGCCATATTCATAAATTGAAAGATAACTATTTTTATTTCATTCGTAAATAACGGCCATTATTACTAACGAGTTAGTAATAATGGGCTTTGGGGGTGGGGGCACTTAGCTTCTCAACCTTTAAGTCGGATTGGACGCTGCTTGCCCCACGGAGATTTCCAGGAGGTACGAAAACCCACCTTTGGAAGGTAGGGTCATCAAAAAGGCTGTCGGGCTGGAGCTACCTACTAGAGCAGAGCACAGCGCCGGGGTCTGTGCCCCAGGACCTCATATGTGCAGGGCAATATCCCGGACACCCGCACCGTTGTCACCCCACAGGAGAGTGAAGCAGCAGCGCCGCCTGGAGGAAGGGACCTGGTGGTGAGAGAGCTGGCTGTATTCCCTACCTCTGCTGTCCTGGGCCACCGCCTCGGCGGACTCTGACAAACCGCGGGGACAGCAAGCAATCCCATCCTGGGCCACTTGACACAGAAACTAAGACCACATTCGGTCCAGCGATAAAGCAGACACCTATTGTGCGGTCCTCACATGCTAGGGCCAGACCCTGGTCTGTCTGTGGCCTCTGCAGTCCCAGGGAGCCCTCCAGCCTTGGGCCTCCACTGGAAAATAGCTGGGGACACAGTAGGTGCTCTCTAATGGTGTTTAAAAGAACGGAATACACAGAAAGAAGACTGGATAAATTACACAAACAATATACACAGTATTTATTTTTGAAGTAATAATATAGGTTATTTTTCTTCTTTTTCTGCACCATTCAGATTTTCTAAACTATTTTAGGTAATCACCAGAATTAACTTTTTAAAGCAATGATTGACTCATGAAGTCCTGCATTCCTCTCCATCGAACAGGACTAAAGTCTCAAACGCAAATGCCTCCAGGTGCCCTGGGAGTCATGCTGAGAGAGCAGAGCTGAGCTTCAGGCAACAGAGACTGGTGTGGACTGCAGAAGACTGCTCTGAAGGAGCAGCCCGTCCCAGCTCGAGCTGTAGCCTCGATAATCCTCAATCCTCCTGAGAGCCTTGAGGGCAGGCTCATTTTAGAGACTGGACCAGGGAAGGGAGAACCCTAGAGGACACAGCAGGAAGCAGCTGCTGGGCGCAGGAGGGAGGTTGCGGACAAAGTGCGCAGGAGCCGGGGCGCGGGCGCCACCTGCCGAAGGCCGCCTGCTCCTCCCCGGGCCCTCGCCCGCCCACAGCGACCGCCCCTCCCCAGCCCACTTCTGCTCTGCGCAGCGCCCAGGCCGCCCCAGCCAACCTCGCCCAGCCCGGGTCCACGCATAAGAACCGGCTTGTGCAAACTCACAGAGGTGTTGGGATGGGGAGGCGGGGGGAAGGTGAAGAAACTGGGAGGGTGTGAAAATCTCCAAGCACCAGTATGGAAAGCATACCAATGACATTTAAAAGGGTATATACAGTGGAGAATCTTTACTACCTTACTTAAAACCAAAAAAAGCATAAATAAAAAAGGGAAAGATTGATATTTTTTACTTGTCTACATTAAAATTAAGAAGCTCTGATCGTTAAACAACACCATAAAGTAATGAAAAGAGAGCCACAAACTGGGAAAGAAAGGTATTTGCAATACATATATTTGAAAAGTGATTCCTACCCAGAATATACTTTAAAAAAAAAAAAAAAACAAGTCTATGAACCTAGAAGAAAAAGATACTACTCAACAGCTTTAAACCTAGAAATTTCTACTTTCTAGGAAAGAAAGTGGGAGGGCCAGTAAATGTGTGCGAAGGTGCCCAACCTTATTTGTTTTCAAGAAAACATAAATTAAAACAATGATATACAATTACAGTTACTAGATTAACAAAAATTAAAATCTCTGTTAAAATAGTGTTAGGAAAGACTTATAAAAAGAACTTTCATCTCTGGCTAGTGGAACTGTAAAATAGAACAATCACTTTGGAATACAGTTTGGCGTCTAATAAAATGGACATCAAATAAACCTGCCTCCAATGGCCTGGGATCCTAATCCTTTCTGTTGGATCCTAATCCAACAGAAATGCATGCACATGTGTACTAGGACCCTGTGAAGGAACATTTGTAGTAACATTGCTTGTAATAGAAGAAAAAAAAAAAAAACTGAAAACAACCCACATGGTCATTTACTGGAGAGGGAGTGGGTGAGCAAACTGGTGTGTTCCCATGGTGTCCCAGTAGACAGCAGGGAAAAGGAATGGACTGCACACACATGCACAAATCCCAAAACCTAGTATCTATATACCTGATACGTGCATAGGATTCCATTTGTACGAAGTTTAAAAAACAGGCAAAACTAAATAATGTTAGGTTAAACCAGTGTTTCTGAACCTATTTTTCATTGTCATCTCCCAGAGGAGTCTATTTAGACATTTTTTCCCTTACATGCCAACCTCCAATGAAATTTTAATTCCACAGATATACTGTATATCTGTCCACATAGTTTGGCTTGTTGGGGCACCACAAACCTCTGTGATGTCTAAGGTTTTTGTGGGTTTTATTTGCCTCACCTCCAACCAAGAATCAATTTTCACTCCCTTGAGACAATACTACCTCCACTGAAAATGCACAGGTTAAACCACATGAAATCACCTGTATTCAATTTCATATGGTTTGGCCTAATACATTGCTTTAAATTATATATGCAGGAGAGAAAACTACAAAGAAAAGTAAGGAAATTATTACTACAAATTTCAGAAATATGATAATCTCTACTAGGGAGGGAGGGTCTGAGGGGGCACGGCAGGAGGTGAAGAGTTGCTTCTAAAGTACCTGTAATGTTCTCCTTCTCAACCTCAGTGAGATAAATTGTTTTAACCTCAGTGGGATAAATTGTTTTATTATGAATCTTTAAACTGACTACATGTGTTTTCTACATTCTTCTTTGTAATACTAATTCAAATTCAAAAAAAGATGTAGTATAAAACACCACACCGATGTGAATTATGGCATATTATTTTGTGTTGGTACATGTTTTTATCATATCTAGGTACAACGAACATTTGTTAAACAGCCATCTCCTACCAGTTGTGTAATTGTGTGCAAGTTCCTTAATGTCCTTTACGTCTCAGTTTCCTCTTCTGTCAAAAACGGAGATAAAAATATGTACCTAAAAGGTTTGTCATGAAGCGTGAATTAATACCTGTCAGGTGTCTGGAACAATGCCTGCCACACTGAACTGGGCTAGAACCCTAAGAAAATTACTTCTCAAAGGAGTTCACAGATCTCGGACCTGGGAAACCAGCCAAAGAGAAGCTCTGTCATCTGACCAAGCTTGGCAGTTGAGGCTTCTTAACTCCCCGCTAATAAGCAATCACTATGTAGATATATCGGAAGCCACCTGGAGGTCCAGGCCACAATCTGTGACTAGAGATTTAGTCTACCAGTCCAAACTCAAAAGATCATCAAGAACAAATTTGTGAACTTTGCCCCAAGAATTATACTCATTTGTTCACTCTGTCATTCTTTCAACCATCTGGCTGTACTGTTGAACCTCTATTCTAGAGAGGCATGCCTGGCTCCTTGGCACTGGCTCTTCATTGTCTCCAGCCCCCACCGACATGACAAAAGAGGTGTGAGACCCATACTCTACAAACTACAACACTATAAACTATAAAACGTTGCTGAAATAAATTTAGACCTAAATAAATAGAGAAAGAAACCGTATTTATTGGTTTGAAGATTCAATATTGTTAAGATGTCAGTTCCCCCTAAATTGATCGAAGATAATGCAATTCTAATCAAAATGTCAGCAAGCTTTTTTGTAGAAATCGACAATTGATTCTAAAATATGGAAATGCAAAGGACCTAAAATAACCAAAATAACTCTTGAAAGAGTACTTACACTACTTGATTTCAAGACTTATTAGAAAGTAGCAGAAATCAACACAGTATAATATGAATGTGAAGACAGACTGGGCTAGAACCCTAAGTTAAATAACCCTTTAGTTAAATGGAACAAAATAGAAACTACAGAAATAGACCCATGTATATATATATGGTCAATTAATTATCAATAAAGGTGCCAAGACAATTCAATGGAGAAAAGATAATCTTTCAATAAATAGCCATGTGCAAAGAAGGAGAAGAGCCTTGATCTTTACTTCACATCATATACATATTTAACCTGGAATGGATAATAGACATAAGAACTATAACTATAAAGCTTCTAGAAGAAAGTGTAGGAGGAAAACATAGTAGCTGCAGTGATTTTAAAGAAACATTAACAACTTCTCTGATGTTTCTTCTTTTAAGATGTGGAGCTTAATTTCTCTCCCTGTGATGTGGGACAGACTTAGTGACTCACCTTTATAGCAAATGGAATATGGCAGAAATGATGGGATGGCTATTAAAAGACTACAGCTTCCTACTTGTGTTTTCTTTCTCTTCTTCCCTTTCAGTATTCACTTTGGGGGAAGCTAGCTGCAATGTCATAAAGAGAGGCCCATACAGTGAAGAATGGAAGGCTCAAATCACATGATGGAAGGATGAATCACATGAGTGAGCTTGGAAGCAGATACTCATTTCATCAAGCCTCAATAGGACTGCAGTCTGAACAACAACTGACAGCAGACTGCAGCCTCATGAGAGACTGAGCTGGAACTACCCAGCCAAGCTATTCCCAAATTCCTGACTCATGTGAAAATAATAAATGTTTGCTGCTAGGTTTGGGAGTCATTTATCATGCAGCAATAGATAACTAATACAGTGATCTTGAGTTTGCAGACACAAAGAGCATGACGTATAACAGGAAACAAATCCATATATCAGATTTTATAAAATCAAAAACATCTCTTCTTTCAAAGAAGCTGCAGGTTTTCCAGACAAGATGATGTAGCACCATTTCTCCCTATTCTTATCACTAAGCAGCACTAAAACCCTGGACATAACACAACTGACAATCGCAAGAAAACTGTCTCAGCTCTGGCTGCTGTAACAAAATACCATAGTCTGGGTGGCGTAAACAATAGACATTTATTTCTCACATTTCTGGAGGCTGGAAGTCCAAGATCAAGGTGCCAGCAGATTTAGTCTCTGGTGAGAGCTTGCTTCCTGGGTTGCTGCCTTCTTGATGTGTGCTTACACAGTCTTTCCTTGGTGCATGCTCCAGGGGAAGTGGGGAGAGTGTGGCTCCGTGCACTAATACCATTATGGGGGCTCCCCACTCATGACATCACTTAAACATAATCACCTCCCACAGGTCTCATCTCCAAATACCACTGCCTTGGGGATTAGGACTCCAACATGTGAATTCTGGGAGGACAGAAACATTCCGTCTAGAAAGAGGATTGTGAAAGATGGAAGGTAGGCTGGCTACTCAATGGTAAGACAAGCCAGGCAGCCCAGAGGCAGCACTTTCTTGCTCTGCCAACGTGCTGTCAGTGGAGAAGGAACAGAAAAACTTTCCCCACACAGCAGCAGCAAGCGGCCCTGCATGGAATGTTTTCTTCCCCTCCGAGGATGGCGCAACAGACCTGTGGTGATTCTGGACTGCAGCCTCCACCCTGTATTAAGACAGCCTATGGCAGCGCAGCAACAGCAGATGACCTGGGGCGGCACTTTCTTTCCCACTGCCCATTGTGTTAGCCAGTGGAGGAGTATGGATTTCCATCCACCAACCAGCAGCAGCTGAGGCCTCAGAGCTTTCCTCCCCTGTGGGCAGCCTCAGTGGAAGACAAATGGGGATTTTGGACTTCTCCTGGCCCAGCAGTGCTGGCAGTGCCCCTCGCCCTCCAAACTAGGGAATGGGGGAGGATTTGGAAAGGAGAGAACTGGTTAAGGGGTTCTCTACACCTGTACACCAGTAGACCCCAACCTTTTTGGCACCAGGAATGGGCGCTCCCCTGAGAATCTGATGCCTGATGATCTGAGGTGGAGCTGAGGCAGTGATGCTAGCACTGCGGGGAGCAGTTGCAAATACAGATGAAGCTTCTCTAATTCACCCGCTGCTCACCTCCTGCTGTGCAGCCCAGTTCCTGACAGGTATTGGTTCACTCACAGCCCCGGGAGGGGTGACCCCTGCTGTACAGGATATTCTGGGCAGACAGCTGATTGACCCACATGAGAAACTGACCAGAATGAATATACCAAAAGGTTTGAGGCCCATATTTTCAGAGCAGCTTTTGACTAGCCCACAAACAAAGCACACGAGAATACAGCACTGCAAGGAAACAGAAACGAAATTGTCATTGGAACTGCAGCCCACAAAAGTAGGCCACGACTGGTATACTAACCTAAATAGGATGACTGTTTGCTAAAATAGACTATTTACACAGGATCCAGAGTCTCATAACATAATACCTACAAGGTCCAGATACAAAACAAAACAATAACAACAACAAAAAATCACTCATTGTACCAGGGCCAGGGAAATCACAACTGAAGGAGGCAAAAAGAACAACAGATGACAAACCAAGATGATTCAGATGTTGGAATTATCTGGCAAGGACTTTAGAGCAGCCATCATAAAAATGTTTCAAAGTGCAATTACAAATACTTTTGAAATATAAAAATAAAAAAAAAATCTAAGTAAAGAAATAGATCTAAAAAAAAATGATAATTATAGAATTTAAAAAATTAAATAAAGTTAAAAACTCACCAGATGGGCTCAATGATAGGTTAGAGATATGAAAGAATATTAAAGACAGATCAATAGAATTTATACACTGTGAACAACAAAGAGAAAATAGATGGGATAAAATGAATAGAGCTTCAGAGACCTGTGGGAAAAAAACAAAAGATATAACATTTTTGTCACTGAAGTCCCAGAAGGAGAGGAGAAAGTATGGAACGGAAAAAAATATTTGAAGAAATAATGACTGAACATTTCCAAAATTTGGTGAAAAGCATAAACCTATTCATTTAAGAATTGAGTGAACCCCCAAGAAATGAATGAACCTTAAGAAATCCACCTCAAGACACATTATAATTAAACTTCTAAAAACTAACTAAAAAAGACAAAGAAATTCAGAAATCAGCTAGAAAGAAATAATTCATTGCAATTAAAATGACAGCAGATTTCTTATATGAATCCAAGGAGGATGAAGGAAGTAACACAAGTCTGAAAGAAAAGAACTGTCAACATCAAATATATCCAGTGAAAATATCATTTAGAAATTAGGAGAAGTTGTCATTCTTAGGCACAGAAACACTAAGAGAATTTGTCACCAGCAGATTTCTCCTAAAAAATGGCTAAAGACATTCTCCAAACAGAAAGGACATGATAACACGGGACAATTAGGGGACGGTGGGGAAAGCGTAAATGGGACACTGTACTATATTTACAGCTTCTTATGAGTCTATAGTTATTTTAAAATTAAAAGTTTTTTAAAAGCTAAAAAAATTACAAATATGAAAAGGCAAGCCACAATGAGGATAAAATACTTTCAAAACATATTTGACAAAGAACTTGTGTCTAGAACCCATAAATAACTCTTAGAACTTAATAAGAAGAGTACAGACAGCTCAATTTTTTAAAAAGGACAAAATATTCAAACAGACACTTCACCAAAGAAGATATACAGACGGCAAATGAGCATATGAAAAACCATTCAACATCACTAGTATGAGGGAAATGCAGATAAAAACCTCTGTGAGACTACAACACACTCACTAGAATGGCTAAAATTTAAAGACTAACCATACCAGGTGTTGACAAAAGATAAGGTGAAACTGGAAATTTATACCATGCTGATGGAAATAAAAAATGGTAAAATCATTTTGGAAACCAGTTTCACAGCTTCTTAAAAAGTTAAACATACACCTTCCATATGCTCCAGACTTTCCACTCCTAAGCATGTACCCAAGAATATTGACAGCATATGTCCACACAAACGCTTGGATGTGAATATTCTGAGTGGCTTAATTTATGATAGCTGGCCACCATGATAAGTTGCAAGGGCCTCACAACCAGAGAGGGGCGAGGGGGGGGGAGGAGGGGGCGGTAACTTACATACTGGAATTCCTTCCTGATTAGAGCTCAGTTTTATTCCCATACTCAGATGGGAATAGACTTTAGACTCAGACAAAGGGCTGTGGGCAGGAAGCAGAGTAGGGGTGGGGCAGATCTAGGGGAGGGTCCCAAAGGGCGCTTACCCTTGCCCGCACCCCGCCCCTGGCAAACCCTGGGCATGCGCAGATGTCAGCTCATTTGTCCATCTTCTAGTCCTGAAGAAATTGCAACTCTGCCCAGCCACCCCAGCCATCATAGCAGCTCTCTATGTGATTCTCACTGTTGACAAGAAAGATGGAAGGAGACTTGGCACCCTGTCTTGGACCTCTGAGCACCTCCCACTGCCAACCCCACACTCCCACCGCTACTTGCCAGAGCCAGCTGTCTAAAACATCATTTCCCTCATCAAACAAGCAAACGATTTTTTTTAAAGTGTTGATACCCAGGGCTGATAAAGATGCCATACACACACAAATACACACACACACACATACTGATGCTATATATGTGTAAAGATTATATATATACACACACACACTGCTGGCTTTGGGAGGCATTTTGCAACATATATTATTTTTAAACCTTAAAAATGTGCAATCTTTTTGTATTTTGTATTTTAGGAATTTATCCGAGAGAAACAGTTTAGCTGTTTAAAAGAATTAGCACTCAACGAAGTATTTATAATATAAAAAAAGAGGTAAAAAAATTCAAATGTCCAACAAAATATAGGAAAATTACTCCAAGCTTTAAATTCCATATTCAGCCAAATATCATCAACTGTCAGAGCAGAATTAAAGCATGTTCAGGCATCTAAGGACTCAGAAATACCTCTAATGTATTCTTTCTTAGGAAGGGTGCCCTTTGGCAAAGCAAGGTGGGAATCTGAGAGACAAGAAGTCCTAGAATCTAGGACACAGGTTCCAAAAGCAGAAGCGAAGGAGGTCTCATGCGATGGAAACTGGTAGTGGCTCTGGCCTTGAGTCACCTCGGACAGCACGGGGGGCCAGATTTGAAGATGGAGGGCTACGGGGCAAACATCACATGTCCAGAAGATATAAGAGTGTGCATATCCAAGACGGTGATAGAAAGACATTTGATGGACCAGTTGGGGGAAAAAAAAAAAAAAAAAAAAAAAAAAAGCTGAGAGAGAGAGAGAACTCTAGTTAAAGTAAGTTATTTTAACAAGGAAAAAAGTTTTAATATGTAAGTTATTTCAGCAGTAAACAACATGTACATAGTCACAGTGATTAAATCACTATTGATTTAAAATGGTTAAACTACTGTATCATCTGCTCTGGTTACCATAACAAAATACCACACATTAGATGGCTTAAACAATAAAAATTTATTTCTCACAGTTCTGGACGCTAGAAGTCCAAGATCGAGATGGTGGGCAGTATCATCAGAATCTGGTGAGAACCCTCTTCCTGGCTTGCAGACTGCTCTTCTCATTGTATCTTCACATGGCTTTTCTTATATGTGTGTGCATCCCTGGTGTCTCTCCTTCTTCTTGGAAGGATACCAGTCACATTGAATAAGAGCCAACTCTTATGAACTCATTAACCTGAATTACCTCTTTAAGTCCCTATCCCCAAATATAGTCACACTGAGAGTTAGAGTTTCAAGATATAAATGGGGGGCACAATTTAGTTGATAACAGCTAAGATACTCAGTGATGTGTGGGCAAAGTGGGTAGGAGATGTTGCTGTAAGGGAGCTAAATCCCCAATTACCACAAGTATAAAGAAATAACAATATATGTACATTCTTGACAAATTTGAAAGGGAATACTGGAAAAAATAGCTTAGAATTGAAAAATATTTGCCTCTTGATGGAGCAGAATGGGTCAACGACCTGCAGATTTTCCACGTTTTTAAACACTATTTCATTTTTTAAACTTTAACAGTGAATGCTGTGATGGACTTGCCAAAAGCCACTTCTCACCTTGCTAGCCCACCTGAAAAAGCAATTGGGGCAGGCTCATTGACATCAGCTCAAGAGGTGGGCTTGACTGATTCTCAGTGACTAGCTCCAAAATAGGAGCGCCTTGCCCAGTCCTCTGGAAAGGTCCCTCCTGACATGAAAGATAGGGTTCTCCCGCCATGTGGACAAGGAAATGGGCAGGGCCAAATGTTACGAGTGGCTATCTTAGTACAAAGCTAATGCTGTAGCTGGCAGAGTGGAGAGACAGGAAACCTGGGACATAATGACATCTTTAAACACCTGAATCACTCAGCTAGAAAACTGTCCTTCATCTGACTTCCGATGTGTGAACTAAAGTTTTCTTATCAGGTATGCCAGCCTGAGGAGGATTTCCTCTTTATGCACCCTAAAGCATCCTAAGAGATACAACTACATTCATATATAAATTTACTAAAAGTCAACCCGTATTTTAAAAAGTAGAATATACATTATGGCCCAACTTTTACGTATATATGTATGTTGCGAACACATATGCAAATATGTGAAAATGTTAATACAGGCATACCTCAGAGATATTGTGGGTTTGATTCCAGACCACTACAATAAAGCAAATATCACATACATTTTTTTGTTTTTTCCCAGTGTATATAAAACTTATGTTTACACTATATTGTAGTCTAGTAAAAGCGTAATAGCATTATGTCTAAAAAAATGTACACACCTTAATTAAAAAATACTTTAGTGCTAAAGAATGCTAACTTATCATCTGTGACTTGGTAAGTCACAGTCTTTTTCCTGGGGTGTGGGGAGTCTTGCCTCGATGTTGATGGCTACTAACCGATCAGGATGATGGTTGCTAAAGGCTGGGGTGGCTGTGGCAATTTCTACAAGACAACAATGAAGTGTGACACATCAATTGACTTTTCCTTTCGTGGAAAACTCTCTGTAGTATGCAATACTTTTTGATAACAGTTTACTCATAGCAGAACTTCTTTCAAAATTAGAGTCAATTCTCTCAAATCCTCCTGTTGCTTTTCAACTAAGTTTCTGTAAATTCTAAGTCCTTTGTTGTCATTTCAACAATCTTCACAGCATCTGCACCAGGAGTAGATTTCATCTCAAGAAACCACTTTCTTTGCTCATCGATAAGAAGTAATTCTTCACTGTTAAAGTTTTATCATGAGATTGCAACAATTCAGTCACATCTTCAGGCTCCATATTTTTATAACATTTGCAGTTACTTCTTCCCCTGAAGTCTTGAAACCCTTAAAGTCATCTATCATGGCTGGAATTAACTTCTCTGAACTCCTGTCAATGTTGATATTTTGACTTCTTCCCATGAATCACAAATGTTCTTAATGGCATCTAGAATAGTGAATTCTTTCCAGAAGGGTTTTAATTTACTTTGCCTGTATCCATCAGATGAGTCATTATTTATGGCAGGGATAGTCTTAAAAATATATTTCTTAAATAATAAGACTTGAAAGTCAAAATTATTTCTTGATCCATGGGCTACAGAATGGATGTTGTGTTAGCAAGCATAAAAACAACATGAATCTTGCACATCTCCATCAGAGTTCTTGGGTGACCAGGTGCATTATCAGTAAGCAGCAATATTTTTTAAAAAATAATTTTTTTCTAAGCAAAAGGTTTCAACAGTGGGCTCAAAATATTCAGTAAAGAATATTGTAAACAGATGTGCAGTCATCTAGGCATTGTTGTCCCCTTTATAAAGAGCATAGGAAGAGTATATTCAACATGATTCTTAAGGGCCCGAGGATTTTTGGAATGGTGAATGAGCACTGGCTTCGACTTAAAATCACCAACTGCATTAACCCCTAATGAAAGAGTTGGCTTGTCCTTTGAAGCTTTGAAGCCAGGCATTGACTTCTCTTTTCCAGTTATGAAAGTCCTGGATGGCATCTTCTTTCGATATAAGGCTGTTTCGTCTACATTAAAAATCTGTCATTTAGTGTAGACACCTTCTTTAATTATCCTAGCTAGATCTTCTAGATAATTTCTGTAGCTTCTACATCAGCATTTGTGGCTTCGCCTTGTATTTTTATGTTATGTTATGAGATAGCTTCTTTCCTTAAACCTCATGAACCAACCTCTGCTAGCCTCAAACTTTTCTGCAGTTTCCTCACCTCTCTCAGCCTTCATAGAATTGAGGAGAATTAGAGCCTTGGTCTGGATTAGGCTTTGGCTTAAGGGAATGTTGTGGCTGGTTTCATCTTCTCTCCAGACCACTAAAGTTTTCTCCACATCAGTAATAAGACTCTTTCTCTTTCTTGTCATTCATGTGCACACTAGAATAGCACTTTTAATTTCCTTCAAGAACTTTTCCTTTGTACTCACAACTTGCCTAACTGGCGCAAGAGGCCCAGCTTTTGGCCTGTCTCAGCTTTCAACACTCCTTCCTCACTAAGCTTAATTGTTTCTAGCTTTTGATTTATAGCGAGAGCTGTGCAACTCTTCCTTTCACTTGAGCACTTATTGGAGGATAAGTAATTGGTGTAATTTAAATATTGTTGTGCCTCAGCAAACAGGGAGGCTCAAGAAAGTGAGAGAGATGGGGGAACATCTGGTGAGTGGAGCAGTCAGAACACATAACATTTATCAATTAAGTTCACCATCATATATAGGTGCAGTTCGTGGCACCTCAAAGCAATTACAATAGCAACATCAAAGACTGCTGATCACAGGTCACCATAACAAATATAATAACAATGGGATACTCTGAAATTTTGCAAGGGTTACAAGAATGTAGCACAGAGACATAAAATGAGTGAATGCTATTGAAAAAATGGCACTGATAGACTTGTTCAACAGAGTCACTATAAAACTACAATTTGTAAAAAATTCAGTATCTGTGAAGCACAATAAAGTGAAGTGCAATAAAATGAGGTGTGCCTGTCGTAGTAATCTCTGGTAGTACAATTTTTTTTCCTTTTCTTCTTTTGTATCTATCAGGTTTTATACAATAACAGGTATTACTTGTGTGACTGGATAATTTTATCACATTCTTCATTTGCTTTGCTCATGGTCAACCTTCTTTTGTTTTAGGTTTAAATATATGAAAAATATATTTCATATTATTTGGTAAGAGTGTCATAAATTTGGATTTATTTACTCATAATAATTACTATAACTCCCATTCAGTATGAGGCCCTGATACCAAAACCGATCAAGAACATTACAATAGAAAAAAACAATAGATCAATATCTTTTATGAATATAGACGAAAAAAATCCTACAAAATACTAGCAAATCAAATCCAGCAATATATAAAAAAAATATGCCCTATGACCAAGTGGGATTTGTCTCAGGAATACAAGGTTGTTTGACATCTAAAAATCAATTAATATAATACACTGTATCAATAGAATAAAAAACAAAAACCACAGAATTATCTCAATAGAAATAGAAAAAATATTTGACAAAACCCAACTAATTTCAGGATAAAAACACTGAACAAACTAGAAAGAAACGGGAACTTCTTCAACTTGATAAAGGGCGTCTATTAAAAACAAACAGCTAACATTATACTTAATGTCGAATGATAGAATGTTTTTCCCACTAAGATCGAGAACATGGATATGAGTTAATATTGTTAAGATAGCAATATCCTACAAATTGACCTACAGATTCAAAACAATTCTTATCAAAATGCTAGCTGCTTTTGTGGAGGAGGCAGAAATTGAAAAGCTAATTTTGAAATTCACATAGAATTTCATGAGACTTAGAATAGCCAAAATAATCTTGAAAAAGAACAAAGTAGGAGAACTCACACTTCTTTTCAAAACTTATTATAAAGCTACAGTAATCAAAATAGTATGGTACTGCCATAAAGACAGACATAGGTCAGTGAAAAGAATAAGTTCAGAAATAAACCAGACGTAGTTCCATAGTGTAGCGGTTAGCACGTCTGCCTTACATGCAGAACATCCTGGGTTCGCGCCTCAGTAGAGCCATGGTCCATGATCTAAGGCCATGCCACCCTGAACAGGGTCGGGCCTCGTTAGTACTTGGATGAGAGACCACCTAGGAAGACCAGGCCCTGTAGGCATAAATAAGAATTAAAAGAAAAGAAAAGAAACAAACCACCACGTATAGGGTCAAGTGATCTAAAAAAGAAAAAAAAAAAAAAAGTATCAAGACTACCCAAAAAGGGAAATAATAGTTTTCTCAACAAACAGTGCTGGGACAAATGAAAAGCCACATGGAAAATGGTGAACTTGAGGTGGGCGACCAAAATGGCGTAGATGATAGAGGCTCTGTTTTTCCCTCTGGCAACCTTGCAGCAGCAAGGAAAAATCGCCAGGGATCTAGATGAACAAGCCATACAACTAGGGAGAAGTCCAAAAAAGCACCCTGCATCAGCAGAAGGTAGGATGGGGCGAGGACGCAGGGCTGCCCGGTCTCCAGCAGTAAGATGGAGGCAGCAACAGATGCCTCTTAAAGGGGCCACGTCCGCGAGCAAATTTTCATGGTGACGGACCTGCTCGCTCTGAGCACCAGTGCCAATTCACGCCCAGGGTCACCAGGGACTTATAGGGAGACATTGTCGATGTGAGGGCCAAGGAGAGACTCACTCTGTACAGAAGTGACGGCGGTATCCATTGTTCCCTGTTGAACCCTCCCACCTCGCGGTGCATGGATACAGCAGCACCTCTGCCATGAGGTCATCAGACTGGATAACAGAGGTTGCTCCAGAGGATTCCTTGAAACCCCACCTCCCCCACCTCACGGCCCCATTCAAGCCACATCCAGGTTTATCCTCAGCGAGTCAGGTGCTCCTTGCTGAGCAGCACCTAGACTCACATTGTGGCCTTGGTTTCTGGTGTGGCCTTTTGAGGAAATTATAAGCATAGCATCTGTGGATTGCTTGCTGAATCTTAACAGGTAGCCCTGGAGGGGCAGAGGCTTGAGCTAATTTGGCCTGTTAGCTGACCCCTCTCAGGACTGTGCCACTGGACACCTACTTCACAAATCCACACTAATAAGACTGAGAGACTTAGGAGCTTTGCTTAGTACATAGAAACGGACATGGAAAGGCAGCCAAAATGGGAAGACAAATAAGCAGAAACCATATGACAGAACAGAACAGAGATCCAGATATAATGGAGTCAAGTAATCTA
>NW_006440644.1:67134-138897 GCF_000325575.1 Pteropus alecto | reverse complement strand
ATTTAAGGATCATATGGGACACTAGTAAGGGGCCAAATATCCATCTTATTGGGGTAACTGAAGAAAATCAAGATGTTGATCAGCTGTCTGAAGAAATAATGATGGAAAACTTCCCTAACCTGGTGAAGGAAATGGGCATAAAACCCCAGGAAGCTCCGAGAATTCCAAAAATTAGGGATCCAAAGAAGCCCAAACCAAGACACATCATAATTATAATGCCAAAGTTTAAATACAAAGAAAGAATATTAAAAGCAGCAAGAGAAAAACATAGTTACTTATAAGGGAACGCCCAAAATACTGGTAGCTGATTTCTCAAAAGAAACTATGCAGGACAGAAGGGCTTGGCAAAAAATATTCGATGTGATGAAGACCCAGCATCTACAACCAAGAATATTTTATCCAGCAAAGCTTTCATTTAGAGTTAAAAGACCGATAAAGAACTTCCCAGACAAAAATAAGCTGAGGGAATTTATCACCACCAATTCAGTATTACAGGAAATGGTGGAGGGACTTCTTTAAGAAGAAAAAACATGTATCAAAAACAGGAATAAAGAATGGTAACAACTACATTCCTATCAATAAGTACCTCAAATGGAAAAGAATTAAGTACTCCAACTAAAAGAATGGATGAAAAGGAAAACAAGACCCCTACAAGTGGCCTATAAGAGACTCACTTCAGATTAAAAGACACAGACTAAAAGGAAGATGGAAAAACATTGCTTTGATGGACCTAGAAGGTATTTTTAAGTCAGACTGAGAAAGATAAACACTATATGATTTCACTTATATGCAGAATCTAAGGAATAAAAAGAACAAACTAATTACAAACAGACTCACAAATATAGTAGACAATTTGGTGAAGGACAGAGGGGAGGGGAGTTTGGAGGACTGGAAAAATGGGCTGAAGGGTTAAAGAAGTACAAATTAGTAGCTGATGAATGAATGGTCACGGGGATGGGGAGCATGGCATAGGGAATGCTGTTAGCATGAATACATGGGCTAGGTGGAGGGACAGGGGAAGGAGGGAGCAATTGGGGGGATTGTTTTACAAACTATATAGATATCTAACCAATGTACTGTATACTTGAAATTAAAATAAATTTTTTAAAATAAATTTTAAAAAAAGAAAATGATTAACTTGAACACTTACCTCCCACCATAAACAAAAATTAACTCAAAATGGATAAAAGACCTAAATGTAAGAGCTAAAATTATAAAACTCCTAAAAAAAGCATAGAAGTAAATCTTCACGTCCTTGAATTTGGCAATGTATTCTTAGCTATGACAAAATGTATGAACAATTAAAGAAAAAATATAAATTTGATATCAAAATTAAAAATTTTTGCTTCAAAAGGCACTGTCAAAGTGAAAGGAGAACCTACAGAATAGAAGAAAATATTTGCAAATCACATATCTAATGAGAGCCTTTTATCTAAAATGTATAAAAAACTTTTTATTCAATTTTTATAACCCATAATTTTTTTTAAAAAAAAAAGCTAAGGCATTTTTCCAAGGAAGACATTCAAATGGCCAATAAGCACATAAAAAGGTACTCAACATCATTCATTATTAAAGAAACACAAAACTTGGTGGGATATTACTTGATCAACATTAGGATGGCTATTTAAAATAAGGAAAATAAATGTTGGTGAAGATGTGGAGAAATTGAGGCCCTTGTGCATTGCAGTGGGAATGTAAAATGATGTAACTTGAAAATAGCATGGCCGCTTCTTTAAAATTTAAATAGATTGATTATATGATGCATCAGTTCCACTCTGACGTATTTACCTGAAATAATCGAAAGTGGGGACTCAATCAGATACCTATACACTAATATTTATAGCAGCACTACTCATAATAGCCACAAGAAAGAAAACCCAAAAGTCTACTGACATATGAATGGATAAACAAAATGTATATACATAAAAAGGAATATTGTGTAGCCCTGTCTTTAAGTCTTTTCTTTTTTAATCTGGTATAAGTATTGCTATCCCAGCTGTTTCTTTTCATTTCCATTTTCGTGAAATATCTTTTTCCATTTCTTTACTTTCAGTGTGTGTGTGTCTTTTGATCTGAAGTGAGTCTCTTGTAGGTAGCATATATAAGGGGCTTCTAATCCATTCAGCCACCCTGTTTTTTGAATGGAGCATTTAATCCATTTGCATTTAAAGTAATTGTTCATTTTATTATTCACATTTTTGATCACTTTTTTCTTTTTTTTATAGATGTTCTTTAAAATTTCTTGTAATATTGGTTTGTTGGTTGATGAACTCCTTTAACTATTTTTTTTTTTTTTTTTGTCTGGGAAGCTCTTTATCTGTGCTTTGAGTCCAAATGATAGCTTTACTGGGTAGAGTAATTTTGGTTGTAACTACTTTTCATTGATTTGAATATTTCATGCCAATCCCTTCTGGCCTGCAAAGTTTCTGTTGAAAAATCAGCTGACAGTCTTAGGGGAGGTCCTTTGTAGGTGACTGTTTTACACTTGCTGCTTTTAAGATTCTATCTTAACCTTTAGCATTTTAATTACAATGTGTCTTGGTGTGGGCCTCTTTAGGTTCATCTTGTTTGGGACTCTGTACTTCCTGGGCTTCTATGTCTATTTACTTCCTCAAATCGTTGATTTGATCTTCTGCTTTATTGAATCTACAGTTCGTTGGCTCTAATGTAGTCTTCATTTCAGTTATTGTATTCTTCATTTTTGACTGGTTCTTTTTTTTTTTTTATCTCCATTTTTATGTTTCCTATCTCTTTGTTGAAGTTCTCACTGAGACCACTGAGCATCCTTATACCCAGTGTTTTGAACTCTGAATCTAGTACATTGTATCTTCATTTTGTTCAGTTCTTCTTCTGGAGCTTTGTTCTGTTTTTTCATTTGGCACATCTTTGTCTCCTCATTTTGGCTGCCTCTCTGTGTTTGTTTCTATGTATTAGGTAGAGCTGCTATGTCTCCTAGTCTTAGTAGAGTGGCCTTATGTAGTAGGTATCCAGTGGGTCCTAGCAGTGGTCTCGCTGGTGACCTGAGTTGGGTACCCCTGTGTGTCCATTGTATGGGTTGTGTGTGCTCTCATACTGTAGTTAAGCCTCTGTTGTTGTTGGCACATCAATGCGAGGAATTGACTTTTAGGCTGACTGGCTATAAGGAGTAGCCATGACTAGAATGAAAGTGCTGTTGTGCAGGGGCTGGTGATACGGAGCAAGATTCACTTAAGCAGGGCTCTGGTGCCTGCCAAGTCTTCCTTTTTGGCATATTGTTTGTGGAGGTTGTTTGGTGCTCTGGTGTAGTCTGAAGATGGCCACCAGGTGTGTTGATTCTGGGGCCTCTTGGGAGAAACTGGTGCAGGCCAAGATCGGCTGTTGCCTGTGCCCTGCCCAGGGCCACATGGTATAAGCTACAAAGTGATCTGCAAATTGTTGCCACTTAAGCTGGGCTTGGAGGTACCTGGTGGAAGCTAAGTTTCACACTGAGGCTGGCTGCCACTAGTGCTTGGGGCTGCTTAGCAAGAGATAGAGGGCATGTCAAGGCCAGATGCTGCTTTTTGAGGTTACAAACTTTTGAGAGATTTTAGAAAAGTCCATGGCATGAGCCAAGACAGGCCATTTGGATGGAAAAGCCACTGGAAGTTGCTGGAGTGGACCTACAAGTTGAATGGGGCAGGGTCTCAGGGAATCATCAGGGAGGATGAATAGTGTTAGCCCGGCTGATGGAGATTCAGATATGGTGGCTTCCTGTGCATGCAGTTTTGTTGAGGGGAAGGCTCAATGAAGTAACAATGCTTTTGCCAGCACTTTTGTCTAGGAGAAAGCTGCCCTTCCAGCCCTTACTCCAAAGCCAGACAATTCATTCCACTCCAAATATCCCTTGTGCCTTTTGAGCTACTTCCCAGCACTGGAGCTCAGAGTGAGTGAGTCTGGCAGCGAGTGAGTCCATGCATAGGCCCTTTGAGAGGGATGCTTGGGACTCTAGCAGCCCTCAGTCTCACTCAGCCACAGTCTCCAATGGTTTTCACAGCCAGAAGTTATGGGGACTTCTTTTCCTGGCACTGAAACCCCAGGCTGGGGAGTCTGGTGTGAAGCTAGGACCCCTCACTTTTTAGGGGAGACCTCTACAGTCAAGATATCCCTCGCAATTTTTAACTGCCACACATGGGTGTAGGACCAGCCAATTTCACATCTCAGTCCCTCCTACCAGTCTCCATGTGGCTTCTTTGTATCCTTAGGGGTAGGACTTCTGTTGAGCTAGATTTCAGGCAGCTCTCAATAATAGTTTAGTTTAGTAGTTTAGTTGTAACTTTATGTGGTCTGGGAGGAGGCAAGCACGGCATTTTTCTACTCTGCCATCTTGACTGCAAGTCCCCCTCTCTTGCCCATTTTTTAAGTGGATTTTTGTTTGCTTGTTTTCTGTTTTGTTTTTGCCCTTGAGTTGTGGAAGTATTATCCTGTTCTGTGGATTGTCTTTTCATTCCCTTGATAGTGTACTTTGGTACATAAGCTTTTAAAATTTTGATGAAATCCAACTTATTTTTTCTTTTGTTACTGTGCTTTGGTATCATAACTAAAAAATCATCATTTACTTGGTACGATTCAACTTCATTTTGCATGTAGCTATGCAATTGTCTCAGCTACAATTTTTGAAAACATTGCCTTTACCCCCATTGAATTATTTTTACACCCTGTCAAAAATCAGTTAACTATACATGTATTGTTTTATTTCTAGTCTCTCTATTCTATATCATCAATCTGTGTCTCTGTCTTTATGCTAGTGCCACATTGTTTTAATTATCATAACTTCACAGTAAGTTTTAAAATTGAGACATGTGTGGCCTTCAACTTTGTTCTTCATTATCGAGATTGCTTTGGCTATTTAGAGTCCCTTCAAATTCCATGTTAATATTAGGATGTTTTTCTATTTTTGCAAAAAAAAAAAAAGTCAGTGGAGTTTAGGTAAAAATTGCATTAAATCTGTGGATAAATTTGGGAAGTACTGTCAATAGTAAATTTCCTAATACATCAATGCAATTTGTCTTTCCATTTATTTAGGTCTTTTAAAATTTCTTTCAGCAATATTTTGTAGTTTTCAGTGTACAATACTTTTCCTCCTTGGTCAAGTTTATTCCTAAGAATTTTATCATTTTTGATGCTATGTAAATTGTATTCTTAATCTTAATACTTTATGGATTGTTTATTGCTGGTGGATAGAAATACAACTGATTTTGTGTCAATTTTATATCTTACAACATTGCTAAATTCAACTTTGTAGCTTCTTTAGCATTCTCTACATATCAAGTCATCTGTGAAGAGATAACTTCCTTTTCGTTTCCAATTTGGATAACTTTTTTTTTTTTCCTTGACTAATTGCTCTGGCTAGAACTGCAGTACTATGTTGAATAGTGGCAAAAGTGGGCATCCTCATCTTGTTTCTGATCTTAGGGGAACTTTTCAGTCTCTCACCATTATGATATTAACTGTGGGTTTTTCATATGTGGCTTTTACCATATAAAGAACATTCTCTTCTATTCCTAGTTTGTTGAGTTTTTTTTTATCATAAAAGTGGTTGGATTTTTTTTTTTTTTTTTGCATCAGTCAAGATGATCATGTGGTTTTTTTCCTTCATTCTATTAATGTAGTATATTATAATGAGTAATTTTCATGTTAACCCATACTTGCTCTGGGGATAAATATCACTTGCTCATGGTGAATTATCCTTTTAATATACTGGAATTTCATTTGATTGCATTTTGTTGAGGGTTTTTGCTTCTATATTCATGAGTGATACTGGCCTCTATTTTTCTTGTAGTGTCTTTATCTGGTGTAAAAGGTAATGCTACCCTTTGGTGTCAGGGTAATGATAGCTTCACAGGATGAGTTAAGAAGTGTTTCTTCCCCTTCATTTTTGTGGAAGAGTTTGAGATGAATTAGTTTTTGTTTATCTTACATCGTTGATAGAATTTACCAGTGAAGTCTTCTGGTCCTGGGCTTTCTTTGTTGGGAGACTTTTTATTACTGATTTAATCTCCTTACTTGTTATAGGTCTAGTCTTATTTTCTATTTCTTCTTGAGTTGGTTTTGGTAATTTGTGAGTTTAAAGAAATTTGTCCTTTTAATCGTGGTTGTTCAACTTGTTGGCATGCAATTTTTCATAGCATTCTTTTATAATCCACTATATTTCTGTAAAATCAGTAGTAATGTCCCCACTTTTATTTCTGGTTTTAATTGAGTCTGTCTGTCTCTGTCTCCCTCTTCTCCCCACCCCCATCAATCTAAGGATTGGTTATTTTTGTTGATATTTTCAAAGAACCAACTTTCAGTGTCACTGATTATCTCTATTGTTTTTCAACTCTCATTTGCCTCTGCTTTAATCTTTATTTCCTTTCCTCTGCTTGTTTGGGTTTACTTTCCTCTTCTTTTTCTAGTTCCATCAGATTTAATTAGATTATTAATTTGAGATTACTTCTGATGTAAATTTATTGCTATTTTTCCTTAGCTCTGTATCTTATAAATTTTGAAATGCTGTTTTTCATTTTTATCCATCTCAAAAATTTTTTAAAATTACCCTTGTGATTTTTTTCTTGGACCCGTTGGTTAAGAGTGTTGTTTAATTTTGGTGAAATTCATTATTGTGATACTATGCATTTCAGTCTTTTGAATTTCACTAAGAATTGTCTTTGTAGACTTAACCTATCATATGTCCTGGAGAGTATTCCATGCGCATTTGAGAAGAATATTTTGTGAAGTGTGAAGTGTCCTGTTTATGTCTGTTAGGTCTAATTAATTTACAATGTGGTTCAAGTCCTCTGCACTCATTAATCTTCTGGCTGATCTATCAATTTTTGAAAATGGGTATTAAAGTGTCTAACTATTATTGCAGAACTGTATGTCTTTCTTCAATTCTACTTTTGCTTCATATATTTTGAGGACCTCTTGTTCTGTATGTACAAGTGTATCATTGTTATATCTTCTTGCTGGATTGAACCTTTTGTCAATATATAATGTCTTTCGTCTCAAACTTTTTTGAATTTAAGTCTGTTTTATCAAACAATAATATAGTCACTGTAGCTCCCTTTTGGTTATTATTTGTGTGGTTATTATTTCTATCCCTTTAGTTTCAATCTTTGTGTCTTTATCTGAAGCGAGTTTCTTATTAACAACATATAGATGGTTTCCCCCCCGCCTTCAATTTGCCAATCTCTGAATTTTAACAGGAGGGTTTAACCCATTTACATGTAAATATTCCTAAAAAATGATTTATTTCTGTCATTTAGCTATTTGGTTTATGCCATACAATTTGTTCAATTCCTCCATTACTGAATTATTTAAATTTTTGAAGTGTGTTGGTTTAATTCTTTTTTTTTCTTTTCTGAATTTTTTTCAATTAAAAATTATTGGGGTGACATTGATTAAAACCAAGTAAGTTTCAAGTGTACAACTGAACAGTATGTCATATATAATGTATGTGTGTGTGTATTGCATTGTGTGTTCACCACCCAAAGTTAAATTTCCTTCCATCACCAAATATTTGATCCCTTTTACCCCTATCTCCCCCACTTCTCTCTGGTAAGTATCCATGAGTCTGTTTGTTATTTGTTTTGTTCGTATCCATGAGTCTGTTTGTCATTTGTTTTGTTGCTTTCAGTTTTATATCCCACATATGAGTGAAATCATATGGTTTTCAACTTTTTCTGACTTATTTTGCTTAGCATAATTATCTGAAGATCCATCCATGTTGTTACAAACGGCAGTACTTCATCTTTTCTCATGTATCACATCTTCGTTACCCAATCATCTATCGCAGGACACTTTGGTTTCTTCCATGTCCTGACCACCATGAATAATGCTGCTATGAACAGCAGGGTGCATATATCCTTGCAGATAAATGTTTTCAGTTTGGGGGGATATTTTCAAATTATTTTCTCAGTGGTTACCTTAAGAATTACAATTAACATCTTAAACTTATATAATAACCTAGTCTGAATGATAGTGACTTTAGTATACACCTCTGTCCTTCTTATTATTTTGTCACAAATAATATCTGTACATATTTTGTGCTCATTAACATAAATTTCTAATTATTGTTTTATATATTTGCCTTTTATATCTTCTGATAGATGACACCAGAGTAAGCCACTGCTACTGAGGGTCAAAACCAAGGCAAGTATCTGTGCCAGTTCCTCAGGCATCACTAGACCAGCACGAATGCACAGATCCAAGTATTTTGAGGACAAGGTCACCACTGCCCACCCTGGCACCAGCTAGTTGCTCCAAGAACATAGGCTGCTGTACCCATAACTGGGGCAGTAATGAGGAATGGGGTGTGGTTCTTGGTCTGTGCATGTCCCTCACAGATCAGAAACAGCTACCTTTATAAGTGTCCAGACATGTTCCAGAAGTTCCAAAATTATTAATTACAATTGTTCTTTCCAGCTTAGTGGTTGACTCAATGGAGTGAATGACCCCAGGTCCTTGACCTTTATAGTCTGCCATTTTGCATGTTTTCACTCCTGCTTGATGCATTTTTAAGTAATATCATTAAGTGCAAACGTATTTAGGATTGTTAATGTCTTCTTGATTTATTGACTTTTTCATTATAGGATGTCCTTTTTCCTCTGGTAACACGCATACTGAAGTTCACTCTTTCTGATATTAACATAGCCATACCAGTTTTATTAGTGTTTGTGTGGCATATTTCTGAATTTCAACCTACGTATTTCTATTTAGTGTGCATATCTCATAAATTGCTTTTTAAAATACAATTTGAAAATCTCAGCCTTTTAATGAGTGTTTAAGACCATTAATATATAATGCAAATATTGATTTTTTTCAGTTTAAAGTCCATTCGTTGGTTTACTATTTATCTCTCTGTACTTGTTCCTTTAGTCTTTCTTTCCTATTCCCATTGGATTAATGGAGTTTATGGTTTTTTTTTTAAATTAAAAAAATTAAGCATTCCATTACTATCTCTCTCTTTTTTTTTTTTTTTTTTTGGTCTGTAACTTTTTTTAAGTGGTTGCTCTAGGGAAAACAATATGTTTTCTAAGCTTATCACAGTTTATCTTGCATTACTATCATACCAATTCACATTTAATGTAAGAACTTCATAACTCCCATCCCTAGTGCAATTGTTATATATTTTACTTCTATGTTATAAACCCCAAAATATATGTGTAGGTGTCATTTTTGTTTTAAACAATCAATAGCTTCTTAAAGAAAAAGTATATTTACCCACATATTTACTATTTCCAGTGCTCTTCATTCCTTTCTGTAGATTTGAATTTCTATCTGGCAATATTTCCCTTGTAGCCTGAAGAACTATGATTTTTAATAGTCCAGGTCTACTTACAATGAATTCTCTCAGCATTCAGTTACTCTGAAATTATTTCATTTTCATTTTTGAAGAATATGTCCCCTACATAAAGAATGTTGACAGCTTTTCCTTCTTTCAGCACTTTAAAAAATGTTATTCTGCTTCATCTGTTCTCTTACTTTCCTAATGAAAAGTTAGCACTGGACTAGATTGAGACAATGTGTGGCCTTATTTATATTTATCCTGCTTTTCAGGGGTGAGGTGGCATTTAGTGAGGCCAGATACAGATCAAGAGAGAGAAACCAGGAGAGTTTTACAGTTTTGTTGTATCCACAGTTCACGCCATGCAGGCCCACTCAGAAGCACTAGGGTTGGTCATGAAAAAGTAGGTGAGGTAGGAATTGTGGGCAAAATGGGTGAGGCATGGTAAGGAGACTTAAGACTGGCTCACTGAGTAGTTCCAGTGAGCTCTGGGGCATAGGAGCTGTCCCTGGTTGTCTGGTATCTGGCATTGGGCAATTAGGGTGGGTACGTAGTAGCCCAGAGCATAAGAATCCAATAAGTGAGGTGGTTGAGGGTGTAGATTTCATCAGCTGCTCAATATAACTCAGTGCGCTTAAGTCAGGGCCTCAAAGCTGGGTGAAGATGGCATTTTAAAGAAACTATGTTACGGGGAGTCGCTGGGTTTCTTGGACCCATGAGTTGATACTTTTCATCATACTTTGAAAATTTGGGGCCACTACTTCTCTAAATATTTTCTCCTCTTCTTCTAGGACTCCATTTAACATATTTGTTATATGGCTTGAGACTGCGTCACAGGTTATTTCATCTCTGTTCATTTATTTTTCAATCTTTTTTTCCCCCGCTTTGCTCTTCAATTTGAATTTCTTTTAACCTATCTTCGAGTTTACTGATCCTTTCTTCTGCAGTGTTTAATCTTTTAAGCCCTCTCATGAAATTAGTTTTCAAAAATTTCATCTCTGCTAAAATTCTCTACATCTTCATCCTTTGCATATATCTTTACCTATAGATTCTTTAACATATTTATAATCTTAAAATTCTTATTCAATAGTTTTAACATCTTGGTTGTCTGTGGGTCTTTTTCTTTTTTTCTTGGTTATATCATATATTCCTGTTTTTGATTCTGTCTCCTGATTTGTGATTGTATGCTAGACATTCTCAATGACACATTATAGAGACTCTGGATTCAGTTATTTTTTTTTCCCCATGAAAACTGTTGGGTTTTGTTTTAGTAGGCAATTAAGTTACTAGTGGATTGCCTTGATTCTTTAAAGGCTTGATTAGGCTTTATTACAGTGGGTCTATTTTAGTTTTGTCCTTAGTCCTAAGGCCTAGACCTGAGTTTTGAGATGTGGTTCTAATCCTAAGGTTGTATGGCCCTTTAGGTTTTCCATGGAAAGCCCAAAATATTTACCAAGCTTCTCTAATTTCGTAAGACATACATTCCAAACTTTCCTCCCTTAGTAACAGACACCTGCTGAAATCCCTACTGAGGTTTATCCAGCCTTTCAACTGTTACTTTCTGTTGAACCTCTTGGAATCCTGCCTTGTTCATACATAATTTAAGGAATCTGTCTAGGATTTCAGGGGAATATATAAGGCAAATTCAAGGCTCTGTGGCTTCCTCCTTTCTGGGATTTCCCCTTTCTAATTTCCAGTTTCTCAGACAGCCCCAAACTCTGATTCAGCTCCTCATCCCAGTTAATAGTGCCACTTTTTTATTCTCTGTGGGCCACATGAGGAATAGTCATCTAAATGCAATCTTATCCAATGTGTTCTCTTCAGTGCTTGAGCCTCCTCCAGTTTTTGCCAATCTCTAGTCACTTTCCAGTGCATTTCAAAAAATGTATATAATTATTGATAACAGGGTTAGTTTAATACAAGGTGCTCTTGCCGTTACTGGACGCCAGGCTGTAATCAGTTGTATAGATGTTATTTAAGATAAAATAAAATCCAACTTCCTTTCATTTCTTCAACTGGTTACACAACTGTGTTCACTTGGAAAACCTATCAAGGTACATGTTTATGTAATTGTGTTTACATGTGTTGTTAAGTCAATAAAAAGTTTATTACAAGAAAAAGACAATTTCATGTTTGTACCCAGTTTAAAATCCCTCAGGGGCTTTCTTGTGGCCCTGCAATCAAACTCAGAACCCCTCTTTGGGGCTTCTCTCCTGCCTATGACTCTGGCTACACAAGCTCACTTGCAACTCCCTAAATGAGATACACTAGATTTTGTTCCTCCCTCTATCCTAACCTCCCTCACCCTATATGAATAATTCCTACTTATTTCTCAGGCTTCAATTTAAGCATCACCTCCTTGTAGAAGCTTTTCCTGACCATCACATTCCACTCTGACTACACTTTAGGTGCCCTCTGTTGTGTTCTCACAGCCACAAGTCCCCTTTTTAAACCTCCACCTCAGCACTAATCACACTAGCTTGCAGTGTCCAATGAGAATCAGAATAGCATGAACCACATTACCAACTCCAAATCTGGTCCCAGAGTAGGAGCTCAGAGATTCTGCAAAATGAACAAAATTCATGCTATCCTTCCTGTTATTATTAACGTTGCTGGTGCAGCTTGTCTGCCAGATCCTGCCTGGGGCAGTTTTCGAAGGCTGGGGATTTAAGAGAGGCATGGGTGCCATCATGAGACTCCAGAGAACTGGCTGCAACTGGACCCAGCTCCATCACCAGATAAGACGTTCAGGAAAAGCTCTCCTTCCTGTCTGGGCCTGCATCTCTGTCAGATGAAGGGGTGAAACTTTGAGTTCTAACAATCTACCCTTCCTAAACATATATGCTGAATGACTGACCAGGCAGTTTTAAAGAAGAGGAGAAGTTTATTGTGTTGAGCAGACCTTATTTTCATTACAGTACCAGGAAATTCATTCTCAGTTCATTTTTGGTGCAGAGGGCTCTGCAAACATTTGGAGACCCAATTCTCAAGCAAGGGCAGCACCTGGACCTATCTTGCATTTAATGGAACAGAATTACAGTAAAATAGTTTTTTTTATAAAGGAGGTTTTTTTTTTTACACAGTTTCTTTAAAATTCTAACATTTTTCTTCATTTTTCCATGTTTAACTTGTTATTACCAAGGATAACTAATTGGAAAACATGGTTACTTGATCAACTTTTTCTCAAACTGCTGACTTTAGGTTAATGTATTCTAATACTTTCGTTTTGAAGAGGAATTATGCCCATTTTTCTGGAAATCTAGATCGTGACAACTAAGTCAATGTATAAATTACAGATAGAATGAAGGCCTTAGCTCATATCCTAACCTGTATCCTACTTATACCTTCCACATTTGGCTTCTGTGTTGCTAGGTAATTGAGAAAGACTCAGGAGATGGCCTCCTGCTTGCAAAATCATTACCATGAAGTTTAAACTTTATGGACTACTTCTGGAAAGCATGCAGCTGCTTAAAGCTGATTTTGTGGTTTGTGTTTATAAACTGTCAACCTACCCAAATGGGGAGAGATCCTCTACTCAGTGCACTGACTCACTATCGCCCAGAAGTGTCCTTTCTGTACTAGATCGAGAGATCAAAGACCAAATAATGAAAAAGAAATTGGTATCTTCCAGATACTTTGAAATATCAATGACAACCTGAGTTAATGAGTCTAATTTGCTTGAATTCAATCACGTAATTACCAAAATCCCGATTAAGAGCTTTCCTCACTAAATCAAGGCAGGAAAAACATGAATTTAAATAAAAAATATTATACCATTAAAATAGACAACAGCTATATTTAAGTGGATGAACTCTAATCATCCCACAAAAACATTCCCATAAAATCAAATATTTAAGAAAACTAATTATTAAAATTGCATGACAATGTAATATACACTTAAATAACTTTGCAGACAATGCACCTTCCATTTGTATTACCAAGAGAAAGTTTCCATTAGGTGGCTTTACCAAAACATTTACACTGTCATAAAATTTGATACGACAGTCCTAACATTTTTTTCAGGAAAAATGCACTAGGTATTCCTGTGTAACCCTTGAGTTGAATTATTTTTTTAAATCATCCATGACAATTTTAGAAAAGGACTGCTTTCAAGTACCCAAATTTAACTTACAGGGGACACACTGGGGAAGAGGAATCATTTTATACTCATTGCTATGAGGGTAGTGTCTAACCTGTCCCAAATCATGGTGTCAGTAAAGTAGAATTCCCTCTACAGGAAACTGGATTTCCTTCCTCCCTATCGCCAGGGCCAGTCTCTTTCAAAAACTGCACTGCCTTCCCTAGCTTTCAGCCCTTCATCCAGAGACTCAGCCCCTGCATCCAGATAAAAGTTGTTCATTCAGGCAGAGCTTTAACAAGGCTCAGAACATGAGGACTTAAAGGACAGCAGAGTAAAATAAGCTCCATTCTTGGAAACTTTTTAGTATATGTAAAATCTTTGCTCTCCCAAGAGCTTAGTTCACATAGTATGTGGGCTTACCATGATGCATGCACACTTAGCAGGTAGGCAAGCACGTTTGTTTCAACTTGAAATGCCACATTTTGACAGATTCAACACTTTATCAATCTTATGGAAAAAGAACATGCCATCATTCTCAGTGTGGTAGTATTGAGTACAGTTTTAAAACAAAACATAGGCATATGTCCCCACAGCTCTAGCTGCAGGCTGTGTACACAGGTTTTGATCTCAATCAAATACCACTGTTCATAGAACAAAAAGTCACACTGTTCCATGTCATTCTAACGTCACATTATTTCATATCACTCTGGCACTGATTCAGAAAGAAAATTTTCCATTACGGCATGATGAGAGAAAAAAATCTATTACATACAAATGGTGGTTAAAAACAATACACTGTGAACATTTTTCAGAAGCTTGATTGTTTCAATACAATCAATTCTTGCTTCTTGGGGAAAAAAATCTCTCCTATCTTTCCAGTGACAATTTGCTTTCATACAGTAGAGACAACAGACAAAGCTGACCAAGACCAAATTTCAGTGGTAACATCATTTCCTAGGGCATTAGAGGTTCATTTTGAAAGATGCTTATGTCACATGAACCAAGAATCACTGGCAGGAGGAGGGCCCTAGGCCATTTCAGAAGCAAGCTGGGTCTTGCATATTTAGATTCACCTAGTAATAAGACTTATGTTTAGGGTGGTGATGGATAAGGGGCAATGAGGACACACACACACATACTACATGGAGAACAGATTTCACACTATACCTTCCTTAAATGGAATATACATAAGAGATGGAGAGAAAGAAATGGGAGAAAGGTGATTTGGTTCATGTTCCAAGGGACTCAGCATTTAAAAATCACATCCCAGTGACTTTAGTAATTTCTTATGCAATCTCCCAGAAAATGCACTGGGGAAATGCACAAGTCTATGATTGTACACAGAAGGTGGCAGCAGCAGAAGCCCCTCTAAAGGCTTAATTAAATCTAAGATGAAGCTGAACAAATGTTTTTTACTTATTGGTTCTATCCCTTCAGCTGCTCTGACCCAGTGAGGGGCAGGGTAGCAGGAACTCATGCCTCTGTTAACAGCAATAATTCTGAGGGATATTTCTCTCTTGGATCGATTTATTTAAAAATCTTTTGAGCTCCTCCCTCCCCAATTTTTAATGCAATCAAAGAAGCAAACTCAAAAGCTTCTTCAGACAGCTTGAGAGACTAAGTTAACTTTTGTATGTGAATATGGAAAAAATAAATTACTTGATACTTGTCACAGACTTTCATTTTTTAAAAAGATTGTAAATTATTGTGCTACCTGGCTTAGAAGAGGACTTAGCTGTCCATCTGCATCCCTCCTCACATTTTTTAAAAGCAGTCAAATATGAGACACAAATTGTTTGCTTTGGAAGGAGGCGCCATCCATGGGTGTGCTCTTGCTGTCCCTGCAGCTGGGAACGATGAGGGAAAGACCTGGAGCCTCATAACCACACAGGCCCACAACACACCAGGACTCCTCATGGGAGCCTACCAGCACTGTCCATTCACTAGGCTGCTCCAGAAGGCCGTACTGAGCTGCTGAAGTAAAGCCACAAAAAGCAATGACTAAAGGGCTTATGTGGCTTCAAGATGCAACTATGTAGAGTCAGAAAAGGTAGAGCGCTGGCAACTGCAAACCAAAGACAACCCAACCCAAAGCACTAAACTAAAAGGAATATGGAACAGTGTATTTAACAAAAACAAAAACCAACCCCACGCCCCACCCCCCCCAAAAAAACACCATGAATTACACAGTCAAAACCCCTCCTGGTCTCAGACCTGAGAATCTTTTGTAGAGAAAAGTCAAAGCCAAATTCCCCTGGGTCTGAGAGAGAGAAAATCCTACAAAGGAAAGGGAAATTTCGAGAAGGTAACCTTCCTGAGGGAGCCCTGAGCCTCCACGATGGGTCACTAGAGGGCTTACTATGGCTGTATCCAGTAAGGAAATCAATCATGACATTTCTTTAGAAAGTGGAAAGAAAAAGTGAATGCTTTCACAAATACAAAACTGTTTACAAAATAATTACCTAAAAAGTTCACTGAGGTTGGGTGGAGAATGAGAATAATGTTTTCATTTCAAATTAGTCACAATGGTACTGATGGTTTATAAAAGAGAATGGCCAATTTCTGGTCTTCCTCACCTCCTCCAACACTCCAGAGCCCTCTTACCCCTGATGTTATCCCCGTCCTCACCCCAACCCACCCCTATCCTGTCCCCAAATTAATTTGCCCCAAGCCAACCCCGAAGACACATAATTGCTAGCTGGTTCTCAATTCAACAATGAACTTACGCTGGGGAAAAGAATGCAGGAAGGACACAGGAGTACACTGGCATAAACCTCAAGGTGTGTGGACATTGGACAAAGCTCCTGCCAGCCTAACTCAGGGTGGCACCTGAACCACAGTGCAGGATGCAGACTAAGCTCTTTTGCCAGTCAACTGAGGTGAGGAAGAACATGTGGTTCCGGCTGGTCGGCTGCTGCAGCAGTGTGACACCCATGCGCTCTTGGGTGGGGGCACACAGGACGCGTTTTCCTCCTCTTGCTTTTGCCATTTTCCTTTTTGGTTAGAAGACTGCTCTTTACAGAGTTCCCAAAAAATCAACCACCGATATTTCTCTGAGGTAAGAATCCAAAAGAGTCTTAACTTCAAAGATCCAGAGCTTGCCAGTGTGCAGGAGTCAAAAGTAAATGTTCAGAATCAGAAGGCACGCATACCTGCCCAGCCTGTTCACCAGCAGTTGTATAGACAGATCAGAAAAAACTAGCATTTAATATAAAAAGTGTTTTTCAAATGGTGTAATTTCCTATCCTTCTCTGAAGATCATAATTCTTCACGTTTCTGAGGTCCTATGGAAAAAGAGACTAATTGAAAAAAATGGACTGTCTTCGAGTTCCATATTTACAGACTGGGCATTTTCTAGTACTAGTACTATAACCTATTATTTGTGCCCACACCTCCAATTATCTCTCTTTTTAAATTTTTAGGAACGTTGGTTTGGTGTGTTTGTATTATATTTTGAAAGTAAAAAAATAAAAATTAAAAAAACATTTTTATTTTTATAAACACTGAAACTAGTTCTATATCCCTACCCAATGTAAACTGTTTTCAAAGTACAGTATTTACTTCCAGTAAAATGCACACTTTTAGTTAGGATTCTTCTTTTTTCACTTAATAACATATAAATATTTTCCTGTGTAGCAGTGTAGCTCACTTATCATTCTCTATTTTTGGACATTTAAACTGTTTTTAATACTTTTGATTTATATATATTAGTAAAATAAATTTCTCCATATATAACTTTTTTCTTGTTTAATTATTTAAGGTAAATTCTTGAGAGGAATTATTAAAAGTATAAACATTTTAATGGCTCCTGATGACAGATTTACTGCTTTCTAACAAGGATTGTTCTAATATACAAAGGAAGGTAGACCCAGAACAGTTTCATCGCCAATTCCCCAACAAAGGGCATTATCAGTATGTGTACTTTTTCTATGTAGTATACATTAATGATAGATTCCTTTTATCTGTTTCCTCAAATTCATTTATTATTGGTGTTCTCCTCTTATTTGAACAGTATGTCTTCATTCGTTGCCCATTTATCTATGGACATTCTTGAGGTTTTACTTATGAATTTGAATTAATTTTTTTTTATGGTGAATCTCCAACCTTTCAGTGTGATATTTAATACTATGATATAGTCTTCAGGATGTTTAAGTGAATTACTCAAAATCCATGGTCTGTAATTATTTTAAAACTAGTTTTGAGCTGAAAAAATGTTAAAATCCAGAGCCCAGCTTATTAATAGTTTACAAAAGGTCACTTTTGTATTGCAACAAACAGAAATCAGAACCACAAAGGTGTATTTACCAAAAGCCAACATTTGTCCTCACCTTCTCGGCGTGGCTCTTTTGTCACCTTCTCCTTATACAGTGCTCCTGTTTCTTTCTCCTTCTGAAAGCGGATCTGTAGCTGTTTGATCTCTTGGTCATAGACTTGCCACTCTGGGACAATTCGAACAGCTGCTTCTAGCTTGGGCTCTTTGGTCATTGGATTATTACACTGTGAAAACCAAAATAACATACTTCAGCTGAGCTGAAGAAAGGGCATTATATAGAATTCAAAGATGTTTCTGTTCTTGGATGACAGGTCCAAACTGGACAAAAAGAACAATATGGAGGAGCCAAATGATATATTAGCAGAAGTAAAAGTAACACTCTCACTGATTGTAAATAGTGAACATAGCCCCATCAGACACTAAAGGATTTGGTTTCTCCTGCAAGCAGAAAAGAGATCTGCTTACTGTAAGATGTTCTGCAGTCCCTAAACTATACAACTGTAGAGCAAGAGTAAATAGGAATCTGTGCATTAATAATTATCTAATCATACATCACTCTGGAATAAGGCACAGAAAAGAACCACAGATAGCTTACCAGATCAATCGTTTTTGCCCTTTTTTTGGAGGCGTCATCACACCATGTTTCACACCAAAGCCATTCTTGAGGGAGTGATTTAATTGGCACCTGATGGATCATGTTATTGGGCAAATCCTGTTTGGCAAAAAAATAAAACACGACAACCAAAAGTTCTGGGGGAAATTTAAATAAACACATAGCAAATTACATAACACATACCAATCCCAAATTTTAGAACTAAAAGTGTCTTTACCAAAAACCTTAGAAAAGCTAAAATACTTATTTATGGTGTTTTTAAAATCCACAAGTTTAGATGATCCATAAAACATCTACACATAATAAGCACCTGAAAACCTTTAGTTTAAAATTCACAATAACCTGTACCTAGACTACCCACCATGAGGGCAATTCTAAGAAAAATACTACTCCTTTTTGAAAGTTGACCAAAAATAGAGTATATTTCTTATATTTCGCAGTTTTACTTAAAGGTAGCTCTGAATCCACCCTTCCTGAGGCCTGATCCCAAATGGATTAAGCCCACATGTTTTCTAGACAAGTGTACTCTATGATTTGAAGCTTTTTTCCCCAAGAAATTTTTTGAGTTTGATACAATAAAATGTTCCATTGTCCTAAGACACAAACAACCAATATAATCCAGCAATTCCACTTCTGGGTTTATATACAAAAGAATCGGAAGCAAGGACTCAAAACAGGTACTTGTACGCCAATGTTCAAAGAAGCATTATTCACAATAGTCAAAAGATGGAAATAAGCCAGATGTCCATCAACAGATGAATGGATAAACAAAATATGGTATAGACATACAATGGAATATTATTTAATCTTACAGGAAGAAAATTATGATATATGCTACAACATGGATGAAACTTGAAAACATGCTAGGTGAAATAAGCCAGACACAAAGGAAAAATATTGTATGACTCCAAAAATATTTAGAATAGGCAAATTCATATGGACAGAAGATAGAACAGAGGTTATCAGGGACTGGGGGGAGGTGAAAGAGGGGTTTTTGTTTAATGTGTATAGAGTTCCTATCTGGGATGATGACAAAGTTTTGGAGATGGACAGTGGCACAACACTGTAAATGCACTTAATGTCACTCAACTGTACACTTAAATATTATTAAAATGGTAAATTTTACATTATGTATATTTTACCACAATTAAAAATAATAATAAAGGTAAAATAAAGACATTTTCAGACAACAAAAACTGAAGAAAAACTGTTATTAGTGAACTCACACTGAGGGAAATTAAAGGATATTCTTCAGGCAGATGGAAAATGACCCATACAGAAGCCCAGAAATGCAGGGAAGAATGCAGAGTAACCAAAAGGGTACCTATGTGAGTATATCTAAATCTAAATAGATACTGACTGTACTAAACAAGAATAATAACTTCTTCTGAGGTTTAAAGTGTAGAGCGATCTAAAATATACAGCAATAGGGCATTTAAGTTGGGATGAGGATAAATGGAGTTGAGGAATTCTAGAGCAGGGACTGCAGCAAGGAGCTTGCTAGGAATGCAGATTCTCAGGCCCAACTGCATACTTACTGAACCGGCCTGGGTGAATGGGGCCCAGAAATTAATGCTTTAGTAAGTTCTCTGGGTGATTCTTTTATATATACTAAAATTTGAGAAGCACTGTTCTGATGTTTTCACACTGTGTGGTAGATGGGTAAAAGATGCCGATTAATATTAGCCTTTGCAAAATCAGAAATGCATACTATAATTGCTAGGATAATCATTAAAAGAACTGTAAAAAAGCATTAGCTTAAGCTAATAGAGAGAAAATAAAATTAGAAAAAACTCTCAATCAATCTGAAAAACTGATTAAGGAGAAAAAAGAAACAGAACATGTGGAGTAAGCAGCAGTAGTTTAGAAAAGCCATTTATCGATAATTATATTAACTATAAATGGACTAAACATTCAAATTAAATGACTGTCACATCAAATAAAAAAAAAAGGAGCTATTTGTAAGAAACAGAACTAAAATGTAAGGATAGAGAAAGAAAATAAAAGGATTAAAAATTATCATGTAACACTAACCAAAAGGAAAACTTGTACAGCTGCACTAATATTAGATGAAACACACTTTAAGGTCCAAAAAGAAAAAAAAAAAAAAAAAGGTATTACCAGAGGTAATAAAAGGTTAATTTGTCTGAAATATATATATAACATCTAAATTTTTAGCCACTTAATAAATCTCAAAATACATAAAGCAAATTTGACAAAACCAAAAATAAGAAAGATTTCACAGTACAGAAAAAGATTTTTAACAAATCACCTCCAGTGATTAATAAAAAAAAAAGCAGACAAAAAAACACATAGTAACGTTACTAAACTTGATATAATAAGCATATATAGAAGAATATTACACCTAACTGCAGGACAAAAAACTAGATGAAATGTTTAAAAAAACTAACCATATCTGGGTCAAAAAGCAAGTTTAAATAAACTTTGAATTCCTGAAATCACACAGAATACATTCTCAGATCACAGAACAAATAAGCCAGAAATTAACAACAAAAATATAACTGGAAAATCCCCATGTATTTGCAATTACTTCTAAATAACTCATGAGTTAAAAAACTAAAAATAATGAACTAAAAAACTATTTCAAGAAATAAGGAAAAAAATCAACAAATTAAATAAAGTAAAAGAAACCATAAGGAACAGAAATTAGTGAAATAGAAAAGAAACACTATAGTCAAAATGAAAAACATTAAAAGCTGGTTCTTTGAAAAGACTAATAAAACTGATTAATTCTTGGGGAGTTGATCAAGGGGAAAAAAAGAGAAAGCACAAATAAACAATGCCAGGAATTAAAACAAGGTTGGGGGAGAAGAAATCAGTACAGATCCTACAGACTTAAAAAGATAAGTGGTGTGATGGAAACATTCTGGCTCTTGACATTTTTCAAAACTGATTAAAAAGTGCACTTAAGATCTGACATGTACTTAAACGTGTCACTGTATATAAATTATATCTCAAAAAATGAAAAGATAATACAACTTAGTGACAATATATGTTAGGAAATTTAGATGCAACTTAACAAAAATAGTGATAAATGAATAGAGAATGTCAGCAGTCCCATACCTCTTAAAGGAATTGGAGTCATAACTGAAACACAAAGAAATCTCTATGTGGTTACTCTAGTGAATTCTATCAAACATTTTAGAAAGAAATATGGCCAATCTTACACAAACCAATTACAGGTAAATGAAAAAGAACAAAACCTAACTCATTTCATTAAGCCAACATAGCCTTGATGCCAAAACCTGATAGGGATATTATAAGCCAGTGTCATACAAAAACATAAATGCAAAATTCTTAAACAAATACTAGCATAAAGAATCCAGGAATATATAAAAAAGGATAATAAATCATGATATTATATTTTAGAAATTATATTATGTAATTAACTATATTACAGAATAAAAGAAAAATCATACATCTCAGCAGATGTCAAAAATGTATAAAATTTAACACAAGAGATTAAAAAAAGAGTAGCAAACTAGGAATAAAAGGAATTTCCTCAATCTGAATGAGAAGTATTGACAAAACAGCTATAGCAAACATAATACTTAGTGGTGAAATGCTGAAAACTTTCCTTTTGATTCAAGAATGTCCACTATCGACATTTCTACAGAACAATGTGGAAGCCTTAGCAAATAAAGCAAGAAAAATAAATCTTAAAAAATGTAAGATTGGAAAAGAAAAAGTAAAACTGTCATTACTTGTAGATAACATGATTATGTATACAGAAAATCCAAAAGTGTATACAGATTGGCAAGGTAGCTGAATACAACAATGAACAAATATCAACTGTAATTATAGATACCAGTTATAAAAAACAAAAGTTTTTAAAAGTAACTCTAACAAAGATGTACAGGATCTCTACAAAGAAAGTTACATTACTGAGTGAAATTCAACACAACCCAGATAGAAAATCCTAGCAAGTATTTTTTCCTCCTGAACTTGACAAAAAAATAGGAAATGACGGTTGCAAATCCTACCTCTCTAATAATTACATTAAGTGTAAATGGATTAAACTCTCCAATTGAAAGCCACATGAGATGCCAGCTCACACCTACCAAATTAACAGACTGACAATCAGTATTGTTCAAAACATAAAGCAACAGGAATTCTTATATGGCCAATTGCAGTATAAATTAAAACTAGTTTGGAAAACTGTTTGGAATTATTTAGTAAAGATAAAGATACACAAATCTGATGATCAAGCAATTGTACTGGTAGTTGTACACGCAATTGAAATATATGTACATGTGTACCAAGACATGTGCATGAATGATCACAGCTACATTATCCACAAAAGAGAGAAATGGAAAACAACCCAAATGTAGAAGTTAAAACAAGTATCACTACACACAACAAAATGGATGAATGTTACAAACATAAATGCTGAACGAAAAAAGTCAGACTTGAAAGACCTCATCTTTTATGATTCCACTGAGATAGAAAGAAAAAAAAAAAAACAGGCAAAACTTAACTATAGTTTTTAAGAATACATGTTTAAGCAGTAATTCTATACAGAAAAGCAATGTGATGATTACCACAAAAGTCAGGATGCTGGATACTTTTGTTAGAGAACAGTGGCTTCTGGATAACAGCAATGTTCTGTTCCTTGAACTGGGTGGTGGTATGTGGACATTTGCTTTGTGGTCATTCATTGATGCATATGAATATGTATATATTTGTATATTTTTGTTTTGTATAGTTTTCTTCATAGGTACTAGGCTATATGTCACAATAAAGGTTTAAAACTGTTTACAGTAGACTTTAGCAAAACAAAATATGTGTAACTAAAACATTTAAACTATAATCTCACCTCTGAAAAATGTTTAGTATTAATAAAATGTGGTTCAGCTAAACTTAAAAAAATCATAATTTCTGACACAAAAAAAGGGATATTGTGATACTATACTGTATACTGTGAATGCTGAGGTAGTTAGCTCCTAAAAGAAAAGAAACAAAGTGACCTAGTAGGCAGAGAAACAAATTTAGCAGATTAGCTTGGGGACAAAATGAAAAGATATAGTAATGGTTCAGAGAGGCAGCATTCTCTATCTCTCTTCCCAAGCCAACATCAGGCCTATGACATTTTTTACTAGTATGTTTTCTCCTGAGGACAGATAAAAATGTCACATACACACATACAAAATTCCTTTCAATGAAGAAACAAAACACTGTCCCAATGAAAGAGAGAACTAAGCAGCAAATAATACTTCATTTTCTGACACAATATTGTATACTCATTACTGAACGTGTTAACCAAAAGAAAATAGCCACTTACTTGATCAAGATTTGAAAGGCTGTTAGGATCCTGACTCAAACCCTGGTACTGTCCTCTGAGTCTGTCACCAGCAGCTATTTTCCTAAACTTCTTCAGATCAACAACATACAGTGCACTGGATAAAGAAGATCCATTTGTTATAACCATGGGTTATGGCAGAAAAAATAACTCCATTGAACAATGGAAAAGGTCACCACTAGGCAATCATTCTGGTTTCTCCCTGAAAAGGTAAGCTGAGGCCCTATGGTGGAGCAGAGGGTCAGTATGTGCTACTTCAAAGATAGCTAAGAAAGTTCCTACAAACCCCATATTCTGCCACTGCAGGCTCAGTTTGTCACTGTTTCTTATTTAATTGCCTTCTGAAGGAAATAATCTCTGACAAATGATTTCTAGCAAAACTTAGCATATTAGGAAATAAAAGCTTTAGAAACTGCTAAATAACCATTAGTCAAAGATATCCTGATGATGTCAAATGTTGCAGGAAAACAAACAAACAGTGTTATTATTCTTTTGGACCAATAAAACTGAAATCACCATACCCCAACATTTATCTCTGTATATGCTGCTTCCTACAGGTCCCCCTACCCTCCAAATCTTCCAAATTACAATTTGACCAGAGAAGATAATGTTCATTAGAAAAGCAACAAATGCATACATAGTTTGACCTAGGAGTTATGCTTCTAGGAATTTATCCTGGAGCTAAACAATGTATTTAGTTATTCACTGCAACACTGTATGTCATAGCAAACTACAATAAATATAACATTTATACTCCAATAATATGTAGATGTATAAAGGAATAAGGTCTCTGTGTACCTATTAATATAAATAACAAGATCTACTAGAGATATTAAGTTAAAAAAAGTATGGCACAAAACTGTAAATAGAATGGTATATTTTGTATAAAAAAATTCATCATATTTTGTATAAAAAATAATTCATAGCTGTTTATGTAAGAATTAAGAAACCCTAGAAGGACACAGAGTGAATTAATAGAGGAGGTTATCTGTTGTGAGATGGAAAGTAGGTGGAAGAGAGCCAGGATTGAGAAGACTTTTTTTCACTGTAAATTTTTATAATTTTTATTTATGAACCATATTAATATATTAACTATTCATGGTTTTAAATATACAAAATTAATTTTAAAGAAAAGTAAATCAAAAAACTGTTAGGAGTACTCCTTTTTCAGTACCTGATATGATACTTTCGCCCAGCTAAGTGACTGGCCCAGTACCCTGATTTCCAGAACCTGTAGCCATCCATCTCTCTTCGGCTATCACAGAAAGGGGTATAACCATAAGGGGCACCGTCTAAATTGAAATCTCTTAACTCTTTCAGATCTGTTCGTACAATCTGGAGAAAAGAAGATCACAAGTCATTTGTTCAACAACCATGCAGTAGCAGTTTCCTTAAAATAAAGCGTGCCTCACTGACAGCGTAAGGGAGGGCAGCTCGGTGGTTAATGGCAGAGGCTCCAGCAGGAGACTCAGTTTGCACCTGGATTCCTCCACTGATTAGCTGGCTGCCCTCACTAACACGTAAGACGCTTAGCATAGTGCTGGCATACAGCAGTCTAAGTATTCAAAAAGAGTAGAAATAAAACAAATTTACATTGTTTAGTTTCTCTGTGACTTAGTTTCCTCATCTGTAAAATGGAGAGCTCACAAGGCTGTTAGGAAATTTATGTGAATTAATGTATAGACATATGTGAAACAATGCCTATTTTTAGTTTGTATGCAAAATGAATTAAGATACAAATTACACATAATGTAATGACAACTATGTAAAAGAGGCATAGAAAAAAATATGAAAAGGAGATACATCAAGTGCAAATTTTAGAAGTGATCACATCTGAATGATAACCTTTCCATATATTCTAAATAATGTAAAGTAAGCACGTACTTTTCCAATTAGAAAAATAAAATCATTCAAAAAGGAAAAAGAAGCCTAATGACTTTAATACAAACTTTTTAAACCTGGCCTTTAAGAGCTTACCTGATCAGCATCCACGAACAGGAACTTGTCAACAACTAATGGGAAGAGCACATCCAGGAAGAGAATCTTGTAACCCCAGATGATACGCTGCTTTTCAGTCTGTTGATGAAGCCACCGGGGCCATTTGTATTGAACAAGCTCATATTGGAAATTGTATTCATTTGCCATATAAGGTATAAACTCCTATTTTTAGATACAGGAAACAACAAACAATCATTTACTTTGATTAAGAAAAAAGACTTCATAATATAAGTCAACCACCATGATTACGGCACAAATAAAACACATTTACCTTAACAATGGTCTAATAAAAAAAAAAAAAACCTGACCCTGAATCACTTGTGACTACATAAAAGAATACATATAAACTTTTGTCAAATCCTCCTTCCTTTATGACTTTTAAGCACCACATGAAATGACAGAAATCTTTAAGTGAAGGCTTTTAGATAACTAATTTACATCTCTGTGCATGTGTGTTTAAGGGAAATGAACTTTAAGTTCATTTGTCTAAACTTGATCAGTACAATATTTTTTGAGCTTGATTTTAAGCCTTTCTCTCAGCTAGGTCTAACCCAGGGAATGACATGACGAACACAGAAAATCTGTGTTTAGAAACACAGATTCTAAATATGCAAGTACCTTCAGGGGAACCAGGAGTGAATTACTTATCTAGAAGAGTTATTACTGAATAGTTAACAGTTATTTAGTAAATTCTACAGAACAATAACAAAAAAGATGCAAACAAATCAGTTTGGATAACAAATACTAACTGATATAAATAAAGCAGAAAACTTTCCAAGTGTGTTGTTTTGTATAGATGAAGCATTACTTCTATAGAGCACTGGGTAGTTGGTCATGATAGAATTATCCTACTCACTAGAAACCAGCACCGTGCTTTCTAAATAAGCTAGGACATACACACTCAGAGGAAGAGAATGTTATTCCATCAAAGTAAAAGATATGGACTCTCCTCCTATGTTATCTAAGCTTCAAACAGGATATAACTTTGGGTTCGGTTTTATAACAACTGCTCCTCCAAAATACACCAATTTGGAAGAGTCATCAAGACAGAAATATGCAACTGAATCAGGGTAACTTAATAAAAGGAAATTTTAAAAATTTTACAGATAACACAGAAGTAGTAGAAAGTAGATTATACTGCACATATCTCCTTAATAAGAATGCTTTCCTTTTCCCCGAGGAACAAACCTTAAACGTGGGAGACAAATAATTCTTCAAGAACCAGAATTTTACAGGAGTCTTGGTATTCTTCAGTACTGATAACATCATTATGCTGTCAAAGAAAAGCAAATATTAATAATCTTCCAATGCTTTTTAATCTCGACAAAATCAAGCACAGCAAATAAGACCACTAAATGTTCTTCACAGCAGAACTCAATCAGGCAAAGACAGACTCTTAGTCATGGAAAATCACTAATGGATAATTATACTTACTCCTTCTTACAAAGTTATCACTGAGAAAGAGTATTTCTCACCTATAAAAATATATCTCGCTGATAAAGGCAAATATTTAATTACATTACATATTTAAATAAACTGCTTCATGAATTAATATATTAATTATGATAAAAATGAATAATGAGGTTGTGGTTAACTAATTACACCACTCTGAAAAGAAAATCCGTAAAGGCCACAGCAGCTCTGTGTAACTGCCTTGTCTCCCACAGCCTGTACTGGAGAAGAGCAGGGAGTGGTAAGGGGATGGCAAATAGTTTCAGGATTCCCCACTTTGAAAACAAACAAAAACATATTTTGAGTCAAGAAATTTAATTAAATTCAGTTGTTACTGACATCTGACATTAATATTTTAGGTCAGATATTGTTTCATGGAAATAGGAGGCCTAAAACATGAGTAAAATGAGATTTTGATTATTTGCTATACTAGATTTATGGTAGAAAATTAAAAGTAACAAGAACCCTGGCATTAGGAAAGTCACTCTCAGGCAAAGGCACCTTCCTGATCACTGACCACGATGCGCTCCTGAGGGCCTTCCCCTGGTGACCACTAAGTCATCCAGCCCTAGCCTGTGGCCTCTCCTTGGCTCTGGCTGTGTGATGTCAGGACAGTCCCTTCACCGTCTGAGTCTCAGTCTGTCCATAAAACACAGAGGTGTTCTTATGTGAGAACTAAAATCCCCGCTGGCTCTAGATCCTATGACCCTTTAGAAGGCAGATGTAGGGTCCTGTTCCACTTCCATTCTCTACAGTAACCTCCTAATTTATGGTTTAAGCAATACTTGGTGGCCAATTAAATACCACTATTTATAATGTGCACACACTGATATTAAAATTTATAGCCTTGTAATATCCACACAGATGCATTTATTATATAGCTTGACTTCATGCTGTTGGCCAGATCAAAACAAATACAATTATATATGGTAATCTATTCACAACTCTCAGAGTGCTTCAAATACACAGAATGATAGCAGAATCCCATAAAACATTTACTCTCTAAGCATACTGTAAGAAATTCATTCATATATACTGAAATAATCAATGTGACTAACCGAAGAAATCTTTCATAGAGATGACCAGATGCAACAGAGAAAATATTAATTATGTCATCCTTATCTTGTTTCACTTCCTCAGTCTTCTGTCCTCCTGTGAAGCCCCTATAATAATAAAGGTAAAACTAAGCACACGTGAAATGCTGGTAGAGACACAGTCCTTTAAGGGGATAGGTAAAGAGACGGTGTTTTCCCATCCCTATTTCTTCCCTAGAAGGTGGTGCAGAGGGAGCAGGAAGGAGGCATCCCCTCAAACCCACGGAGAGAGCACAAGGCAAAACCATCTCGCAGGATATGAAAGGATGCTTCCTACAAGGCACCACATGGCTTCAGGAATAGATGGAAAACAGGCTATTCCACAGAATGCACTCAATATAATGGAAAGTAAACTGAGCAATTATCAGTCAGCCCTCTAAAGGGCAGGCACAACCCAACAAGAGTCAAGAAGTAAGGGACAGAAATAGCTTTACACTGAGATGGCATTAACTTCTTTTAGTCAGTTAGTGGAAAATACTCAACTATGCTAAATACACGTGCAATTTTTTGGCTGTACAAAGCAGAATCTGAAAGGCCCAAGACAGGATTATTATACTCAGAAGAAGGGAAGGATGGTGCTTATATCCTAACTTTCCTTAAAAAACATTACTTTTTAAATAATGCTGATTTACCATTTGAAGGAGTCCCAAAATCCAGATTCGTTCTCATTAGTTCCATCACTCAGCAAGTCTTCATTCACCATGTCTGCTTTCTTCTGAACCTGCAATCACATGTGATTGATCTTATTCCTCCTATTGGGTTTAACAGGCAATAAACTGATTTTCACTGGATGCACATTGTGAGCACTGCCAATGACAAGGAATTAATTCTCTCACAAGCAGGTACAACCCACTCAGAGGCTAGACGTAGTCAACAAATGTATCTTCATCATATCACACAAAACCTTAAGTGAGAAGACAGTAACCTCTTTTAATTAACAATAACTGTTTTGAGTTTGAATAATAGGCAAACAACCTCAAATACAACAGTGTAAGAACTATAGTTTGAGTAAAAACAAAGTACCATTCACCAAGCTAACAACTAGTTCTAGGTAAAAACTGTAGCCTACATGAGTTCTGTCAGGAAGGAGCCATTTAATGTCAAAGCGTTTTTTCAAGATTTACTAGTACAAAGACAGGTTGAATTTTTCTACAGTGCAAGGATCATTTTTCTGTTCAACCATATGACCTGCTTTAGATTTTACTGTGTATAAGGATTACAGGTATACGTCAAAGATATCGTGAGTTCATTTCCTGACCACCACAATAAAGCGAGTAGCTCAATAAAGCTAGTTGTAATCTTTTTTCTGATGGAGAGGGTCTTGCTTCAATTTGTAAAAAATGCAACGTCTGTGAAGCACAATAAAGAGAAGTGCAATAAAACAAGGTATGCCTGTATTTACTCTGTAATATCTTTTACTTGAATTTAAGATACTAAGAAATTTAAAATTCTGAGAATAGGAATTAGAAGTGAGAAGAAATTAAATAGGGCTACCATTTATTACTATTGTTGAAATTTTCATTGGCATTCTCCCCAATTTTCTGAGAATAAAATCATTAATAATACTTTGAATTGTGGCTATAGAAGCAACATATCTATGAAAACATTTCATCTAAAAAGAGACTTGTATTGCTCATTGAGATTATCCAAAAGATGAATAATTAAGAATCCAACTCTCTCAGCTGAAGAAAGCCATTATTTACAAAAGACATTGCACATTTAAAGCAGCATTCCTATAAACCCTATAGAAAAATTCCAAAGGTGAATTAAAGTCTTGAACTGGTTTCTTCCCTCCACTCCAGCTTTACTAAAAAATAATTGACAAATAACATTGTATAAATTTAAGGTATACAATGCGATAATTTCGTATACACATATATTGTGAAATAATTATGATAATAGCATTGTTATTTGAGTTAACACATTCATCAACTCACATAGTTTCAAGATACATATTTTTAGATAATAGCTACGAGTAACAGAATACTGCTATTTTTATTAGCTATAAAAGAGGGCTGCCTTCATATACCAAACTCACCTTCACTTTAATAATTTTGCTCTTGAAGTTATTGAGTACAACAACAACTTCATCAGCATCAGGTGGAGAATCTGTACCATCATGGCTTAGAGAGAAAAGAAAGGGAGAGAGATGGATATTACAAACTATAATTCTCAAAATGCAATAAATGATCTGACATCAATCCACATTTTTCTATCATTTTATCATAAAGAAGTTTTTCAGAACAAATTATTTTATCACAACCTGTAGGAAGCCCCTTCGAGCTATACAGAAGCACTTGTCAAAACCTCTACCCTTTAAACATTGAGCATTCCAATCGGTCACAGCCCAGACTTCCTTCGCGTCTCCCTTAAATTGCCTTCCATCAAGAGACAGGTTCCTAGTGCTGGCGAGCACTTATCTGCCATCTGTATTCACGAGGTCTGAGCCAAGCCGAGCACCTTCAATAAAAGAGTGCCCGAGACATGGGCTACTCTGCATAATCTCTGGAAACACATCCCTTCTGTTCTTTAATGGCAAGCAGCAATGCATGTGGCCCTACTTCAGAGTTTCATAAAGGTATCCTTCTGCCTGGAGGCACTCCATCAGCCAAGTCTAGGCACTGAACTCAATCTAGTATCTATACTCTGGAAGAAGAGCTATAACAAGCTTTATCTGCAGGCAGATGGGGCAGAGGAGGAAAAATATTTCCCTACTAATCAACTATAAGGCCTAAAATTTCCAGCCACTAATTAACACAGTGTTAATTGCAGAAAGCCATGATAAAATATGAATTCACTGGATTCAATGTCATTTCACAGAGAGCAGTTCTCAGGCAAAGGTAAGATTCTGATGGGGGAGCAAGAGACACTCCAAAGGCTAGGAACATCCAACGGGAAGCACAGGATTGGGGAATACCAGACCACCAGGGACAGGGAAGAATGGCCAGGGAAAGGGCACATAGAAGCAACAAGGTTTAGAGGGCGACAGATAAACTTATGACAGATTAAAACTCTATAAAACCCTCTTTGAGAAAAACATCATTTGGAGGCGAATCTACTATTTGCAATGCAGATACTGTTATAATACAAGAGTCTTCTATTTCCTGGGTAAGAAATATGCAAGAATTCACACTTCTTTCACATGTCAGGTAAGACCCTATGGGAGCTAATATGAGAATATAATAAGAGGGTGTTTAAACAAACTCTAATGGAAATAATTCCCTAAATAAATTGACACGAAGTCTTTTCACATAGCTTAAAACTAATTTAAACAGTGTTAAGCAGAATTTAGACCACACCTTTTTAAAAGGCAGTTTATAGTTTTTAAACTTATAGTCATTCGAAGCAAACCTTAAACCAAAAGCCCGGCTTCTGATGAAGTGCTTTGGGAATGCTTCCATCCCACTATGGCCAGGAAGGGCCAGTGTGAGCACCAAGGTTTCATGGCTGAAGCTCACGTGTACTGTGAGCCTGCAACTCACTCAGGGTTGAGAAATATACTGTCTGGGTAGAAAAGTCGGACCATTCTTCAATTCCTTTCTCCTTTCTTGAAATGACTCAATTTCTCATCTGCCTATGGTTTTCATCAAGTGACAGATGATTTGATTCTGTGATACTGGTAGCAGAAAGGAATAAATGAAAAGTGAAACTTTTCATTTATTGCTTACTGTCTAATTATACCCTGACAATGCTTCCATGTTTCATTTAATTTCCTGGAAAAGCATTATTTCATTTCACATACAATTACAAATTAAAGTCTTATTCCCTTGCTAACTGCCAGTGTAGTATTCAATTTGAGCTGATTTTTAGAGCAAAATGATCTGAAAAAAAAAAAATGCATCACTTAATCTTACCTGTAGATCCTATAAATATCTTCAGAACGTCCCTTCCTTAGTCTGAGAATCCAAGCTCCTGGGTTGGCCTTTAACTGAAAGTAACCCTAGGACAAGAAGAAAAGACAAATTTTAGTTCTCTTTGAAACATAAAATGTGTTTTAGAGGGATAGTTATTTCTTTTTCTGACATATCAGTCACCTATATTTTAAATAAGATAGTTAACAATTTAGTGCAAGTCTTAAAAAAAATCTACACATTAGAAACAATAACAAAATACAGGCCAGTCAAGCCAAGAAGCCGGCCCTTTAAGCTGTACTTCACTGAAGAATCAATGTGTGATGTATGAGTATGGTACAAACCTACAACTGTCAGCTCATAAGCAATGCATTTTCATGGGCCACTTTGGTTCAGAGCAGAAAATTCTAACTCTTTTTTTAAGGTGACATGTAATTACAATCTATAAGTTAAACTTTTTATACTGACCAAATTCAGTCAATCATGAATTTTAACCTTACTCATGTTCAGAATGCTAAGTGCTCCATCAAAAATTGTAGTGCCCAAATTAAAACGACTCAGTATCATCATCTGATGTATTGATTATTTACCAGATTGGCCATAACAATGGTATCCACGATGACTGGGTTGGCTGAAGTTCCTAATGTAAACTGCAGTCCTCGTGGGGGCTGACCTGTGGTAATGTCATAGCAGTGACCTTCTAGTAAGAGGTACTCCAACTCATATTCAGCAGCCACTATACTGTCCACCTGCAATATCACAATTAAATGACTTGAGGACCACTCAGCAATAAAAAGAAACACACTACATACAACAATATGGATTATGCAAAGTGAATGAAGCCAGACATAAAGGGCTACATACCATATAACCATGTTTATAAGAAATTCAAGAAAAGCAAAACTATAGTGACAAAAAAAAAAAAAAATCAGCAGTTGCCTGGGGTCACAAGTGGGAGGACAACGCTTGCAAAGGGGCAAAGAGAACTTTGCGGGTGATGAAAGTGCTCTACATCTTGATTGTGCTGGTGGTTAACAAATGTATACAATTTTAAAAATTCAGATGGGTTGAAAAGAGAGTCAGGAAAAAAGGACACAGAAAAAACAATATGGAGGTTATTCCAAAAGTACAGATGAGAAGACTCTAAGAAGGTAGTATCAGGAAAAGTATAAAAAAAAAAAAAAAAAAAAAAAAAACGCCAAAAGAATGACTAAAGCTAAAAAGCTAAACAAAGAAGAAGATAGAAAAGACAATCCTACAAGGATTAATTTCCATGAGATAACAGAGAGACAAAGAGAAAGATCCAAGAAACATCAGAGATAAATGCAAATTCATCTTGGCCTTTAGAACATAGCTGAAAACACTGCTGTTCTAGGTGCAAATGTCCAAAATGTACTTAATGCCTTCATAATGGCATAAAACCATTCATGCTCTACACCAGCTGCCTAAATTATTACCAATTCCTTGCAGCAAATATGATATAACTGCAATGTCTTGGGGGAGCTTGTATTTAACTAATTAATGAATTTCTATCCCAGGCTAGTTCCGACTTGGCTTTGTAACTCTAGCTAATGCTAATAATACACTATTTGGAGCTTAATATGTTACTGCAATGCTAGCTTCCAAAAGTATAATAAGACCTAAGAGGTACCCTCCATCTGCTTACCAAGTTTTGGGCTCTGTATATGCAGTGGAATGCAGAAAAACTGGAGGAAGCCTAAAAAAGAGCAGCCAAAAGCTCTGAAGATATAGAAGAAACACTGCTTTGTATCTGATTCTGTACTCTCTTGCACTGTTCTTTAGTGCTTGTTGTGGCCATTTCATAACCTCCTCAACAAAAGTTAGTTCTTCAAGGGCAAAGACTGTATTTCCTTAAAAATATGGTGGATAGGATTAGGGTGGGGAATAGGCAACTGTGTATATGCACACACTCCCTCCTAACTTAGTACCTACGGGAATCTTCTTAAAGAACTTAGAGTGATTTAACCTAATGAAAAGAAGGCTGAGAGATCCTTTGGTAACTATTTTTAAGTTCCTGGTTTCCCAATTGCCAAAAAGACAGAACAGGCTTCAACTGTAGCAGGAGACATTTAAGGTAGACACAGAGACAAATGTCTGTAAAAAGAAGGAAGCTCTGAGAAGCTTTAAGCTCCTTGAAGTGAAGGCCATGTTTTTTCATTCTTTTGTTAATACACTCTGAGCTAGGTATAGAGAGTGAGAGCTATGAAGAGACATCAGTGAAATTATACTTGTGAGCTCTCTATCTTTGCAAATAGATTAGGGGAAAAAGACCATTTACCTTAATGACTCAAAATACAGTTATATGTAAATAAATGAAATAGAGAAAAAAAATAAAGAAAAAAATCAATAAAGTCAAAAGACGGTTTTTCAAAAATAGTAACCAATTGACAAACTTTTAGCTAGACTGACAAGGAAAAAAAAGAGAAAAGAGCCAACTTACTGAAATCAGCAAGGAAAAAGAAGACATCACTAATAAACTTAAATTAAAAAGACCATTAAAAAGTGCTGTAAATAAATGTTTGCCAACAAATGAGATAATTTAGATAGAAAGGAAAAATTCCTAAGATACAAAAACTCCAGAAACTGATTTAAGATGAAACAGAAAATCTAAATAGACCTGTAGCAAAAGACTGAATTAGTAACTTTTAAATTTCCCAATTAGGTAAGAAAATAAAATAAAAGATATCTAGTTTGGAAAGAACGAAGTAAAACTCCCTCTATTTGCAGACAAAATGCTCTTATACAGGCTTGTACACTAAGAACTACAAATCACTGCTGAATGAAATTAAAGATCTAAATAAATGGAAAAACATTGCATATTCATGGGTCAGAACACTATTAAGATGGCAGCTCTCCAAATTGATCTAGGGATTTAATGCAATCGCCATCAAATCCCAGCAGCCTTTTCTGCAGATATTAACAAGCTGATTCCAAAATGCAAAGAACCCAGAACAGCCAAAACAATCTTTAAAAAGAAAAACAAACTTAGAAAACTCACACATACAAATTTCAAAACTCACTACAAAGCTACAAAAAAGAAGACAGTGTGGCACTGGCCTAAGGATAGGAACACAGACCAATGAAATAGAACTGACAGTTTAGAATGAAACCTTCACATTTAGGGTTGATCGATCTTCACCAAAGGTGCTGAGACCATTCAACGGGGAAAGAACAGTCTTTTCAAAAAATGGTGCTGGGTGGGACAACTGGATATCCACTCAAAGAATAAAGCTGGACCCCTACTTCATGTCATATACAAAAATTAACTCAAAACAAAACAAAGACCTAAATGTAAGAGTTTAAAACTTTGAAAGTCTTAGAAGAAAACACAGGAGCATATCTTTGGGACTTGAAATTAAATAATGGTTTCTTAAGTAGAACCCCGAAAGCACATGCAAAACAAACAAACAAACAAAATAGGTAAATTAGACTTCATCAGATTTGAAATGTTTGTGCTTTAAAGGACATTATCCAGAAAGTGAAAAGACAATCTTTGAAGGAAATTACTTGCAAATAATATATTTGATAAGGGACTTGTATCCAGAATATATAAAGAACTCTTAAAATTTAATGAAAAGAAAAACAAATTTTAAAAATAGGCAAAAGATTTGACTAGACATTTCTCCAAAGACAGTATACAGATGGCCAATAAACGCATGAAGAAATGCTTAATGTCATTAGTCATTAGAGCAAACAGAAAACGGTAGTTACCTTGGAAAATAGCTCGGCAATCCCTTAAAGGGTCAAACATAGAATTACCACATGATCTAGGAATTCTGCTCCTAAGTATATATAATACCCAAGAGAAATAAAAGCACATCTACAAAAATCTGTAAATGAATGCTCATAGTAGCAATATTCATTAACAGCCAAAAGTAGAAATAACTCAAATGTCTATTAATGAATGGATAAATTAAATTTGGTATAGCTATACAATAGAGTATGAGCTGGCAATAAAATAGAATTAAGTACTAATATATGCTACAACATGAATGAATCTTGAAAATAATTAAGTGAAAGACGGCAGTCATAAAAATACACTATTATATTTAGATAAAACGTCGGAAAAGACAAATCCATAGACACAGAAAGTATATTAGTGGTGGCCAGAAGGAATGGGGAGTGACTGCTAATGGGTATGGAGTTTCTTTTGGGGTGATGGAAATATTCTAAAATGAGATAGTGATGATGGCTAGATAATATATTAAAACTACTGAACTGTATATTTTAAATGGGTAACTTTTGTGGTATGTGAATTAGATCTCAATGAAGCAATTATTTTTTAAAAATACAATTGTGCCTGAACATTGATGTCACAAAGGCCTTTCTACACTGGGATCCAGTCTGTTCAGTCGGAGACTAACATCACTACTACATCTTAAATAGGTTTTACACATGATTAGATACTTGGAAGCAATGATATTCTTACCTCTTCTAAATAAATATTATCCAGATCATATGGTGTTCTGACAGACTCTATCATCCAACTCTCAGGTGTGTTCAAATTCAGAGTGAACAGAGGAGATTGTGGCATATCCAAAAATTTTGCTATTGGACCTTTAGCAAAGCTATTGTCTGAAGTGAAAGAAATCTCTGGTTCTAAGACATAACGGTAAAAGCTGAAATTAAAAAAAAAAAAATGTTAGTTTTTAAAAATACAACCGTAGTCGAGATTACAGGTATTCATACAGGTAAAAAACCGGCTCACAACAAACAAGATTTGGAAGAGTATCCTTTCAAATTGGGAAGTGTTTCCAAAACCATGTCTCGACTTAATTAAACCTCCTGTAATTATTACAGATGCAAGAGAAGAGCAAGAGGGATAGGACTGAGAAGGAGGTCATTCCTTCCTGCACTGTTGCATGTGGCGGCTGTTGGGGTTGCAAGCATTTCCTGAGAGCTCACCTCCCTTCAGTGAGAAAAACTCACTTACATTTCTCCTGTACAGGGAAACTGGTGGAAGCTGGGAATGAACCTTTTTGTCACTTTTAAACACTGTTTCAATTCATTTAGAATCTAACCTATAGAACACAGCACATTTATAAATTAGGAATTTCCCATAGCCCCAACATGTGCTATGCTGCTGCGATTAGCTGCTTTTTATGTAATGTTTTTCATAAATGACCATTCCGAACCTCAGAAGGTATTCCGCTAAGGCTGCCCTCCTTTTCAAGGTATATGGGAATAACCCTCAGCAAGCTCCCTCCGGCATACATGCTGCAACTTGAAATAACTCTTCTTCTTCTAAGATGAAAAAGTACAGACAAGTGTCTTTCCTCACCACAGCATATTTTAACAAACTAGGTAAATTTAATAGCTACACTGACCCAAATGTTCTAAAATTAGAGAACTATATAATTCTGACACCCCCAAAAGAAAGAAAAGCAAGGATCTTGAGTCAATGCTACCTAAATACTCCCATGCCCATGTTAGGTTATTAGAACTTCTGATTAGAGCAGAAATTTTGCAAAACTAAACATTCAGTAAATAATCTTTTCAAATTCATTTGATCCTTAACATTAAATATCAGCTTTCTGATTTAATACTGCTTTTTCAACTGCTTATTTCTTCAACTTGTTTTACCTTTTTTTTTTTAAATGGTGACATTGGTTAATGAAATCCAGTGAGTTTCAAGTGTATAATTTAACAGTAAGTCATATATATACTGCATTGTACGTTCACCGCTCATAGTTAGATTTCTTTCTGTCACCACATATTTGACCCCTTTTACCCCATCGACCTCCCCGCTTTCCCCACCTTTTTTACCTTTTTAAAGGCATGTCTGAAAGTTTAGATTGGCAATTCATAAATACTCTTAGATTCATGTTGATCAGCTGAGTTAAAACCTAAAAGAGCAAACCAGAGGACAAAATATAAAAATTTTTCCTATACAGAAAATGATATTTGAGACAAAATATTTACATTTTCTCTTCAGAAATTTATTACTTGATACTGAGTTGAGAGAGAGAACATTTCCTACTATCTCAAAAAACATACAGAGATAATAAATGCCATAAAGTCTGCACTGGAGAAATTTCTAGAAATCACAACTCTAATGAACAATCTAAATCATAAATACACATCATTTGGCCAAAAACATGGAAAGTAAGCTATGCAAATCACTGCTCCCCACATGTGTGAAGCAACAGATAATGAATAGCTGTCTATACAAGGAAAATTTTAAAGATTCATCAGTGCAGCTTACATATACTATAATATGAAAAAAATATATAAAAATATCCACAAAAAGATCAGTTGATTATAATACATTAAAACTTTGTCCTTAAAAAAATACAACTGAAAAAAAAAGTTGTGGCGTCTGTGTTTTAGGCAGAGCTCTTTTAACTTTAAGATTGAAAAATATTATACATATCTAAAAGACATATTACCAAAGAAATGCTAGTTATGAAAGAGGAAAATGATAAAACAAAATTCTTTTAACTTTTTAACTCTACCATTATAAATTAAAATATGGTATAAATCAATTTTATTCAGACATTTTCCTCTAAATAAAGATAATTTTTTTCCTTAATTACATGAACTACCCAACCAAAGCTGTACCAACTAAGGTTATGAAGCTATTTTCAGAGTCACTACCAATCTCTAATGAAGACATTTGCTCGCCCAAGATGCCCTGTAGCATTTTCCAGTGCCCTTTGAAGACAACTAAGGAAACAATGATGCTCTCAGAGAATCACAAGGCATGTGACCAGTTCAGATAGAAATGATAACTGCCTCTGCAGCTGTCCCTACCAAGAGCAATGGAGCAAGTCTCTGTGATTCTCTAGTGACGGGGTCAATGACAGCCACGACATCAAAGTACGGCTCCCCTTCTTTTGGCCTCAGTTTAATTGCACTACAGAGATCAAAAGATAAAACATTAACTGGAGGAAAACAGGAAACAAAGTTAATTTTTTTGCAGGGGTAGGGTGTCTAGCATGACCTATCAGCCCTCTTAGCATTTCAAAAAGAAAAACTTTAGGTCTAGAACAATATGGCTACATTATAGTCAACTATGTGATTATGTCTACCTCAGAGGTGACAAAACCCTCTAATGACTCAGATTCATTGGAAATGGACTGAAAGATGTATATTAAGAGAACCAACCTGAAATTGTATTTAGCCAAAAACTGCTAAAAACTTCTGGTGTTTGTTTTTGACAATTATAGAATATTATACAAATTTTTATTTCTTGGCAAGAAGGGTATGAGAGAAAAAATTAAAATGATTTTTTAACATAATAAAAGGAATTTAAGAACATTACAGAAAACTTACAAAAGAGAGAAAAAGATAATTAATAATCATAACATCTCATCATCCAATTGAACCACTTTGTGGCATATACTATGTACTCCTTCTTAAATGTCTGTATAAAGACCAGCTGTACCTACAGAATATTCAATTTCCCTCCTTCCCCCACCAGTTTATCCTAAAGATTTTCCATGTTGTTACACCTCAAATATCCTGAATAAGAAGTAATTATCTATTTTACCAAGTAAATCTGTCATAGTTTACTTATTGCTGGACATTTAGATGGCTTTCAACCAGTAAAATAACTTTGTATATACAGCTTTTTTCATCCTTGGAAATTTCTTTAGAGTCAATGAAGTCCTAGATATGAGATTACTGAGTCACGGGATACAAATATCTTTTGTGGCTATACATACTGTCAACCACGTTTCCAGAAGAACTGAACAAATTTACAAGGCCAAGAAATGAACTTTACCACATTTTGTCAGTATTAAGTTACACCTATTTTGTCTGTTATCAACAAATGAAACACAACAGCTGGTTAGATTTGAGCTTGTACTTCCAGTATTTCTGGGGAGAGCGTGCATTTTCTCATATGTAGTTTCCAGCTGCAGAGCCTCCTTTTAAAGACACACTGACTTAGGTGACTCAAGAGGAGCAAGAGCCTCTGATATATTTTTAAAAGGAATACACTTTAAAGGATTTAAAATACATTTAATTTCCAAAAACATTAATTGCTTATATCAATGTTTATCTTTCTTCTGAACAACACTTTAACATAGTTTTGATGATAACCACTACTTTTACGCAAGAAAATTTCATCCCCAGTGGGGCGAAAACAAAAGTACAAAACAGAACATAACTAACAAAATTGGGTAACTATAGTTTAAATGGTGGTAAAGGTTATTTCAAATCTTAATTGCTTTGGAAATAACCGGCAGGATAACTTTATGACTGCACTGCAGCAGCCGCTCTCAGATTTGCTGTATTGCAATAATTATTGGTAACTGGAATTGTTAACATTCCAGTTACCAATAATTATTGCAATACAGCAAAATTTTTTACTCTGATAGATCTGTTCTTAAAGTGTGACTTCAGACCAGCAGCATCAGCCTCACCTGGAAATCTGTCAAAACAAATTGTCAGTCCCCAACCCAAACCACTGAATCAGAAACTTGGGGGATAGGCCCAGCAATCTGCATTTTAACAAACTCTCTAAGCGAAAACAAGAGAGCTACTGCCCTCGGATAATTTGGATCTCTGTGTGACTCTAAAATTCTAGAAGGAAAAGCTCATTAGAGAATAGTATCATACAGAGTATCACAAAGGGAACAAGAAATGGAGTCCCCAAACAGTCCTCTAGAGGATAGCTGAGTCAGGCTCGCCAAGAGACCCTGGCACTTTGGGGGAGCATTTTGTTTGACACATTCATGTTCTAAGCCAGTGGTCTAGGTTATCTGTAACAGGTATACCCAGAAACTGACTCTGTGAGGTCTTTTAACCAACCCCAACATCTATGACAGAAAAAGAGGGCAAGACAAAAACAGAAAAGAGAAATATTGGTGAAGAAACGGAGAACAATATAAACTAACAATGTGTTTAAATATACCCACTGCATTGGTCAGAGAAAGACCAGAGTAAGGCCAAAAGAGACAGACAAAGGAATAAAATTTGGGGCTCATACACATTTTTGTGAGATGAGTAGAGCAAATGTGAAAAAAAAAATACAGTGTTTGTAGACAAGAACCACCCAGGGGACCTCATTACCATGGAGATGCTGATTTGGGAAGTCTGGGTTGGAGCCAGAGATGGCATTTCCAACAATCTCCCAGACAATACCCCACTATTATTCCAGGGACCACACTTTTAGGACAAGGGTACACATAGCCAATAATTCAGACTTTTTTGTTGCAAAAATAAGAAACTTCTGATTTAAATGAAACTCAACTAACACAACCCCAATACGAATTTCTCTAATTATAATTTGTACCATAGTAGAATGTGTAATTAGGGTATTTCAATTATAATAATAAGACTCACAGAGAAAATGATGCTCTAGAAAGGAAAGTGTTCTTGCTCAGGATTCACTATCTTGGCTATGAAAGGTGAACACGATATCAGAGCAGTTAGGAAAATGTTTCCGGCAACAGTAACTATACAATGAGTTACTTCCTGAAAGTATATAGAGCAATGAAAAGATGAGCACTAATGGGCAAAATCCAATTAGGGTTATTAGCAAGGAGCCACAGAATTCTCACTCACTGGCAACATAAGAAATTAGGAGACACAGTCAGTGAGAAAAGAGAGAGGATCCATTCTAGCCTGGAATTGTCAGTCTATTCAAATTTGATCTCCACAAGGATTGGTGTGAGAAAATATAGATCAACTAAACCAAAGTCCAACCTACTGCAGACTAATTAAATCAGAATCACAGAGGAGCACAATACAGGCTTCTATCTCAAGCTTCCCTGGTGAGCCTAAGGCACGATACGGATGTATACCTGCCAGGTAAAGCAAGGGCTACATATGCCAACTGCAGGGTTCCTCCTAGAGACAAGTTAATATTATATCTAATCACGAGGAAACAACTCAAACTGTGAAACATTCCACAAGACAACTGGCCTGCGCTGAAAAAAGTAAATGTCATGAAAGACAAGAAAGGAAGAAGGAAAAGAAAGAAAAGAAATCAAGAACTGTCTACATTAAAGGAGACTAAAGAGATATAACAACTAACCACAATTTGTGATCTAGACCAAAATAAAATAACAAAAGAGTTGTAAAAGGTCATTACTAGGGTATTGAGGAAATTCGCATATGGACTATGTAGTATTTAATATTACTGTATCAAAGTTAAATTGCTGAGGTATGCTAATAAGTACTGTGGAGAAAACTCCTAGTACTCAGGAGATAATATACTGAAGAATTTAGATATTATGTGTAATAATGTCTGCAATGTAGTTTCAATATAGTTCAGAAAATATGTGTGTGCATGTATATCATATGTACTAAGTAATTATATGTACTATATACATTATATGTACTATAAACACATACATACATACACACAGATGACGTAAAAGTAGCATTTGTTAAGAACTGGTGAATCTAGGTTAAACATATTCTCTAGGCTTGAAACTTTTCAAAATAAAAAACTGAAAAACAAAAGGCAAGGACTTCCTCATAATGCTAAACTTATTTTTATTTTATTGAAGACAGTTTTCAATAAAAGATGACAAAACAAGTGCTCTAACAAACTGTGCTTAGTCTTGAGTATCAAAAAATTACAACTGATCAACTTCATTAAATGCTTTCTGTTTTCTAAGAGTACATTCAAAACTACTTCACATGTATTTACAAATAAATATCAAATTTTATATAACTGAGATCTGTATATGAATTTTACATCTTAATATGTATATGAAAACTGCACACTGAATTTTCCATTCATATGAGAACTTACACACTTTATAAGAAAAAATAAAGGATCTGAGGTAAAGGCAACCTCAAGAGTTTAATATTCAAGATGGCACTGCAAGCAGTGTGGAGCATGTGGGGTGCAGGTGCAAGGTGCATGCCACTTCAGTGCCTACCTAGGCTTTGGAGGCTGAGGGCCTGCAGGTTGCTGCACAACGGCCCCAACTGGTTCTCAGGATGTAAATTCACAGAAGAACAGGTAGGGATAACAACAAAAAATGGTTGTTATCCCTACCTGTTCTTCTGTGAATTTACATCCTGAGAACCAGTTGGTTATCCCTACCTGTTCCTCGGAACAGTGGGAATCAGTAATTTTGCACTGGAAGCTTTGGGAGATATTGTTTACTATAGTCTGCCTGAAGATGGGTAAAAATTGAACAAACAAGATGAGTTTGGTGCTTTGGAAAGTGTGAAAGCTGCGAATGAACTCTATGCTCTTCCATCAGGAGAAGTAACTGAAATTAATGAAGCTCTTGCAAAAATCCAGAACTCGTCAACAACTCTTGTTATGAAGATGGCTGGGTGATCAAGATGACCTAAGTAATCCCTCAGAACTACATGAACTAATGAATGATGGAGCATATGAGAAATACATAAAATCTATTGAAGAGTGAAAATGGAACCTCCCCCAAATAAAGTAGTATGAAACAACTTAATCTAGGACAGTTGTCTTAAATTAGTGGTGGACAGAAGATTTAAAATAGCAACTTTTAGTACTATCAATGGAAAAAATATCTAAAACAATGCTACTGGAAGAAAACGTCCCTTAACGCTCTAATGATTGCAGATAAACACAATATGCATCTTTTCCTCAACACCCTGTGATTTTTTAGGCTAAGCTACAGTTATAATATTCAGAATTCCTGAAATTATCAATGGTAAAACCTGGTTATAAAATTATATAATTCAAGGATAACATTGCTACCTTAAGCCTTATATAATATTGTAACTTGCTTATATCTGTCTCCAAATTTGGGTCAAAATCATCTTCCCATTGAAGATAACTGTCAGTGGAGGAAAGTTTTTGTTAATTGCACTGTCAGATGATGAACAATACTATCTTAATTTTGTAAATATACTGCATTTGCTGGTGCTATTTTTATATAGTGAAGCAATAGCCATGCAAGAAAATAAGAAACAGTTTGAAAATAATACATTCAACCTCTACATTAAAAAAAAAAGTTTACTATTTTTGAATATGTACAAATTCAACATTATTTCTATACCTGTATCTGTCTTCAAAAAACTGATATTCGATTCTTGCATCTCCTTTTGGTTGAGCTGACAGGAGGGCATCCACCTTCATTACCAAGTCACTTGCCCTGAAAGAGTGGTTGGCAACAGTTCAGCACCCCTTAAACTGAAGGTTTTTCCAGTTCTTGCCAAACATAATATAATCAACCAAAGTACTGAACACCAACGAGATAGTTTGAAGAAAGTATAAATTTTGTACCAACAGACATGAGAAAAAGTACTGACTTTGTGAGTAATTAGTTTTATAACTTTGGGGAAGGTACTAATTTTTCCACATGTGAAATGGAGACAATGCCTACTTTGGATGGCTCTTGTAAATATTGCACTGGCTAAACACATAAAGCACCTAGCTCAAGGCCTGGCCCATAAGAGACTGTCAGTTAAGTTATTTACACTCTCTCTCACCCTCTTCTTAATGACTTTATTACTTTTTATCATTATTAGAGTAATAATTCACTAGAAAAAATTTCAGGAAAGAATATAAAGAGAAAACTGAGATATAAACAATACTATTATCAAGAAATAAGCACTGAAACATTTTGGTTCGTAATCCTTCTATATTTTTAAATAAATATATATACAAAGGTGGAATTATTCTATCTGGTAACCGGTTTCTTCATTTAACAATATATTATAACCATCTTTTTGTTAGTTAAGAAACACAAGGGTACATCGATATTTTCAGTGACTGTATAATATCATATTTATGGATGCACCATAATCTATTATGTCAGCTAGCTATTGAACACCGAGGTTGTTTCCTATATCACTATTATAATAAACACTGTGGTGAACAACTGAGAGAAGTGTTTCCACTCTCTCGACCCCTTCTAAAGTTGATTTCTAACCAAGGAAGATCTTGAACTAAATCATGAGATTGAAAAAAAAAAAAAAGCTCTAATCTGCTGAAACAAGAACTAAATTCCAAAAGAGCACTTGTGAAGATATCTGAACTGGAATCAAGCTACACATCTTCTCACTGAACCAAACAACTATATCAAATTACCTCTTCTGGTATTTCTCAATACTAACTCTGAATACAGGCCATTTGTTTCCTGTGATATGTCAACAATGTCACAAAACATGTCAAGTGACACTTGGTTCTGTGAATTGGGCTAAGCAGGCTGACGAGAAACTTCATAAAGGCTCATGAAGCACCATGATCAAAAAGCCCACAACTGAGCTGTAGAAAGGTAAGGAGAGCCTCATGGCTGCAAGTCGGAGTTGTGAAAGAAAGCTGTGGCTATGATGGGGGAGCGGGGTGCACTCCAAGGTGGAACAGCTATGGCAGTAACCCTGGGCATGCAAGGTAACTGAGAACCTTAATAGTTTTAGAATCAATCTTTTGGCAGCCCTATGAATACTTTATCTCTCTAAATTCACCCAGGACAGGTCCAGAGCCATCTCTGACTGATAAAAGCCAAGTCTTCCAGGCATAGTCTGACAATTATATACTAGCCCATAAAGAGTCCAAGGGGGTATCCCTCACCCCAAAACCTCCACAGAGAAAGGAGTGATCCAAAAGAATAGCACATCAAGCCTATGGCTATGACATGGTGGCTTCAAGCCATGGGGTACCTCCTGGCCTATGAAAGTGGTTCATACGCCGGAACAATGGGCATCGATCAAGAGCCACTGTAAGAACCTCTAGTCTGTAAGAAAAAAAGATTCCTTCCCATATCACACAAGACTTAACAAAGGGACTACTTTGGCAGCTACTGAAATCAGTACTTCACTAAGACATGCATCTTGAATCTGCAGCATGATAATATATGAAAAAAATGAAGGAAAAAAAAAACAGAAAAACTTTTAAATTAAATTTTATATCCTCCACTATGCATCAAAGGACACTATCAAGAGAGTGAAAAGGCAACCCAAAGAGTGGGAGAAAATATCTGCATGTCATACGTGTGAGAGATTGCTATCCAGAACAAATAAAGAATTCCGGCAACTTAACAACAAGAAAATAAACAATTAAAACTAAGCAAAGGACTTGGGGATATTTTTTCAAAGATGTACAAATGGCCAATAAACACATGAAAAGATGTTCAACGTCATTAACCAAACTACAAAGATACTTCATACCCATGAGAATGGTTATTATTTAAAAACAAAACAAAACCAAAAAAAAAAAAAAAATAACAAGTGTTGATGAGGATGTGGAAAAACTGGAACCCTTATGCATTACTGGTGAGAAGTAAAATAGTTCAGCTTCTGTGGAAAAGGTATGATGGTTTAATACTAGTAAATACAGGAAAAGAAGTGCTTAACCTGCCCCTTCCTGAACAAAATAAAACTGAAAGGTAATTAAAAACATAATAAGGGAAGTATTTCTTCACATTAGTATTTCAAGGTAATCAATAAACTAACCCCTCTACTTTTGCATATGTTTGAAATTTTCCACAATCAAGTTTCAAAAAATAAAAATGGAGAGAATTAATTCAGTTCTTTAAATAGCTGGCTACAAAATAATTTGTTTCAAAAGAAGCATAAATAAACACCTGCACTGAAGAGCACTACTATATTTAAAGCTGGAAATAAAACATCTTGGAATGGGCAGCACGAAGAAAGCTCAATTAATATAGCCCTACGACTTGAACAAATTGACTTCTGTGCAAAACTTACACATCTTCTTCTACTCGAAGCTGCTGAATATGAGATTTGATTTTCTGTCCTGAAGTTTTTAAGATGATATTTTCTAGGAGGTGGAAATCATCTTGATTAAAGAGTTCACTATCCTCCAGTGGCCCAATGATCTGTGAAGAAGAGCAGGGAGGTCAATGTGGGAATCCATAGACCGTAAAAAAGTCCTTTGTCATCCTCAGGCTATCTCATGAATTAAATCGCATTAAAGGCCCAAGATGTTTACATCTGAATAAAATCAATGAAAAAAGTAGAAATAAAACCCCCATCAGCTCAGATAGTTATTTACTTACTTATCAATTCCTCAACTGCATAAAGTGTAGGCTTATATACTTGTCAATAGTTTTACAGCAAGCAAACTCTGAAGTAAAATAATATAATTTTCATTAATTCTCACTGAATATAAATAACAAAGCCAAAGTAGAGATTTATATTCTCACTGAATATAAATAACAAAGCCAAAGTAGATATCAGAGATTTTACCCTACATGTTAAGAGTTTAAAATCTGGTACATTCACCATAGTCTCATTTTAGTGGCTGCAGATTTTATGAAACGGTCTAAGCCTAAACCAAATAAATTCATATAGACTGCCCAAACTATAGACATGGCCCCCACAGGGAATGAATACTTTATGTTTCAAAGACCTCACTGATTTATGTTCTGAGAGCCACCACATACTCACCACCTTGTACAATGGCTGAACAAAACTGAACAGCAGGAAGGTTTCACACAAGGACATTTATGTCAAAATGAGCAAACTTCTTTTAAAATAAGGGAGCAGAAATGATCATCAGCACTGCATAAGCCCTAATCACCTTTGAAAAAAGAGTGGCTCTGTTTGAAGAGTTTACTAGCTTCAGAGGAGAATGGTGCCAAGACAGTTCACTGATCTAACTTGAAGCCAAGCTTGTCCCAGGACAAAATCCTCACCCTTCCATTGCTGATCACTGCCCTCCGTCCCTTCTTCAGCTTCAGGACATCCCTGCAGTACATGGCATGAGACAAAATGAAATCCATTTTGGAAGACTCAAAGACCTCTTTAAAAAGACTGAAATCCATGCCCTAGGAAAGTAATTGTTATTAAGGAAAAGTAATTGTTATTAAATCATAAAAATGAATAATCAAGATGAATAAAGCATAAAGTGCTCTTTCAGTGGAAAGTAATAACTAATTCTAATAATTAACATTATGATGTCTCCATTCTCCCTCCCATTTTCCTACCCTCCTTCTTATCAGTAATGCTTAGTTCCTTTTCTTGTTCTTTCATGTGACTGTTCAATTGGCGAATTAGTGTTCATGATACCTTTATTCTGCATTTTCAAATCTTGCTAATTTCAAGTGAAAGCCTTTTTTCTAACTGAAACATCAAGTAAACTCATCATTTTTAAAGAAATTTTAAAACTACGAAACACAGTTAAAAGTATGTAACATAAATGAATAAACATGGGCTTATATTGGAAACGTGTCAAGAACACATAAGACTAACTCATCAAGCGGCTTAAATTTCAGTTTTTTGCTCTATAAACAAATGAAAAATTGGCTACCTTTTAAAAACTATACAAAACAAATGGCTTTGTGCTTAAAACATAAACTTGTATCATGCACATCTTGAAACTTATCAATTTTAAAAGCTTAATAAAGGGAATATGACAGAATTATTATTGGAAAAATTCTTCCAATCAAAAAAAGAAATCCTGTCATTTGCAATAACACAGATAGACCTCGAGATAAGCATGCTAAATGAAATAAGCCAGAAAGAAAAAGTTGAAAACCACATGATATCACATGTATGTGGGATATAAACCTAAAACTAACAAACAGGACAAACAGAGACTCATGGACATGGACAACAGACTAGTGATTACCAGAGGGCAGTGGGGGAAGGGAGAGGTAGATGGGATAAAACGGGTTAAATATGTGGTGACATTAAAGAATTTTTTTAAAAAAATTTTAAAAAAAGAAAGAAAGAAAGAGAGAGAGAGAAAGAGGGAGGGAGGGAGGGAGGGAGGGAGAGAGGAAGGAAGGAAGGAAGAAAGGAAAGAAGGAAGGAAGGAAAAAGAAAAGAAAGAGAAATTCTGAGACTCAAAACTAAAATTACAAATCCTGATCATGCAGGACACATCAGCCCATAGGAGTGAACTACAGTGGTAATTAACAGACTCACCCCAACAGAAAACTCCCTAATGTCAGCTCCTGCAGCCAGGGCCTCTGAAGTTTCTTCCTTGGCCATTTTTGTGATGAAGTTCTTAGCAGAGTTGGAGGTCTGTGTTTGGAGAGCTGCCCAGATTGCTCTGGAAATCTGAGTGTTCTTGTAACTTATATCTTCACTAGGATTATTGATCATGCTTATTCTAACATTGTTACTGGATTTCTATTCACGAAATGGAAAATAAGGGTTATATGGTAGATGTTTTGAACTTAAAAAGTGGTATTAATATCTGTCATATTCCATAAATAGCAAATAATACCTCTCTTAAAAAGTCTTCAGTAGTTCTCCCCTGCATACAAAATGAAATTAAAATGCTATAACCAAACATTCAAACCCCTATCTGAATTGCCCCCCAGCCTGCCTTTCTAACTTCCTTTCTTACCATCCCTGTAAATTCAGCATACATTATAGACTACCAGAGTCCTGTATTTCTCCCCTACACACATTCTGTATTCTCCTAATAAACATCATGTCTCACATTGGCACGTGAACCCCAAGTACACCCATCTTTGCTTCCTTAAGTCCAAACTGTCCTCGGTGCTCTGCTCAAACCCTTTTTCATTCACATGGCCTTTCCAGATTTCCAGTAAAAATTAATCTCTCCCTGAGTAAAAAGATAAGAATCCATGTGGGAGAAGATATCTGGGACCCATAAAACTAAAAAAGGGCTCATATTAAGAACATAAGCAAGAGAAATTCATATTTATGTATATCTAAAGACATGTACAAGAATATTTATAGCACCATTCTTCAGAATAGTCCCAAACTAGAAACAATCCAACTGTCCATCAAATATACTAAACAAATAGAACTTTGTGGTACAGTCATATGATACAGCACTACACAATGAAAAAAACTACCCACCACTGAATTGTAATATCATGGATAAATGTTGAGTAAAGAAACCAAACATATTCCTTTTCAATAAAATACTAAACAGGCAGACCTATTCTTTGATATGAGAGGAGGAAAAGGGCAGGGGTAGTGATGGGGGCACAAAAGGGATGGGCTTTCAGGAATCTGATACTTCTCTTTACTTGGGTGGTGGTCAGTCACATGGGTGTGTTCACTTTGTGACACTGTATATCCTATGATTTGTGTACTTCTTTTGAACCTATATTTTACTTCAATTAAATATTTATTTAAAATATTCAACTCTCTCTCCGTATTCTCCCACTCTACCACCTCTTGAGCATTTACCAATTTGAGAGTGACTTATACAAGTACCTATCATCCTCCACCAGAACTATTCCTGATTTAACTTTGAATTAACTGTAGCATCTAGTCTATTCCCTTAGACAACAGGGCACTCAGCACATCAATGAAGTTGAAATCACCCAGATATTTCTGTATTTCAGAAAGCCTGGGACACAGGGTACCAAGAGGACATACGAGGGGTGTGCAATATGGGTGAGTCCAATCTCAAACTGCTTAGAAAAAGGAAATGTACCATCTCATTCTCTGACAATGACACTCTCTAGAAGAGTCAATTTCTTCTCAACCATTTATCACTGTCGTTCACTCATTCTACGGTTCAAGTGCTGCGTATCTTTCAGACCGTCGGTGTTTGCATCCCTCTGTGTGCCTAAATCTACTTCTATCATATACACAATAACATGCCTGTGTATAGTTCCCCCACATCCAAACCTCTCTGATTTAAGGACCCTGTCTCTCCCATACAATATACAACATGATCTTTGTAGCATCTCTGCAGCAAGAACATGAACCAAGAAAATATAATACAATAAAAACTTGTCTATGATAAAGGTTTCCTATTTTTCCCCTAAAAGAATCTATTCCCTTATATAAAGCTAGAATATTGCAATCTTCTCTTTACATACTAGCTGGCAGACCTCTGAAGAAACATTCTTTTCCCTCAAGTATTAAGAAAGCAGAACTCTGGTCTCCCCACCAGAACAAGAATATCAGCACACAGATGCTCATGAGGGCAATGGCAGGCTCAAACAAAGATACAGAAAAAAGTTGTAGACACTTACCTGATGTTTAATAGCATCATACAATAATTGCCTTCCAGAAGGGCTATCAAAATCCCCAACAATCCAAAAAGTTACTGGCCTAATAAAAGAATCATCTGTAGAAAAACAAAACAACATATTAAGTTGGAGAGAAGAAAGCACATTCTGTGTTTCGCTACTGTTATTAAGCCAAATATTTTTGAAAAACATGCAAAAAAAAAAATAAGAAAATGACAAGTTTAATAAAAATACAAAGCAAAAGTAGTGAAACTTCAATACTAGAATGAAAGCAGGGTAGCCATCCATATGGCTTAATTATACACTAGGAGCATGCACTTATTAATTCTATTATAGTTTGGGCATCTGTTAGCATATAAAATGAAAAAGAGCCTTTGAACATATGGGTAACATTATAGTCTTTAATCATTAATTTGTAACTTTTTGAAATCTAATTCTTTGCAAACATTTATACAAAATTTATCTGTATGGATAAATTATCTACTGTTACCCACAGGTTCCAGAAACATCCCAATAAAGGATCAGTAAATTCTGAATTATAACAGTGATTGAAATAAGATAATTGAGAAAAAGAACAGAACATTCTGAAGTTTAAAGTTACCATAGATTTCCTTGGAGGACATTCCTGGAGAAAGGTAAAGGAAAAGAGTAGAAGAAAAGAAAATATCATTTCTAAAATAATTGCCTACTATCAGTCAAATTTTAAATAATTCCTAATATGATCTATGCTTCTTTCTGCTTCTTAGCCCCTTTACAGTTTAGTAATTTCTTTGAGGAATCAAATGGAGCAACTGCCTTTACTTACATATACCTAGGAAACCAGAAATTCTCTCTGGGATATTATAGTGGTATGAAAATAGCTACCTTAACTGACAGTAAGTGCTCTAAAAGGATAATAAGTGTGACCAGAGGAGAAAAGCATCTGTCTGCCATTAAAAGGATATCAATTTCACACAACATTAGTCTAAATAAGTCTACATAAAAATCAGTTTTAAAACTTACGTATTTCTAGAACCAAGTTTATCTTTTAAAAAATTAATGCAATGTTGTCATTGAAGAGGCAAATCAAATCAATTTTCAATCTATTAACTCATTTTTACATCATAAATGTTCTCCCATTTTGAACAATGAAAAATTTTCCCTTTTGACTTTAATATCTAAAATAAAAATTTATAAAGATAACATTTAATTTTCAAAAATGTATAAAGAATTTTAAACAGGTATTTTCTATGCTCAAATCATTATAAGAAATAATTAATAAAATAAATTATGAAGTCCCTCTCTCAACAGACACTAACGAATGAATTTTTTGCAAATACTAAAAAAAAACGTTGAATCCAAGACAAGCCTAGAATGTATTACCTTTCTTTGTCAGATAGTTCATACTATTGGCTATAGCAGCAGTCTTGCCTTGGGAATCCAAGGCAGTAAATCTAGCATAATCATCCACAAAAAAGTTATCTGAAAAAAAAAAATTGTAGTTTTATAATTAATATGCCTAAAATCAATCTAATGTTAACATTCAACTGATGATGTGATATGACCATAATACAAGTTTTATAAAAATGCATGAATGAAATATCAATATATTTCATGTTTACTGAATAATTTTACAACCCCAATGACCCCTACCCCATTAATCACATTTTAAGACACAGTTAAAAAATGTACATTATAACTCATAAAACCCTCATAAATGTATGTATCACTTTAATAGTTTAAATGTGTCCTACTCCCACTTCTATCACTTTACAACTAGAGAATGATCTCTTAAAGAAATCCCCTTGACTTCATCTCTCCCTTCCATTGTCCAGATGTCCATAGGTAGGTAGGCAGATATGAGCAGGAGGGAGAGGGACAATGAAGGGTTAACGAGGCCCTGAGACCAGCTCAGCAGAAGAAAACATACAACCAGGGATCTGGCAGGCTTGTAAAGCCTCTCTGTGTCCCCCACGGTCAGAGGCTAGACGGGCAGGCAAAAAGAGCCTAGTAATGCCTGGCGCCTTCCTCATCCCCTCACCCCACCTCCCACACCAATGCTTACCCTAGTCAGTTAACTGCAAATGACCTTATATAACTTTACTCCAGGAAAGCTCAACTGGTATGGGCAAAATGAGTTAAATGGGCAAAATTCCCACAGTGTTAGGTGTATGACTTCCCATGGATGGACACACACTGCGCAGGCCCTAGCTCGGAGTGGGAGGGCCCACTGGAGGAGCAGAAAATTCCACCTTTTGAGGTAAGAGGGACAGAAGGAGAACAATGAAACTCTATGGCCTATATAACACCCAACCGTCAACTTCTTGGGGCCCTCAATCCTCTATTGAGGTACCCGCTTGGACTTTCTTCTGAATGTACTTTACTCTATTTTACTGAAAAAAAATCACTTCTGTTTGCTATTTTTCATCAGCTCAGTCCACCTTTTCTTAGCATCAGAATTCTATGTAAATCTTCTGTGGAGGATCCAAGAACCGAACTCCTGACTCCCACAACACAGATATCTGATTGCCAGTAACACATCCACCACAGTAAGCTCTTACCTTATTTGGGTGTGGAAAGGCATAAATGGAAGAAAAAATATAAGAAAACTCTCATTTTAATTTTTTTATATGTCACAAAATAATATATTTTTAGTCCGAACAGAAACACAAGGTCATTTTCAGATATATATCTTCTCTGATTAGTGCCCACAGGCAATGCTCTTATTAATCATTTCCCTCTCAAATCACTCTTCTTAAATTCCAGTTTCATCAAGTCATTCCTTTGCTCTAAACCACCCAGTCTTTCTTCTTATACTACAAAATGGTCTCCAGCCTGGTATCATAAACATTCTATCTCCAGCAATCTCCCTAATCTTATGCATTATTATGTCCCAACATAAATGTCATTCTTCTCTCACTGTCCTCCAGGCACAGCTTGCTTGTCTACCCTCCATCTATTTGTCTGTCTGCCCATTTTCCAACCTACTCTTTCATTCAACAAAGTACACTGAGGGACTACTATTCCTTCAGTCAATATTCTAATAAAGAAAAGTAATGGTGAATAAGAGAGACATGGCCCACGACATCATGTGGAGGATGGGAAAAGACTTTATTTTCGCGTTCTTTAAAAAGGTCCCAGGACAGCAAAGACTAAGAGCAGCATAAGTGACGGAGCCAGGACCACTGGGTCAGGATGATGCCAGCTGTTCCTTCACTGATAGTTCTAAAATGCTCACCCAACAGATTGCAACTTTACTACCACTGTGGACTAGCACCAGTTCACAAATGATTACTACAGTACTTAGTGGAGAAAGATATCTAAAAACACAGAACTATTTTTGTGCTCCTTATTCATGATAACTATTTACATATTTAACTATTTACAGTTTAATTTAAAATTATGGAAACTAAAAAGCTTATGCACGGCAAAAGAAACCATCAACAAAGCAAAGAGGCAACCAACTGAATGAGAGAAGATATTTGCAAACAATGCCTCCAAAGGGTCTAATCCAAATATACAAAGAACTCATACAACTAAACAATTTAAAAAAATAAACAATCCAATTAAAAAATGGGCAGAGGACCTGAACAGACACTTCTCCCGAAGAGACATACGCATGAACAACAGGCATATGTAAAGATGCTCAACTTCACTAGCCATTAGGGAAACGCAAATCAAAACCACAATGAGGTCCCACCTCATACCTGTTAGAACAAGACAAGTAATAACAAGTGTTGGAGACGTGGGGAAAAATAAACTCCCATGCATTGTTGGTGGGAATATAAATTGGTACAGCCACTATGGAAAACAGTATGGAGGTTCCTCAAAAAACTAAGAATAGAGAGACAGGAAAAAATGGCGTAGAAGATAGTTTGTTCATCCCTCTTGCGACCACATCAAAGTTGTGACAGAAACACGGAGCAAACAGCAAGGAAAGTCACCTGGTATCTAGATGAGCAGAAGCATTACAACCTGCAATGGTAGAAGGCTGCCCAGTCCTGAGCGGCTCAGTGGGACAGAGGCTGTGGCAGTGGCAGCAGCAGATACTTCTTAAAGGGGCCGTGTCTCCAAGCGGACTTCCACGGTAACAGACTTGCTAGCTCTGAGCACCAGCACTGTGTCAGCTGTGCAGGGGGTACCAGGGACTTACAGGGAGACACTGAGTTGTAGGACTGAGGGCTGGAGGTGAGGCTCTCTACCAGGCAGAAATGATAGTGGTATCCACTGTTCCTCTTTCGAGCCTTACCTGCTCCCAGGGCACAGGACTCAGCACCACCATAGCGGAGACCACATCAAATTGAATAACAGAGGTTGCTCTACCCAGAGTTTCCCTGAAACTCTACCTCCCCCAACTTGCGGCCCCACACAAGCCACATCCAGGTGTGTCCTCGAAGTATCCAGGGCTCCTTGCTGAGTTAGCGCCAAGACTCACAATGGTGGCAGCTGGCCTTGGTTTCTGGCGTGGTTTCTTGAGGAAACTATAAGCACAGCATCTGTGGCTTGCTTGCTGAATCTTACCAGGTGGCCCTGGAGAGGCACAGGCTGGGGCTAAACTTGGCCTGCAGATGAACCCTTCTCAGGACGGTGCCACTGGACATCTACTACACAAAGCCATGCTAATAAGACCAATAGACTTAGGAACTTTGCTTAGTTTATAGAAACAGACACAGAAAGGCAGTCAAAATGGGAAGACAAAGAAGCAGAAACCATATGAGAGAACAGAACAGAGATCCAGGAATAATGGAGTCAAGCAATCTAACAGATGCAGAGTTCAAAATAGTGGTTATAAAGATGCTCAATGAACTTAGGGGAACTGTAGATGAACTCAGTGAGAACTTTAACAAAGAGATGAAAAACATAAAAATGGAAATGGAAACTATAAAAGGGAACCAGTTGGAAATAAAGAACACATTATTTGAGATAGAGAGTATATTAAAGGGAATCAACAGCATAGATGATGAAGAGAATCAAACCACTAATATAAAGGACAGGGAAGCCAAGGACACTCAATCAGAATGGCAAGAAAAAAAGAAGCCGAGACTACAATAATAATTTAAGGAGCCTATGGGACACAATTAAAGGTGAAAATACCATGTCATAGGGGTACCAGAAAGAAAACAAGAAGTTGAAGAGCTATTTGAAGAAATAATGATGGACAACTTCCCTCACCTGGTAAAGGAAATAGACATAAAACCCCAGGAAGCTCAAAGAATCCCAAACAAGATGAACCCAGAGAGGCTCACACAAAGACACATCATAATTAAAATGCCAAAAGTTAATAAATACAAAGAGAGAATCTTAAAAGCAGCAAGAGAAAAGCAGTTAGTTACCTATAAGGGAGCTCCCACAAGACCGGCAGCTGATTTCTCAAAAGAAACTATGCAGGACAGAAGGGCTTAGCACTAAATATTCAACATGATGAAAATCAAGGATCTACAACCAAGAATACTTTAACCAGCAAAGCTATCATTTAGAGTCAAAGGACAGATAAAGCACTTCCCAGACAAAAATAATCAAAAGGACTTTATCATCGCCAAGCCAGTGTTATAGAAAATGTTGGAGGGACTTCTTTAAGAAAAAAAAACATGTATCAAAAACAGGAATAAAGAATGGTAATAACTACATTCCTATCAATGAGTACCTCAAATGGAAAAGAATTAAGTGCTCTGACCAAAAGATAGAGTGGCTGAATGGATAAGAAAACAAGACCCCTGCATATGCTGCCTACAAGAGACTCACTTCAGATTAAAAGACACACACAGACTAAAGGGAAGGGGATGGAAAAAGATATTGCCTTGATGGACCTAGAGAGTATTGTGCTAAATAAAATGAGTCAGATAGAGAAAGGTGAATATTGCATGCTTTCATGTACATGTGGAATCTGAAGAACAAAATAAATAATAACAACAAAAACAGAAATAAACTCATAGATACAGAGAATATTTTGAGGGCTACCAGATGGGAGGGGGTTAAGGGCAATGGTAAAGGGCAAACAGATTAAGAAGTACAAATGGATAGTTACAAAATAGACATGGAGATATAAAGTGTAGTTAATAATGTTGTAATAAATATGTAAGGGGAAGAAGGGTACTAGATTTAGTGGGATGATCACTTTGTGAGATATATAGATCTCTAATCACTATGCTATACAGGTGAAACTAATATATATTGTATGCCAACTATAACTGAAAAAAACTCATTTAATTGTACAATGTAAACTAATTATCTATTATATTTCTATAAAGCTGGGAAAAAACTTAGAGCTTCCATATAACCCAGCAATCCCTTTCCTGGCTATCTACCCAAAAAATTTGAAAGCATTTATCCACAAAGATATATGCACCTTGACATTCATAGCAGTATTATTCATGGTGGCCAAGACATGGAAACAACCAAAGTGTCCTTCAAGAGATGATTGGATAAATAAATGTGGTACATATATACAATGGAATATTACTTGGCTATAAGAAAAGATGAAATACTGCCATTTGGGATAGATGGATGGATCTTGAGATTACCATGCTAAACGAAATGTCAGACAGAAAAAGTTGAGAACCATATAATTTCACTCATATGTGGAATATAAAACTGAAAGCAGCAAACGAATAAGACAAGCAAACAGAGACTCATGGACAAAGACAACAGTTTAGTGGCTACCAGAGGGAAAGGAGGGTGGGAGAAGGTAGATAAGGGTAAAGGGGTCAAATATATTGTGACAGAAGGAAATTTAACTCTGGGTACTGAACACACAATGCAATATACATATGATATGTTGCTGAATTGTAACTCGAAACCTATATAATTTTACTAACCAAAAGCAACCAAGTAAATTTAATTTAAAAAAATAAATAAACAAATCCTAAAATCAAAAGAATAAAAACAACAAAAACTCAAGACAAAGACTCATAATACTGTTTGCCTTGCTCTATTAAAACTTCAGGTGAAAAGTTAAAACCTAGCTGTGAAGAAACAATGTAGCTCACATTCTGACTGCTTTCTTTTTCAAATAAAAGCATATCTGTGCATTTTCCTCTGCCTAAAAGAAAAAGAATTCAGTTTCCAGTTAAGATTAGAGGTAGGTGTCATAAAGTAACAACCATAAATAGATCTATATATCCATTATTCATAACTACAACAACAAATACACCTGGTTTTGACTTCACCAGTACACATTATCTTTTCTCCCCCATGAGATTTTCCTGGGCAAGTGATAATAGCTCTACTTTATTTCCAGCTGTTTCCTAAAATGGCCTGCAGAATCATACTGGAAGGCAAAAGGAACAAATTGTACCTGGATCTAACATATCTACCTCTTAAAAGGTATTCTTGGGGAAACTACCCGAACATCCATCAACTGAGAAATAGATAAGCAAAGTGTAGAATATCTATGCAATGTATTAATAAGCCAGCCATAAAAAGGATTGAAGTACTGAAACAGGCTACAACATGGATAAACCTGAAAAACATTATGCTAAGTGAAAGAAGCCAGACACAAAAACTTTCCATTACATGAAATATCCAGAATAGAAAAATCCATAGAAACAGAAACTAGGTTAGTGGTTCCTGGAGAATGGAAGGGGGAAATGGAAAATGACTACTAATGGGTACACATTTCTTTTTGGGGTGATGATGTTCTAAATTAGATAGTGGTAGTGATCATACAACTTTGAAAATACGTAAAAATATCATACACTTTTAAAACTGTACACTTTAAAAGATTTAGTTTTATGGCATGACATTATTCCTCAATGAAGCTTTATTTTTTAGAAAGGCATTCTCATGCTCTCAGAATAAAACTAAGATATTTGTTGACATTGCTGACTGATTCCAGAATGAGGATGAAGAAAAGACAGATGCTTAAAGAGTTTTATAACTAAGAAAGTCAACAATACAGGTCCTTTTTATCATCTAATGCCTATTTTTTTATTTAAAAGTCACTGAATATTTTTTAAAGTTCACAAGTGTTTATCCAGGAAGAATTTCTCTTCTTTTGGAGGAAACTCCTATGAATTTAGAAGCTTGTATTATGAATTCAAGGTGCAATGAGTTCAAATATAAAATCGGGTCAAAATCTTGGGTTATCTTCTGAACATTACAATCTACTAAATGCAAAGATTCTGAAAGACAAATCAAAAACAGCCCACAGCTGCTCCTGAAATGCTCCTTACTGGTTGCTGTTAAATCCAGGTATTCTCGCTCAGCTGTTAAAATCCTAGAATTGATTCGTGGAACAACATTTGGCTGATTCATGATATACTCTACCACATCTTGATCATGGGACAGTTCGCCCTACAGAAAAAAAAGGTGGGGACAGGATGAGTGTTAAACAAATCCGACTGATAATTAGAAACTAAAAAATTATTAACTTTATAATACCTTTTTTTTATATATATAATACCTTTTTATGTATAGGTAACAGCTAAAAACACGTTACCATGATTTATGTCCTTGTCATTGCCAAGCATAGCTTGGCACATCATGCACAGTATCACTAACTTTCAACAATGTGAAGCACATGTTATTGCCATCCAGTTTAAAGATGAGGAATCTGTGGCACAGAAAAGTTAAATAACTAACTGAAAATCACAGAGTTAATGAGAAGTGAATTTGAAATGCAAATCCAACTTTATTTGATCTCTCCACATACCTCTGTGCTTCCCCAAAAATAAGTAAGCTCTACATATTGTAGTTAACAAAAACAGAAATCCATTCTGAGATGTGCTTATTGTTGGTTTCTCTCTAAAGAAGAAAGGCAAATGCATTCTCTCCAGCAATTAATATACTTTGTAATAAAAATCACCCCAAGCTTTTTTCAATCTCAGGTATCCAAGTAACCCTACATTTCCAGAGTCACAATTATGCTGGTGAAAGGAGAAACAATTCATCATTTATTCTTCCCTTTTGTACCTCTCATATTACAGAAATATATGTACAATTGACCCTTGAACAACATGGGTTTGAACTATACAGGTCCACTTATATGTGAATTTTTTTTCAATAAATATATTCTCTCTTCCTTATGATTTTCTTTCCTTTTTTTTTTTTTTTTAACACCTACACCACCTGGTCTTCCTAGGTGGTTTCCCATCCAAGTACTAACCAGGCCCGACCCTGCTTAGCTTCCGAGATCAGACGGGATCAGGCTTGTTCAGGGTGGCATGGTTGTAGACTCCTTATGATTTTCTTAACATTTTTTTCTCTAGCTTTATTATAAGAGTATATAATATATACAACATACAAAATATATGTTAACCAACTCTTTATGTTCTCGGTAAGGCTTCTAGTCAAAAATAGGCTATCAGTAGGTAAATTTTGGGGAGTCAAAAGTTATATGCAGGTTATTGACCACTAAGGGAGCGGGGTTAGCACCCTTAACCCCTGCGCTGCTCAAACGTCCACTACAGTTTTTTGTAAAATAAAAAAATAATAAATAATAAATGTAATGTACTCCAAGTAGGAAAAACCCATAGAGTTCCACACGTAGACATAATTATGAAGTGTCAAAAGTACCGATCCTCAATCAGATTAACAGCTGATTTCTCAAAAGAAATCATAGAGATGAAAAGGCAATAGAATTACATATACAAAGTGCTGAAAGAAAATAACTGTCAACGAAGATATTCCATATGCAGACAAATTTTCATTAAAAAATAAAGGGTAAATGAACACATTCCCAGATAAACAAAAACAGAGAATTTTTCCCTGCCAGGCCTAACCTATAACAAATACTAAGGGGTATCAATCAGGCTAAAATGAAAAGACACAAGACAATAACTCAAATCCACACAAAAAATTAAGAGCACAAGTAAAGGTACCACATAGGTAAATATAGAAAGTATAAATATATATTTTTGTTTGTAACTCTTATTTTTCTCACTTAAAAGGTACCTATAAAGGCCATAATTATAAATTGATGCAGATAGGCATATAATGTGGAAAGATATAATTTGTATGACAATAACAACATAAAGGAGGAGCTAAACAGAGCTACTGAAGAGCGAAATTTTTCTATATTATTGAAATTAAGTCGATATAAAAAATTTAACTACATAAATGTTATATAAAAAGGATTATACACCATAACAAAGTGGGGTTTAGCCCAGGAATCCAACATATAAAACCAAACAACATAATATACCATATTAATAGGTAAAGAAGAAAAACCATACGATCATCTCAATAAACACTAAAAAGGTATTTGACAAAATCCAACACACACTGATGATAAAAAACATTCAACAAACTAAGAATAGAAGGAAACTTTCATAAACTGATAAAAGGAATCTGCAAAAAACCAACAGCTGATACATACTTACTGGTGAAAGATTGAAAGCTTTCCTCCCTAAGATCAGGAACAAAACAAGAATGTTCACTCAACATTACTTCTATTCAGCATTGTATTAGAAGGTAAGCAATAAGCAAGAAAAGAAATAAAAAGACGTAAAAAGCATCAGATTAAAAAGGAAGAATCAAAACTCTCTCTTCGAAGATGACGTAGTCGCAAGTTGACATTTTCTATATATAAAGCATTTAAAGAATCCACAAAATACTATTAGAGCTAATAAGTTACAACATGTAAGATCAATATACAAAATCAATTGTATTTCTATTCATTACCAATAAACTATCCAAAAATTAAATTTAAAAAATATTTCATTTACAATAGCATAAAAAAGAATATAATACTAAAGAATAAATTTCAGGAAAAAAGTATAAGACTCTGCCATTGAAAATAACAAAACATAGTTGAAAGAAAGTAACAAGACCAAAATAAATGGAAACATCCTGTGTTCATGGGTTGGAAGATTCAACATTTTTAAAAGGTATCAAAGATATATCAATACAGCCCAAATTGATCTACAGATTGTATGTAATTCCTATCAAAATCCCAACGACGGTTTTTCGAAGGAAGGAAGGCAGGCAGGCAGGCAGGCCAGCCCAAAGTTGGAAAATTCACATTTGATTACGACACTAATTAAGACTATGAGGTATTTACATAAGAAAAGATATATTGGTCAATGGAAAACAAGACAATCCAAAAATAAATCTATATGTTAAAAGGCAATTTTTTTTTTTTTTTTATAAAAGTGCCATAACATTTTAATGGGGAAAGACTATTCTTTTCAATAAATGGTACTGGGACAACTAATCATCCCAAAAGATACCTGGTTTCATGTCAAATTGGATTTGGAAAAAAAGGTGAACTCCTACTTCACACCATATATAAAAGTTAACTGAAAATGGATCAAAGAACTAAATGCTAAGAGAAAAAACTATAAAATGCCTGGAAGAAAACACAGGTATAAATCTTTGTGACGTAGGATTAAGCAATCGTTTCTTACATATGATACAAATAGCACAAGCAACAAAAGAAAAAAAAAAAGTAAATTAGATTTAATCAAAATTAAAAACATTTGAGCTTTAAAGGATACCACCAAATAGTGAGAAGACAAATTATAAAGTGAGAGAAAATATTTGAAAATATATAATAAGTGATTAGTATCCAAAACAAATAAACAACTCTTACAGCTCAAAAATAACAAATACACAATTAAACATGGGCAAATAATTTAAATAGACATTTTTCCAAAGAAGATATAAATGGTGAATAAATTCAATATCATTCAGGTTTGAGTAAAGCAAATCGAAACCACAGTTAACACTCACACCAGCCAGGCTATACTTAAAGAGACAGACAATACCAAGTGTTGGCTAGAATGTGGAGAAAGTAGAACCCGGATACACCACTGGTAGGAATGTTTAATGGTGCAGCTGCTTTGGAAAATAGTCTGATAGTCTATGGCCATGCTACCCTGAATAAACCTGATCCTGTCTGATCTCAGAAGCTAAGCAGGGTCGGGCCTGGTTAGTACTTGGATGGGAGAACACCTAGGAAGACCAGGTACTGTACGTGTAAAAAAATAAAAAAATAAGGGATTGTAAGCTGACAAGGTCCTTGCAATCTGTGAGGTCAACCAAGGGTTGCCTCGCCTAAAAAAAAAAAAGAAAATAGTCTGATAGGTCCTCGAATTGTTAAAATAAGCATGCAATTCCACTACTAGATATATACCTAAGACAACCCATACACAATTATTCATAGTAGCCAAAAAGTGGAAACAACCCAAATATGCATCAACTGATGAATGGATAAACAAAATATGTTATATCCATTTAAGGGACTATTATTTGGACATAAAAAGGAGTGTGTACTTACATGCACTCCAGCAAGGATAAAAACCTTGAATACATTACACTAAATGAAAGAAATCAGTCACAAAAGACCACATATTGTATGAATCTATTTACATAAAATGTCCAAAACGAGCAAACACATAGAGAGAGAAACAGATTGGTGGTTGCCATAGGGCAGAGTAGGGGAAAATGGAGAGTGACCACCACTGGGTTTTGAGTTTATTTAGAGGGTAATGAAAATGTTCTTATTGCCTACTACAGAGAATACAAAAATGTAAGCAAATCATTCTCTTTCAAAATCAACCTTCAAATACCACTCACCAAGTATACCGCTCTTTGGAAGAAGGTTGTGGTCTCCAGAATTTTGTGCATTGTGATGGTTTCCAACTCATCAGGATCCAGCTGCTCCTTTTCCAAGGGCATTCCATTGAACAGAACAACAGGCAGAAGACCAACTCCAGTCTGCTCATAGTAGGCTCTTGCTTCCTAAAATCACAAGGGACCACAAAATGACACATTTTTGTCCTTCATGAGACAAATGGAACAAAGTATATTTTTCATAATACATGTCCTAGTAAGAAAAAATCAACAGAAATATGGTCACCAATATAACTAAAGAAATTTCTTTTAAAAAATATCAAAGGTGAAATCATAGTTAATATCTAAGTAAATTTCAGATTAAGTTACTGAGTTTTTATAAAAACACAAAACTTTGCAAATTAGGAAGTGATTTGAGGGTAGGGGTTGGGGTAATTTTCAGCAGCCCAAGTTACCAATCCTGAATTATACAAGCTAAAGCCAAAACTATACAACAGACCTTTCTGCAATGATGGAGATATTCTACTTTCACTGCCCAATGCAGTAGCCACTAACCACACATGGCTATTAAGCACTTAAAATTAATTAATTTTCATTTTAAAGTCACATGTGGCAAGAGGCTCCCATAATGAGCAGCACAACAACAGACTGACATAAATTATTAGTGATCCTGTGCAGAAAGCCTGAGAAGAAATATTTACATCCAATCCTAAATTAAAAGATCCATATCACTAAAAAGAAATTACATCTACAGAAAACAAAACAAGACTGGTGAGAAAACAGTGCATAAAAACTGCTCTACAATATACTGAGTTCAATCTTTTTCCTTCCCCAAGAAAAAAAGAGGTTCCCTGGCAGGAAAATGCCAGGCCAACAAAATGGCAAATGTATCTAAGATGGATATATTTTTTTCCTGGCACTTTCCTCTGACTGTCAACATAGGTACATTCTCCATATATCAACCACCAACCCAAGACTAAGTTTTCAGACAAAAAACTATATCGTATGCAAGATATTAAAAATAATTCTTCAAAACTTTCTTGTTAAACATCTTGTAACTGATATATTCTGAAAAATACCAGAAGTTTCTTACATGTAACCTTTTTAAATACCACAAATAGAGAAGTACTTCAATTGTGTCACTAATACCAGGCATCAGCCATATATTGCTTAGTTTCTAATCGGATCTAGCCACAACAGTAACTGATGGTACAGACCTATATGAGGGACTATATATGGCATAGACAAAAAGACATTCTAGATTGATTTCTGCTGTTTCTCTATATCACTGTTTAAATTTTTAAAATTTATACTCCCAAAATTGTAACATGTTAATTATGTTCTTTAACCTCAACTGTTTTCAAACAAGTGTGTAAAAACTCAATTTTAATATACTTTGCACTTTGAAAATCATTCCTCAATAAAACAAAGTCCAAATTCTAACTCTAAGTGACAATAATAAGTAAGTAACATTAGTTGTCTCTGGAAACGGCAACTGAATAAAAGTTAGGAGTGGGAGGGATATGTTTTGACTATATAGCTTCCATTTTTACAACCTGTAAACAGTTTACCAGATCCAATAACAGAATGCAGCTCAATTATCAAAGAGCCAAGTTTAAAAGTTATATGTGAGACTATCAACGAGAGAAAGAGGCACCCATCTGAAAGGGCCTATAAGGGCCTAATACAACATATACAAAGAACTCATACAACTCGACAATAAAAAAACAAACAATCCAATTAAAAAATGGGCAGAGGACCTGAACAGACACTTCTCCTGAGGAGACATACAAATGATCAAAAGACATATAGAAAGATGCTCAATTTCACTAGCCATTAGGGAAATGCAAATCAAAACCACAATGAGGTACTACCTCATACCTGTCAGAATGGCTATCATCAACAGGACAAGTAATAACAAGTGTTGGAGAGGCTGTGGGGAAAAAGAAACCCTCATGCACTGCTGGTGGGACTGCAAATTGGTACAGCCACTATGGAAAACAGTGTGGAGTTTCCTCAAAAATACTAAGAATAGAGCTTCCATATGACCCAGCAATCTCTCTACTGGGTATCTACCCCCAAAATTTGAAAGCATTCACCCACAAAGATATATGCACCCCGATATTCATAGCAGCATTATTCACTGTGGCCAAAACATGGAAACAGCTGAAGTGTCCTTCAATAGATGACTGGATAAAGAAGCTGTGGTACATATATACAATGGAATATTACTCAGCCATCAGAAAAGATGAAATATTGCTATGTGTGACAACATGGATGGATCTTGAGATTATCATGCTCAGTGAAATATGTCAGACAGAAAAAGTTGAGAACCATACGATTTTGCTCATATGTGGGATACGAAACTGAAAGCAACAAACAAACATAACAAACAAACAGAGACTCATGAACAAGGACAGCGTGGATTGGTGGTTACCAAAGGGAAGGGACAGCGGGGAGGTAAATGGGGGTAAAGGGCGTCAAATATTTGGTGAGAGAAGGAAATTTAACTTTGGGTAGTGAACATACAATGCAATATATATGAAGTATTATTGAACTATACACTTGAAATCTATCTGATTTTATTAACCAATGTTACCCCAATAATTTTAATAAAAAAATTACATGTGAGAACTTCTATCAACTAATCACTAAAAAATGTTAAAATTATTTTAAAACGTTAATTACAGGCAAAGTCTTATGAATGAGCCACTCACAAATTATACCTAAGATTAATAAAGACTCAGAGTTAACAGCCAAAAGCAAAATGTTTCAATTTAAGTGAGAACTCTTCTTACCTACCATTATCTTACTGGCTTCAAAAGAGAGACACCTATCTGACTAAACCGTCTTCAGTTTTAAAATTCTACTTTAATTGTACTGCCTAGTTATAGAAATGATTACTTCTTTCAAATATTAAAAACAGAAGATATCATAGCTTCAGAATTATAACAAAAGGTACAGATATTTATAACAACATTAGCTAAATGCACTCATTCCTCCTTTTCAAAAGAATCTGTTTTCTTGAGCTTTTTTGTGTGCGAGTATTGCTCCTGCAATTTAAAAATTCTTACTAATCACTAGATTCTTGGGACTTCTAGAAATCTAACATCCTTCTCTTCAGAGTATATATCTACTCAAATAGTAAATTACGTGGCATATATAAATAATATGATCTTTTTATATGGGAAGGGCCACTAATCAGTACAGATGAGGAAAATGGCCACATCTAGGAAACTACTGAGGAACTAGGTCTGTGTAGGTCTGTGTTACTCCTATTTGATTCTTCAGTAAATAAGAATTTCAACACATAAAAGACAACAAGTAAAAATACCCTTTTTCTCAATTTGTCCACTGTATTCAATACTTGTCAAGCAAATACTTTTGATATAGCAATCATCCACAATAAAAAGGCAACATGAACTTTTTCTTCAACAGGATAGAAAAAATTAGAATTAAACCTTTTTCCAAATGTGAAATATGAGAAAATCCCATTAATTCTCCTGAACCTTTAGTATTTCCATAGCAGCCTTTCTTTTCTTTTATTTCACCTGTTCTTTTTTTACAGAGTGCTATTCTTGCTGTTTGTGAAAATGTCCACATCAATATTATTTTAGTCAAAAAATCATAAAAGGTAAGTGACTGAACAGAAGGCTGCAATAAAATAATGGAACCATTTTCAGTCAAAACTGAATAGATCTCATGATCAGCTTTAGTTCCAAACCTGACTTGACACAAGGAGGTGTAACAATAAAGTACGAGTGACGTCAACATCATGGCTGAATAAGATGCCCCTCATTGGTGTCCCTCCCACAACAACGATTTGGCATCCATCCATGAACAAAAGTGCCTTTGTGAGAGCTTTTCTATCCAGCACCAACCACCAAATGACCCAGGATAAGTCTCGCCCACACATGCATCAGGTGATAGGCATATAGACTTTGACCCTGGCTTGGTCCAAGGACTGGGCCCTCTTGGCCACAGCCTGGGAACCACTGGGAAAAAAATGTCTAAGCAATCACTCATGGACAGAAAAGTTCCAGGAGAGAAGTTCCAGAACATCAAGGGAGCAAAAAACTACAAGTTTGGACACACCAAAGAGAGTAAGAGGAACAGGCTGACTTTACACACATCACCCCTCCCCCAAGGCAGTGCAGCTTAAGGCCAAGAGAAAGATCTTCTAGACTCATGATTTCTCCTGCGAAGGAATGTGCAGGCAAGTGAGTATGTACCCAGCTTCCCCAGCTATCTAGGATGCTACCAAAAAGGCTAATTTCTCTCTCACCCCATCCAGAGTACTGAAGTGTGAACTCATGACTGGGGGAGGGTAGAGGCTGGAACAGCAGCAACAATGCTCTCAGAGGGCAGTTAAGGGACACAGTTTGTACTTACTGCAACAAGAAGTATACCCATGAGCCACCCAGAACACCTCATCCACAGATCTCCCCAAATGGCTTAAGGGCACCCCCAGTGCTCTGTGTACCTCACCCACACACATAACTCCTCCCCGTGGCCAGCTCCCAGGGTACATTCCTGACAGTAGCAGCAAGAGCAAGTTTTGCTCAATGGCTCGTAAGAACCCACAGAAAGCTAGCCCAAATCTTGAGCTAGAAAGACAACAAAACTTGAGCTTTAGTGCCACCTTGGGGAAAACATGAGGGGGTCTGGTTAGCACCTAACTTGGGGCTAGAGAATCAAGAGAATTTATACAAATTTCTGAAGTCTGTATAAAAGAGAACAGCAAGCATGAAGCAGATATATCCACAGACAGCCTGAGAATGCCTCAGAATTCCTAACAGGCCTGATGGAAGGTATTTCTCTCCCAAAGGCAGTTAATAAAGACTGGAGGAAGTGACTGCAACTCCAAATGCAAAGAAAGCAATGCAAAAGTGCAAGGAACATGAAAAATCAAGCATAACATCACCAAAGTATCACAATAATCTTACGGTAACTCATCCCAAAGATGTGGAGAACTGTGATTTACTCAAAGAATTCAAAATAGCTGTTTTTGGGAAATTCAATAAGCTACAAAAAAACCCAGAGAAAAAAAATCAACAAAATTAGAAAAAGCAATACAATAACAAAATTAGAAATTTAACAAAACAAGAAAAATCATAAAAAAGAACCAAACGGAAATTCTGGAGCTGAAAAAATACAATGAGTGAAATGAAAAAATACAATGAGTGAAATGAAATAGCATTAATATCTGATCAATGAGAAGAAAAAAAATCTGTGAGTTAGAAGACAGGAACTTTGAAGTTATCCAGTTAGATGAGTACAAAGAAAAAAGAAAGAAAGAAATGGTATATGGCTAATTTGAAAATTACTGGAGTTCCAGAAGGAGATAGGATGGAAAAGGGGCAGAAAGCTTATTTACAGAAATAATGGGGAAAAAAAGAAAGAAAGAAATAATGGCTGAGAACTTCCCAAATCTTGGGAGAGATTTAGATATATGAATTTATGAAGCTCATCAAACAAAATCAACTTAAGAAATCCTCTGCAACAGATATTATAATAAAACTGTCAAAATTCAAAGACAAAGACAATATTAAAAGCAGCAAGAGAAAAAAAGCTTGTAACTTACCAGGGAAGGCTATCAGATTTCTCAGCAGAAACCTTACAAGCAAGGATAGTGGGATGATATAGTCAAAATGATGAAAAAAAAAAAAAAAAAATCTGCCAATGAAAAATACTCTACCTGGGAAAAGTCATCCTTTAGAAATGAAGACAACTTTCCCAGACAAACAAAAGTTGAGAGTTCATTACCACTAAACCCGCTTTATAAAAATGCTAAAAGGCATTCTTTAAGCTGAAATGAAAGGATGCTAATCACTAATGTGAAACCCTACAACACACTGGTCAAGATAAGTATATAATCAAATTCAGAATATTCTAATACTGTAATATGGTACTCTTAATCATTTTATTATAAAGATTAAAGGACAAGAGTATTACAAATAACTATAACTTGTTAGTGAATATACAATATAAGAGGCAAATTGTGACATCAAAACCAGAAAAGGGGATGGAGTAAAAAGTTAGAGTTTTCACCCATGTAAAACAGACTGTTATGTCTTAAAAGGTGTTTTATGTAAGTCTCATAGTAACCACAAAGCAAAAATCTACAGTAAATTCACACACACAGAAAAATAGGAATCAAAGCATACCATTACAGAAAATCATGAAATCACCAAGGGAGGCAGCAAGAAAGGAAGAAAGGAACAAGGGAAATATAACAGCCACAAAACAACTAATAAAATGGCATTAGTACATACTTACCTATCAATAGGTACTCTAAATACTCCAATCAAAAAGCAAAGAATGACTGAATAAAAAAAACAAGACCTAACTACATGAGCCTACAAGAGATTCATTGCAGCTTTAAAGACACAAATGGTCTCAAAGTGAAAATGAAAGAAGATATGCTATGCAAGTGGAAATCAAAAGAGAGCAGGGGTAGTTATACTTACATCAGACAAAACAAGAGTTTAAGCCATGAACTTTAACAAGAGAAAAGTCATTACATAATGATAAAGGAGTCAATTCATTAAGATAAAACAATCATAAATATACACACATGCAACATCAAAGCACCTAAATATATTAAGTAAATGTTAATAGATCTAAATACTAATACTAAATACCTACGTTAAGAAAAAAGAGAGGAGTCTGGATAAGATAGTGTAGAGGGTAGAGGCTCTGAAGACTTCCTCTTGTGACCACACTAAAATTGTGCTGAAATCACAGAGCAAACAGCAAGCAGAGTCACCCAGGGTCTGGATGAACAGAGGCCCTACAACTAGGAAGAGAAATAAGAAATCACTTTGGAATGATAGGAAGGAGCAGACTAGAGGCTGCCCGGTCCCACACAGATTGAGCAAGACAGAATCTACAGCAGCTACCGCTGGCAGGTACAGATGTTCCTCTTAAATGGTCCGTCACCGCGAATGGAATTTCGTCGTAATGGACTCACTTGCCTTGAGCTGCAGCACTGGGGCAGCTGCTGTGGGGATGGAGAGCCAGGGACATACAGTGGGGACACTGAGTTGTAGGGCTTCATGGTGAGGGCTGGAAAGGCGGCCTTCTCCTGGGCAGAAGTGCTGGCAGTATCCACTAATCCTTGGTGGAGCCCTCCCCACTCCCAGTGTGCAGATGCAGGCACCATCATAGCTAACATCATCAAACTAGATAACAGAGGTTGCTCCACCCAGATGACTCTCTGAAATTCCGCCCCTCCCACTTGTGGCCCCGCACAACCACCTCCAGTGGGGTTCTCGGCATGCCCTGTGCCCCTTGCTGAGTAGCCCAAAGCTCCACACTGGCCGCAGCTAAAATCGGTTTCTGGCATGACCTGTTGAAGCAACTACAAGCATAGCTCAAGTGGCAGACATCTGTGGATCGCTTGCTGACTCTTACCAAATGGCTCTGGAGGGGCACAGACTTGGGGCTATACTTAGCCTGAGGCTGAACCCCCTCAGGACTGTGCCACTGAGCTCCACAAAGCTACATGGCTAAGACCAGGAGACTTAGGACCTTTACCTACTACATAGAGACAGACACAGAAAGGCAGCCAAAATGGGGAGACAAAGATACATGTCTCACATAAAAGAACAGACCAGGGCTCCAGAAAAAAAATCTAAAAGAAAGCGGAGTCAAGCAATCCAACAGATGCAGAGTTCAAATCACTGGTTATACAGATGCTCAATAAGAATAGATGAACTCAGTGAGAACTTTAACAAGATAGAAAACATGAAAATGGAGATGGAAATTATAAAAGGGAACCAGTCAGAAATGAAGAATATAATATCTGAGATGTAGAGTACATTAGAGGGAATCAACAGAACGGATGAGGAGGAGGATCAAATCACTGATATAGAAGATGGGGTAGCAGAGAACACCCAATCAGAACAGCAACGGGAAAAAAAAAATCAAAAAAAGTAAAGATAATTTAAGGAGTTTATGGGACAGCATCAAACATAACAATACTCACATCATAAGAATACCAAATGGAGAAGAGAGCAAGAAGTTGAAAAACTATTTGAAGAAATCATGATGGAAAGTTTCCCTAACCTGGTGAAGGAAACAGATATACAAGCCCAGGAAGGTTGGATATCCCAAACAAGATGAACCCAAAGAGTCCCACACAAAGACACATCATAATTAAAATGCCAAAGGTTTAATACAAAGAGAAAATCTTAAAAGCAGCAAGAGAAAAGCAGTTAGTTACCTACAAAGGAGAGTCCATAAGACTGGTAGCTGATTTCTCAAAAGAAACTTTGCAGGACAGAAGGGTTTGGCACAAAATATTCAACATGATGAAAATCCAGGATCTACAATCAAGATTACTCTACCCAGCAAAGCTATCATTCAGAGTCAAAGGACAGATAAAGAGCTTCCCAGACAAGAGAAAGCTAAAGGAGCTCATCACCACCAAGCCAGTATTACAGAAAATGTTGGA